>NC_068377.1:7025811-7359874 GCF_023724105.1 Carassius gibelio | reverse complement strand
TAAAAACTCGTCAGTGAGGGACAAGTATTTGTTGATAAAAGAAGTTGGATAAAAAAAAATAAAAAATTTGGTTGCAAATTTAACTACAGCAACATAACATTTTTATTTATTTTACTTTTATGTTGAATACAACATTAACACATAGTCATGTTGTTGTTGTCTTCGATTATTAAAAGCACTTATAAATTTTAACTAGAACTAATTTTACAATTATCACATCCTATCGAGATTTTGGATGGTTTGCTAATAATTTGAGTCCAACAAAGCATGTTAATCCATGAATATGCCCTTCTTGTGTAAATCTCATCGTGTTGGCTAGAATAGGCATTTATCTGCTCTTTTGTAGCAAAATGTGTATAGAGGGGTTTTTAGCAGTGCTCAGCTGTCAGCAATGACATCACTTCAATTGTTAAGTGCGTCATGGCTCCTTTAGCGTAAAATATGAACTCAAGTGAATTACATATAACCGTCTTATATAAGAGAATGTTTCCCTTTGCCACCCTGTGCGACATTAGATGTTGTTGCCAAAGGGTGGATTCAGTATTTTTTCCTGTTTGTTTACAGACAGCATGCTGGTTTTTCAGGTCATTCTGATGTCATAAAAACAACAGCGCCCCTCCATTGAAGTTCAGACATGACCCTGTGCTGAGGTCAGAACTCGAGGGTTGTACATTGGTCTCTGTCCTGCACTTCTACACCTGTGTCGCTGCAGTTCCACATGTAGATAATTCAAAAGTTATAATATAACTTCATATATAATATAATTACCACATAAATATATATTGTATTTACGGAGAAAAGCATTTACAGTCATCTTTTCTCTCTTGAAACATTTTAAAACCCTAAATAAATGAATAGTATTTTGATAAATGTTTAAAATGATGTAGACTCACATGAGATCAGTGTCTGAATTTTAAATATCAGCATAAAGTCTGGTCCACATTGTTGCTTATTATGGCCAAGAAATACTGCTATACTAAAAACAGGGGGGGGGGGGGGGTTAGTTCATCGGGGTTAGTTCATTGCGTTAGTTCAGTCGGGCCACTTTAGTCACGCTTGCATCAGCTGACAGTCGGCTTTTCCTGAGGTGCACCAATCCAGTCTTGACACCTATCACCTGCGGTCTATTTAAATTCCCATTATTCAGTGTCTCTTCCATCGCATCGCTGCTTGCAATTAACTCCCTCCTCCAACCCCAACTCCACCTACTGAACCTGTAATCCGATCTAACTTTGTTCTTTCTTTACAGTCTCTTCATTGGAAGCAGTCTCCATGACATTTTGTTTACAACTCATGTAATTGTGAATTTTAATTATATATGCTTATAATGGTTCTGTTCTGTACCCCAGGGGGTTTTGTCTTGCTGCTCTCCCTGCTCTGTCCAAGCATGGCTGCATGGACAGGCGTGTGGAGTGTTGCCCAGAACATAACCATACCACCTACACTAACTGTATGCAATTATAATTGTCAGAAATATACTTGACGGAAGTGGTCCTGATTGAAGTAAAGGTTCTTTAGATGTTAAAGGTTCTATGAAACCATTTAGACAAAAAAGGTTCTTCAATGGCACCTCTGACATCAGAATACTACAGAGAACGGTTTGGACTGCTGAAAGGATTATTGGTGATCCCCTTCCCACTCTTAAAGATCTGTATACATCCAGAGTGAGTAAAAGGGCTTAGAAAATCACTCTGGAATCTCACATCCAATTATCCCCTTTTTGAACTTCTGTCATCTGGCTGGTGTATTTCAGAGCCGCAAATACCAGGACAGCCAGGCACAAGAACGGTTTCCTTCCCCAGGCAATCTAACTCATGAACAGTTAAATGTTCCTCACTTTATGCAATAAAAATGTGCAATAACCTTATATTTATATGTTACCACCTCTGTCCTAGTACATCACGCATCTATTACATTTTATCATCAATAGCACAACTGTTCATACAATGTATTTAGTTTTCTGTATACTGGAAGCTAAAACAAACTCCTTGTCAATAAAGCTCTTTCTGATTCTGATTGTGACCTTTATTTTTAATAGTGTATGACAACATTTCCAGGATGCATTGAGGAAGAGCCCAAGCTACAGTGCCAAGTGTTGCATATATATATATATATATATATAATAAAACATGTTTATTCTGTGGCACTACTTATAGGAGTCAATGGTAATGTTTTTTGTTTTGTTTGGAGTCCTGCCAGCTATAGACAGGCTCTTAAAGCTTGTATGGTCGACCATATCCACAAACTCCTATTTTATTTAGCACAGTGGGTAGATTAACAAATAACCAGATGCCACCCGATCTAATTATTCCCTCACAGTTTAATAATAATGACTTTATCTTCACTGATAAAATAGATTACATCAGAAATACAACAACAAATGTGGATTCTACTGCATCTAATACTTCAGCTTATTCATCGCACACGAAGATAAACTCTAGTGCTTTACAACTGTAGAACTGGGAGATGTAAATAAACGTATCACTGCAACTAAACCAACAACATGTTTATTAGATCCTGTACCCACTTAGTTACTGAGTTGTTAACTGTAGCCGAATAACCGCTTCTAAATATTAATAACTCAAGGTTATCTTTAGGTCTCTTACTAAGAAACCATAACTAAATCTTCAGATCTACAGACCCATTTCAAATCTTCCATTTATGTTTATTAAATACACTCTTTGGCCAATCATTCAAATAATGCATCTTGGACAGCAGTTATACCTGATCAAATGTGCATTATTATTCTTTAGTTTGGGTTAAACAAACAAATTTTACTTGGATGGAACAGCAGCTACACTAATTATGTCTCTATTTGTTTCTCTGTTTTTGCCACGGGATTGACATACCATACTAACCCTGAAACAACATACAGAACTACCAAATTTTGCTATAAATTTGATTGCATCAGATAGTAATTGCTGTTAATAGTGTTCATCATCTGTTTGATTACATCTTTAATTTATTTTTCCATACATTTCTACAATATGAACATAAACTGACAGTCACCACTGATAAGCTACTACTAAATATTGTAAAACTTAATTTTCTGTAAAGCTGCTTTGCAACGATTTGAATCGTAAAAAGAGCTATAAAAATAAACCTGAACTGAAAACCAAAAAGTGTTTGCTTGATGTTGTTTCCAGTAGGGCTGGGATAAAGATTATTTTTTAAACGATTAATCTAGCGATTATTATTTTGATGCATCGATTAATCTAGCGATTCATTTTTTTCAGACCGATTCGATTTCGATTATCTCCCCATTAATTGACTACTAACAATTTATATATGTTAATTTACATATCTGAATGAAAAAAAAACATGAATTCCTTAACATTGCAATATATGTTTATTGCTCTTAAATTTACAAAATAAAAGACTGACTAAGAATGCATTACTTTGCACTTGTATAGAGATAGCATTCAATAAAACCTTGAAGCCTTGAAAACACATAGCTTACTGAAACAAGCTTACTGAACACAAGGGCCTAGCTTACAGAAAAAAAGTTTTTCTTTCAGATGAAAATAACAACTACTTGATGTCTAGCATTCAATAAAAAATGTCACCCAAAATACTTGTTTAGAGCAATTGAAAGAATACAGTAACCAATGTAAACTTGAGGGCTTTAAGCTAATACAGAGAGTGCTTTTCCAAAAAATACAAAATAAAAAATTAACAGTGGGGGCCAGCAGCCTGTCATGGAGAAAAAAAAAAAATCTCAGAATGCTCCACGTGAAACTTTGGCGTTCCGCTCTTTTTCTATCGTGTCTAATGATTTTGGTTAAAGGTCCTGTTTTACGTGCTTTTTTGAAGCTTTGATTGTGTTTACAATGTGCAATACAACATGTTCATGTTTTGCGTGTAAAAAAACACAGTATTTTACACACAATTCACCTATTTGTATACTGCTGTTTTCACTGTCACAAAAACGGGCTGATGACTTCCTTGTTCTATGAAGCCTCTCTGTCACGGTAGGAAATCCATTGTTTCCTCCGTGTCATGTTTTGTGTTTGTATTTGTACTCCCGTAGTCTCCATGTGCTCGTTTGGGTTATTGTTGTCACCTGTGCGTTGATTGTCTCGCTCCAGCTGATCCTCATCTCCAATCAGCTACATATACTCACTCATCTCTCTGTTGTCAGATACTCATTCATGTCTCCGCTTCCTAGTTGGATTACCGTCTCCCGTGTTCGTGTGCTGGATTGTGTTCGTGTTGTCGTCTTCGTGTCAGTGTTCCGGTCTGTTCCTGGTTTCATCCATTGACCGTCTTCACCTTCACCATCGACTTCACCATCCAGTTCTTCTCACGCCACCGTAGACCTTCTTTTCCATTGCCTACATTCTGGACTTTGATATCAATAAACTTCTTCTGATTGCCTGCATTTGCTTCCTCCTCTTTTACAAGCCGTCACAGTAGGATCTGACCATCATGGAAGCAGCAGGCGATCGCTCCCCATCTCATCTGGAGGAATTTCTGCAGAGAGCCGTTGGTCGTATGGATCGCCAAGACAAGGCGATAGATGAGATGGGTCGAGCTTTCCAAGCAATGGTGACGAAGGTGTCCGAGCTCGCTCTCCAGGCTCAACATCAATAACAACCGCCACCCGCTGCGCCTCCCACGCCACCCACACCGCCGATCGTCTCCGGGGGGATTACCCAGTCCGAACCACGCCTCCCCATCCCTGAGAAATATGCGGGTGAGCCAGAGTTTTGTCGATCATTTCTGTCTCATTGTTCTCGGCACTTCGCCCTGCAGCCCTGCACGTTTTACACCGAGGAAATGAAGGTGGCATTCGTCTTGTCACTACTGACGGGGAGGGCTGCCCTCTGGGGGACGGCGGTGTGGGAGAACCAAGACAGCTGCTGTGCCTCGTTCCACGCCCTTTCGGAGGAGATGAGACGGGTCTTCGACCGCTCCGTCGCCGGGAGGGAGGCGGCTAGACTTCTCACGGACCTACGTCAGGAAGACAGGTCCGTATCTGATTATTCTATTGAGTTCCGCACCCTGGCGGCGGAGTGTAAGTGGAACGAAGAGGCGCAGTGGGATCACTTCCTGCATGGGTTGGCTGACCGCATCCAACAGGAGATCCACGCCGTTGAGCTCCCCACTTCTCTCAATGGCCTGATTGACCTCACCATCAGAGTAGACAACCGACTCGACCAAGCCGCCAGACGGAGGGGGAGAGCAGTTCTCACGACCAGACCGGAGGCTCAGCGTCAGCGCTCAGAGGTTGCGGTCAGCCCACCTGGAGATCTTGAACCCATGCAGGTGGGGCGAGCTCGGCTCTCCCGGGAGGAGAGGATCAGGCGGAGATCCCTGGGACTGTGTTTATACTGCGGCAGCCAAGAACATCACATCCAGCGCTGTCCGGTAAAAGACCAAGCCCGATAGTAAAACGGAGGCTACTATCGGGTGGGATCTCTGCCAGGAAGACCTCATCTACATCGACACTCCTTCCGGTGAGTCTACGGTGGTCCACCCACGCACTCGATCATCACGCTTTGTTGGATTCTGGGGCCGAGGGTAGTTTCATGGACTTTAAGTTTGCTAGTAAGCTCAACATTCCTCTCACCTCCCTCAAACACCCCATTGCACCTTTTGCACTCAACGGACACAGACTGCCAGTCATCACACAGACCACTTTACCTGTTTCTCTCATCACATCTGGCAACCATACGGAGGAGATTTCAATCTTCATCACGGACTCACCTCAATCTCCCATTGTTCTCGGCCACACCTGGCTCCAGAAACACAACCCCAGGATCGATTGGCGCCTCGGATCTGTGGTTAGCAGTGGTGGACAGTAACGGAGTAGCTTTACTTCGTTACTGTACTTAAGTACATTTTTCAAGTATCTGTACTTTACTGGAGTAGTTTTATTTTCAGCAACTTTTACTTTTACTTCACTACATTCCAAAGCATAAAATCGTACTTTTTACTTCACTACATTTCATAAAACATATCGTTACTCCCTATAATATCATGTGCTCCGACACGCAGAAGCGGTGTCTGATTCATCATGAACGAACTGAGTCTTTTCAAAATAAACTTTTAAATCGGATCGCGAATCACACCAAACAATTCGTTTACGAATTAGAATGATCCGATTGCAGCTGTTCTGGAGTCAACCATTCACTGATTCAAATGAACCGTTTAGTGCGAGTCCCCAGAAGTAAGAACCGGGAGATCTTGTGAGCGCGCGTGCATCTGATGTTGCTAAAAGTAAGTTATTAATGTCGAAATTTTGGATTAATTATTGTAACTGAAAATCATATTTAGGTCAAAATTGTCAGTTGTTTGAGAACTAAACCCGCTGTAAAGAGTGATCTATTTAAGCCCACTGAAATGCTCGAGTGCAGATGATGCAGACACATCAATTCTAGGTAAAAAAAAAAAAACAACAACAAAAAAAACCATAAAATAAGACAGATGAAATAAAAAAACTCGTGCACGTTCAAATTCACCGCTGCCGTAATGTTAACAGTTTAATTAAAATGTCCTATGTGACGTTTGTTTTTATATTGTTTATCGACAGTAACGTTATACATATGTATATTGTTTGGATTAACTAGACGAGTAGACAGACATGAATGTTCATCGTACTGAAAATAAGTAAATATTGTTAGCTGATGCTAACTGTCTAGCTAACAAGCTTGTTGGTGCTAAGTTGATGTAATTTTTATAAATAATGTCCAAATATTTTTATTCAGCCTGGTTATCTGGTTAGAAAAGAAAGGATGTGATGTTCAGAACATGGTAACTACAGTGATTATCAGTGGGAAGAGATGCACCCAGTTTGGCCAGGGGTGTTTTTAAACCACAGACAAGATTTGAGAAGGAAAAAATCATTATGAAATTTTATTATTATTATTTTTTTCCTTAAAATGTTCTTCCTAACTTCAGGCCTTATTATCATGTCATATATACAGTACAGACCAAAAGTTTGGACACACCTTCTCATTCAAAGAGTTTTCTTTATTTTCATGACTATGAAAATAGTAGATTCACGCTGAAGGCATCAAAACTATGAATTAACACATGTGGAATTATATACATAACAAAAAAGTGTGAAACAACTGAAAATATGTCATATTCTAGGTTCTTCAAAGTAGCCACCTTTTGCTTTGATTACTGTTTGCACACTCTTGGCATTCCCTTGATATGCTTCAAGAGGTAGTCACCTGAAATGGTCTTCCAACAGTCTTGAAGGAGTTCCCCGAGAGATGCTTAGCACTTGTTGGCCCTTTTGCCTTCTGTCTGCGGTCCAGCTCACCCCTAAACCATCTGGATTGGATTCAGGTCCGGTGACTGTGGAGGCCAGGTCATCTGGTGCAGCACCCCATCACTCTCCTTCTTGGTCAAATAGCCCTTGATGCCTTCAGTGTGAATCTACAATTTTCATAGTCATGAAAATAAAGAAAACTCTTTGAATGAGAAGGTGTATCCAAACTTTTGGTCTGTACTGTAACTTTGATGTTCTGTAAAACAACAAACTTTAAAATACTTTGTTCTTACTGGTGAAAATCAGATGGTCATCTCTGTTTTCTCTCAGGTACATGACAGTGTAAGCTTCACAGTGAACATTACTCTCATCAGCGTAGTCCATATCAACAACAAAAATATATCTTGACTCCATATAGTGGTTATTTTGAAAAAATCCAAAGTATTTTGAGCAGTAGGATTATAAAAAAATGTGTTAATATAAAATTGAATTAAGTAGCCTATATAAAATTGCAAACATCTATCTTGCAGTACTTTTTTACTTAAGTACATAAAAAATTGAGTACTTTTGTACTTTCACTTGAGTAAAATTGAAAAAGGAGTACTTTTACTTTTACTGGAGTAATATTTTACCATATGTATCTGTACTTTTACTCAAGTACTTGATTTGTGTACTTCGTCCACCACTGGTGGTTAGCTGGAGCGAGGAGTGTCATTTGTCTTGTCTTTTGTCTGCTGGTGTTAATGTTTCTGAGTCTGTGTTTCAGGGGGAAGCAGTGGATTTGGCTAACGTGCCCGCGGAGTACCACGACCTGAAGGAGGTGTTCAGTAAGTCTCGTGCTGATTCTCTTCCTCCTCATCGTCCCTATAACTGTGCGATAGAGTTATTGCCAGGTACTTCTCCGCCTAAGGGCAAGTTATATTCTTTGTCTATTCCAGAGACGGCGGCCATGGAGAAATATATATCCAGTTCTCTAGCAACGGGGTTCATCCGCCCTTCTTCTTCTCCAGCGGGGGCGGGGTTCTTTTTTGTGGGAAAGAAGGACGGATCCTTGCGACCTTGCATTGACTACCGAGGGCTGAACAACATAACGGTAAAGAATACCTATCCTTTGCCGCTTATGTCTTCAGCTTTTGAGAGGTTGCAGGGAGCGTCCGTTTTCACTAAATTGGACTTATGTAATGCTTATCATTTGGTCCGCATCAGGGAGGTGGATGAGTGGAAGACTGCCTTTAACACCCCTAGAGGCCATTTTGAGTACTGCGTGATGCCTTTCGGGCTAACGAACTCGCCGGCAGTCTTCCAAGCACTCTTTAATGATGTGTTGCGAGACATGGTCGATCTGTTCATATATGTTTACCTGGATGACATATTGATTTTTTCTTCGTCTCTCCAGGAACACATGCAACACGTATGACGAGTGCTTCTGCGGTTGCTAGAGAATGGATTGTTTGTCAAGGGGGAGAAATGCGTTTTTCATGCACAGTCTGTTTCTTTTCTAGGACACATCATTTCGACTGAGGGTGTTTGCATGGATCCTGAGAAAGTTAAGGCTGTGGTAAATTGGCCATCCCCAGAGTCTCGCAAGGCCCTGCAGAGATTTCTGGGGTTCGCCAATTTTTACCGGCGTTTCATTCGCAATTTCAGCCAACTAGCCGCTCCTCTGACCGCCTTGACCTCCCCTAGTTTGACGTTCAGGTGGTCAGACGCAGCCGAGGCTGCGTTTGCCAAACTGAGAAGCTGCTTTGTTTCAGCTCCCATTCTCGTCACTCCTGATCGCTCACGTCAATTCATAGTGGAGGTCGACGCGTCAGAGGTGGGGGTAGGAGCAGTGTTGTCCCAACGCGCATCCTCAGACGGAAAGGTGCATCCTTGCGCGTATTATTCTCACCGTTTATCTCCTGCGGAAGTTAATTATGACATTGGCAATCGAGAGTTGTTGGCAGTCAAACTTGCACTGGAAGAATGGCGTCACTGGCTTGAAGGGTCGGGTGTACCTTTCATTGTATGGACGGACCATAAGAATCTCGAATACATTAGAACCGCCAAAAGACTTAACTCCAGGCAGGCTCGGTGGGCATTGTTTTTCGGTCGTTTCGATTTTACACTTTCTTACCGGCCGGGTTCCAAAAACATCAAACCCGATGCTTTATCCCGTCTTTTTGAGCGTTCCGATCGTACTGCTACTCCCGAGCCCATTTTACCGGGGACCATCATTATCTCCGTGCTCAGATGGGAGGTCGAATCGAAGGTGTTGACTGCCTTAGAAGGGGTAACGCCCCCGGCTCGTTGCCCACTGAACCGATTGTTTGTGCCGGAGGGGTTACGGTCAGACGTTCTCCAGTGGGATCATTGTTCCAGTGTTGCTTGTCACCCAGGGGTTAGTAGAACTAGGTTTCTAGTCAAGCAACGATTTTGGTGGCCTGGTATGGCTCGTGACGTCCACGACTTCGTCTTGGCTTGTTCAGTTTGCGCTATTGGTAAGACTTCCAATCGACCTCCAGATGGGTTACTCTTACCGCTGTCTGTCCCTTCGAGACCCTGGTCCCACATTTCGCTAGATTTCATTACCGCCCTCCCGCCCTCTAAGGGCAATAGGGTGATTTTAACCATAGTGGACCGGTTCTCGAAGGCGACTCATTTTATTCCCTTGCCCAAATTACCATCAGCCAAGGAAACAGCGGTAGCTGTCATTGACCACGTCTTCCGTATACATGGCCTTCCGACAGACGTGGTTTCTGACAGGGGTCCCCAATTTGTGTCCAAATTTTGGCGAGAGTTTTGTAAATTGTTAGGAGCGACTGTTAGTCTTTCTTCCGGGTTCCATCCCCAGAGCAATGGTCAAACCGAGCGGGCCAATCAGGATGTCGAAAGAGTTTTGCGATGTTTGGCTTCCAATAATCCTTCATCCTGGTGTCAGCAACTCTCAATTGTGGAGTACGCACACAATTCTTTGCCAGTGTCATCTACGGGCATGTCTCCATTTAAGTGTAGTTTAGGGTACCAACCACCTAATTTTGTCAGTACGGAATCCGAGGTTTCGGTCCCCTCCGCACACGCACTAGTCCAGAGGTGTCACCGCACCTGGACCAGAGCTCGCAGAGCTCTGCTCCAGGCTAGGTCGCGCACCAAGGCTAAGGCCGATCGCCACCGGTCGAAGCCTCCCCGTTACGTCGTCGGTCAAAGAGTGTGGCTTTCAACCCAGAATATTCCTATGCGTTCCGTTTCGAATAAGCTTGCTCCTAAATTTATTGGCCCGTTTTCTGTTACCAAAATCATTAATCCGGTAACAGTGCGTCTTAGCCTTCCTCCGGCGTACAGGAGGGTTCATCCCGTGTTCCATGTGTCCAAAATTAAACCAGTGATTTTTTTCCCGTCTTAACCCGCCTACCCCCGTTCCCCCCCACCTCGTATCGTTAATGGGAAAACCACATATTTGGTTAATCGTATTCTGGACTCTAGACGGAGGGGACGCGGATTTCAGTACTTGGTGGATTGGGAAGGTTACGGTCCGGAGGAGAGAAGGTGGGTTCCTGCTCGGGACATACTGGATCACCGCCTTATTGATGATTACAATCTACAGGTAAAGCAGGCTGGGAACGTCAGGTGACGTCCTAGGGGAGGGGGTACTGTCACGGTAGGAAATCCATTGTTTCCTCCGTGTCATGTTTTGTGTTTGTATTTGTACTCCCGTAGTCTCCATGTGCTCGTTTGGGTTATTGTTGTCACCTGTGCGTTGATTGTCTCGCTCCAGCTGATCCTCATCTCCAATCAGCTACATATACTCACTCATCTCTCTGTCTGTTGTCAGATCCTCATTCATGTCTCCGCTTCCTAGTTGGATTACCGTCTCCCGTGTTCGTGTGCTGGATTGTGTTCGTGTTGTCGTCTTT
This sequence comes from Carassius gibelio, assembly GCF_023724105.1. Taxonomy (NCBI): domain Eukaryota; kingdom Metazoa; phylum Chordata; class Actinopteri; order Cypriniformes; family Cyprinidae; genus Carassius; species Carassius gibelio. Next base: position 7,348,759 of record NC_068377.1, on the reverse strand, counting down.
GTGTCAGTGTTCCGGTCTGTTCCTGGTTTCATCCATTGACCGTCTTCACCTTCACCATCGACTTCACCATCCAGTTCTTCTCACGCCACCGTAGACCTTCTTTTCCATTGCCTACATTCTGGACTCTGATATCAATAAACTTCTGATTGCCTGCATTTGCTTCCTCCTCTTTTACAAGCCGTCACACTCTCCTTCAGAAATACGTACCGGGTTCTGATTGGGCCAGCGGCACCTGTGCTGTGTTTCTACAGCAGCTGAGAGCAGGTTGCCCTCCTGGTAAAGTGATTGGGCTAGAACGCACGTGCTGGAGATGTATTTATAGTCACAGGAGCGTTTTTACTGACGAGATGCGCATGAAAACCACATTTGTTTTTTTGCACAGCCCTAACATCTAGTTAACAAAGCTAAACAGCGTTGCCCTTTGTGTAATAAGTTACAGAAACTGTTAAACACACCAACTTAAATAATAAAATACACTTACTAGTTGTGGTCCATAAACAACGCCTTCTCCAGACAAAGAGGGAACTACTCCATCTTTCAAGAATAATCTTTGTGCAAATCCAGCATTAAACTGACTGAGATTGAGAAAGTTGTCCTCAGCAAGCTGTCCTCAGCAAAATGAACTGCACATAGTTTTACATGTGCATTATAATTTTTGGGAACCGAGTTAAACATACATTGTAACCATTAATCTCAAAGTACAGCGTTCCTGGGAAGCCCAAACAAAGGTGATTGGACTCAGAGATGAAAAAAACAGCGTTTCAACAACATGGCGACAAACACAAACAGCTCTTCCTTCTTTTCCGTCGGAGCGAAACAAGGCCACGCCCCCTGTTTGTGAATTCATGTTGGCGTTGGTTAGTCAAAAAAACTGTTTTAGTGATGTCATTACTACAGGAACTAGAGGGCTGTAGTCCAAATGGGTAGTTTTTTGTAGGCGAATTCTGTTAAATCAAATATCTCGCTTGGCATTGAACTTTGAGGTTTAGAATTTTACAGATATTATTTATACTCTAACAACAACATTACACACTAACTAAAGTTTAAAACATGGAATCACAAAGAAGGGGACCTTTAATATGCACGAGAGAGAGAGAGAGAGAGAGAGAGAGAGAGAGCAAGACAGCGCTCGTGTAGTTCGAAGACTGTGAGTGCGTGAGCGCATGTGAAACTTTGGTGTTTCGCCCTTTTTCTATCATGTTTAATGATTTTGATTAATATGCACATGTAAGAGAGAGAGCAAGAAGCGCTCGTGTTGTTTGAAGACGGTTAGTGCGCACGCGCAGCCGGGGCTCTCTTTCGTACGCGCCCTGTCAGGCGCAGAAGTCATTCTATTCTACATCACTCACCGATCAAATAAGCCTTTGACAGCCGATCAATGCAGAAAAACCCCTGGATTGGTTATATAAAGTTGGACAGAATGTTGATCCGGCCATCGCGTATATTCAGCGCACCTAAGGTAAACGTTTTGCAAACGATTTTTAGAGAAATAAAAAGAGGTCAACGAATCGATGCACATATTTTGCGTCGACGTATTTTTTGCGTCGACTTCATCGATGACTTCGACGCGTTGTCCCAGCCCTAGTTTCCAGGTGTCAGTGTAAAGTCCAAAGCCATGGTTGTATCCGTCAGCGAAATATATGCAAAAACTTACTAGTGTAGTGATTTTTAAAGAGGTCATATGACATTGCTAAAAAAAAAACATTAGTTTGTGTATCTGGTTCGATGAAATGTGTTTATGCCATCTAAGGATAAAATAACAAATTATTTTCCACATAATGTACATTATTGTTGCTCCTCTATGCCCAGCTTTTCTGAAACGCATAGATTTTTAAAGAGCTCATCATTCTGAAAAGCGAGGTTTATGCTTTTTGGTTATCCAGTGTATTGTGATTGTCCAAATACCTCAAGTGTGTGATGGAAATGTTATGTCCCTTACCATGCTCTGGTGCCGTCTCCTGGGACAACAAGACAAAACCAATAAAACCCATTACAAACAAGGCATTTATTACATCCAGTGGGGTCATAATTACTAATTATAATGACTTATACCGGCCTTTTACATGTTGTGTATTTCGTATTGCGCTGCGTAAACATAAAACCATGTCTGCATTTGTGATCGGAGAAACAACAAACAACAAATACTACTCTACACTGCTCAAAACACGCGTTTGAATCATCAGTGGCATGTTAGAATGAGCCGTTTTAGGAGGGCATGGTTGACTCTAAAATTTATAAAGGATATCTCTTTGGATTTGATACATTTACATTTACATTTAATCATTTAGCAGATGCTTTTATCCAAAGCAACTTACAAATGAGGACATTAGAAACAATCAAAAACAACAAAAAGAGCAGTGATATATAAGACCTATAACAAGTCTTAGTTAGCTTATACATAGTACACGTAGAAAAGGCTTTTAAATAAAATAATAAATAAAAAGAAAACAGAATATAAAAAGAATAGAGTAAGCTAGTGTTAGAGGTCTTATGTATATATACACACACATATACATACATCTGACTTGGATACAGACTGGATCTGGTGGCTACGGCGACCGTGGAATAAGAGAGAAACAGACTAATATTAGCATAGATGCCATTCTTCTAATGATGTAGCAAGTACATCAGGTGTTATGGGAAGTGTTCCCGTTTCCGGTTTACCTAATTAATGCAGCCTTAAAATACTTTAACGAATTTGGATATAAGAAGCATTTGAGTGTGTTATGTGTAAGCCAGGTTAAAGAGATGGGTCTTTAATCTAGATTTAAACTGCAAGAGTGTGTCTGCCTCCCGAACAATTAGGTTAGGTAGGTTATTCCAGAGTTGAGGCATCAAATAAGAAAATGTATTATCAAATTGCCTGAGTTTTGAGAACGCAGTGGACGTGGAGGATTATAATGTAACAAGAGCTCATTCAAGTACTGAGGTGGTAAACAATTCAGGGCTTTATAAGTAATAAGCTAGATGTTTAAATCTATACAATGTTTAATAGGGAGCCAGGGCAGTGTGGACAGAACAGGGCTAATATGGTCATACTTCCTGGTTCTAGTAAAAACCCTAGCTGATGCATTTTGGACTATTCTTTTGTCTGTTTTCTTAATTGCAGAATATTTATCATGTGCATCCAGTCCTTCATGCTGTCTTTGCTGTAAACTGGTTTAAAGGGACAGAAGTGAGAGACTTATTTACCCTCATTTGATAAAACTGTTTTGAAAAGAATAATTTTACATTTATAAATTTCTAGAATATCTGTTTCGGGCTTTTTTCTTAGAGTAAAAACTTTTCCAAAATAAAAAAAAGTAAGTGAGTGAAATTTTCACTTATTTTTCACAAAATCTTGAAGTGTTCCTGTAGCTCAGTGGTAGAACATTGCATTAGCAAGTACAAGGTTTGGGGTTCGATTCCCCGGGAACACATGATAGGTGAAAATTGTTAGCCTGAATGCACTGTAAGTTGCTTTGGATAAAAGTGTCTGCTAAATGCATTAATTTAATATTATTTAATTAAATTTTACTCAATAAAATGTACTTATTATTATTTATTTTTTTTTACTTAACTTAGTTAAGTAGATTTACTTAATTTCCAAATGTGTTAAATTTACTTGAAAAATGCTTGTGCAAAAACTTGCCAAATAAAAATTAAGTAAATTTACTTATTACTTTTTTCAGTGTAGTAGACTGTCTGCTTAATATCTTCTAACACTTTCTTTGTCAACTTCTTGTCAACTTATACTAAGCTTAAACCTACCCCAACACTAACCCTAAACCTACCCTAACAGTCTACTCTGAGAGTTATTAGACATGTAGTTGCAAATTTCTGAGATTTAGTTGATATGTAGTTGACATGTAGTTACAAAGTTACTTTATAGCCAGTAGAATGTCTAAAGTGGACTATCAAAATAAAGTGTAACCAATTAATCCATTAATTAAATAATTCATTTGTTATTTTATTCGGACGTTATACATCATTAGCCTATATCAATTCTGCAACATGCATTATGCCTTTTCGGTACTCCGCAATTTGAAGCAAATCTCAACATTGCAACTGGAACTGTTACCAGTACTTTAAATGATGATTTAAGAGCTTTTCATTTCAGCACAGACAAATCAAATCAAGAATCTTTACTTTTACTACATTTTATAAAAACCGTGTTTTGTTTCTTAAAGGTCTGGTTGAGATAAGGCCGGTGCATACGGGATGTGTTGTCATTAAAGGCGTCGCAAGCTCCCGATTTCTCTGCATGGACAGAAAGGGAAAATCAGTCAATCAATCAGATGTAATAAACTGTACAAAATAGTCATTTTCTATTTGTATTAGCAATTATATCCTAACCCTATTTGCTGAAATATTTGTTTTTAAGGGTTTAAGGTTATTTGCAGGTGTACTTTCAGAAGTTTCAGAAAGATTCTGATTCATATACGAACTGATATTCTTCAGGGCGCACGATTTAAATTCCTGACCATAAGATAATGCGCATAATTTCAAAAACAGTACAGTTCAGGCAGCATATTTTGTCTTACTGGCAGAGGTCAAGTGAGGCCACAAGTTTGGCCACATTGTCTGAAACTCTTTTTTGAACTGTGACATCCATATTGCAATAATTAATTTCTTAGAAAGTGGAACTTTGGCACTCTGCCAACAATCATAATAAAACTACACACATTTGTCAGAGATAACCTTGTTGTTCTAAGGTCCCATCAGGATGTCCTTTATGACTGTATAAGTGTAGACAAGCCGATTTAACCACAGACATCTAGCTTCATTGACAGTGTGTCCTGATCATGGGTTCATTACTCCCATCTTATAACCAAGAACATTATTTTAGGACAGGGCAGACAACAGTCATCATGCATGTAACTCCAAAATGAATAAAAGTTTGAGTAAATGTCCTGGAAAATTATCCTTCCCTATTACATGACTTTGGGAAGTCGTGGCCTAATGGTTAGAGAGTCGGACTGGCAATCGAAAGGTTGTGAGTTCAAGCCTGGGGGTGGCAGGAATTGTAGGTGGGGGTGCATGTACAGTTCTCTCTCCACCCTCAATACCAGGAGTGAGGTGCCCTTGAGCAAGGCACCGAACCCCCAACTGCTCCCTGGGCGCCGCAGCATAAATGGCTGCCCACTGCTCTGGGTGTATGTTCACAGAGCACAAATTCTGAGTATGGGTAACTTTCACATTCACTTTTTCGCTCACTTTTAGATTTAGATTCTGAACTAAAATGTGTAATAGCTGTCAAACCAATTAAAACAACGGATCATAAATGATCAATAGTGCCTTGAGAGTACTTGACATTTCAATTTATTTGACTGACCAGAACAACAAACAGAATTCATTCCCACAAAAATGTCCAAATATGCTGATTTGAGTGGTGTCATAGAAGAAACCTTTGCCCACGGCGGGGCATGTTTACATAGCTAAAGCCTCATTGAAAAGAAACAGCAATAACAACCTTGGCCTCGCCATATGGTGTGCAAACAGCTATCAAAAAAAATAAAATAAAAATAAAACACATTGCAGGGCAGGGCAGGTCAATAAGACATCCATATGGCATAAAGTCATGTGCATTCATGCTGTTTCTTTTGTTTTGCAGCACACTTAGGAGGACTGCTCTTTTTTGGAACGCATCATACCAGATGGCTACAACATCTACATCTCAAGCAAACATGGAGCGCTTGTGAATTTGGGTGGTGCTAAAAGCAAGTTGCACAGTAACGACAGGACTGCTACATCTCAGTTCCTGCCCATGGTCAACACATTTTCTCAGGAATCTACCAACCACCGTTCAGGGTAACAACGCTTTCCTGATGACCTTGAACATGGCCATCAGCACAGGGCCAGACTTTCAGAAAGAGACAATGCTAGAAATTCCAGTGAAAGCAAAAGGCACACTGGACACCGTCACAGGACAAATGTAGTATTATAGACTGGACAGGAAAAAACTAAAACACTCCAAATGTTGAAGCTCTTTGAAAGATAAACCATTATGGTGCAACACCTGCACCTTGAATTTATTTATTTTGAATGTGTTTGTGATGACCTTGCTTTATTGTGTAAAGATTTATAGCTAATTAAGAATTTACTAGACTGAGACTGCACTAAAACAAAAAACGCATGCACACACACACACACACACACGCACACACACACACACTGACACTGACACAGACACACACACACACACACATATATATATATATATATTAAACATACAGTTATTTGTTAATAACGTTAAAAGGAAAGTTTTGTAACGTTGTGGCTCCATCTACTGGCGTAGTATCTAATTGCATTTGGAGCTTAGGCTGTCAAATGTATATTAGACCAGTGCCCCATTCAAACTCACATTGTGCACGTAGCAAAACACACAGAACAACGGGCTATAGGCTTTATGTATATAAACCATGTTATGTATTCTGCAAGCAGGCCAAGTACATGTACCAATGACTTGAATAGTTTTACAAATACATGTTTTCCACCTTTTTCTGTATTGCTAATACTCAATCACATTCTTGTTATGTAATGCAACTGTCTACAACAAAATAAAGGAAAACATATGTAATGGCATTTTCCACAATTAAATTAAAGGAGTCAATGAGCTATGCTTGAAAAGCCGTGCCAGGTACAGTAAAAAAAAAAAAAAAAAAATCACACATTTTTACACTCTAAATTAGACATTAGACTTACATTTAAGTGAAGTTTACAGACACATTTTATGTCCTTGATTATTTTTCAAATGTTTTAATGTAAACATGTAATTTGTGGCAATTTTGTGTCTTTATGTTCTAATCATTTTCACAGTGGTGGTGGTAGAAATACATTCGTCCCATAATCAGTGAAGTTAACATGGGACCACAGTGTTACAGACTGAGCTACATCTAGCACGTACAGAAAAAAGCAATATATATATAAACAAATAAAAATCCTTATTTTGAAAAAGTCAAACCAGGAACAATTTGTTTTCATGATCAAACAAGAATAAATATTCACAATCAGTGAGGAGTAAGATTAAATTAAAAGCTTATCTATTTGAGAGAGCTTTGCTCCTCAGTGTAGCTCTGAATGTAAATAAAGCTGAAGCTACGAATCTGTAAATATGATTAAATGACATGTTCTGAATTACAATTCGATATAAAGTCTTTCGTTTGGTTTATAACAAATGTGACATCACACTGATAAAGCATAAACGTTCTTACGCTAGTGATATGACGCTTGCTTTAGTTAAGTTTCCCTTCCAGTAGACGGCGCCGTGCTTCAGGCACTTCAATGTCAACACCAGGCCAGCTGAAACAAAGAAGAAGAACCATCTCGGAAATTATTCTTTTACTGTCTATGGGAAATTCGAGATAGAAAGTTATTTATTTATTTATTTATTTATTTATTTATTTATTTATTTATTTATTGATTGATTGATTGATTGTAAAAAATGGCATGAGAAGGACTCTAGAAATAAATGTCTTCTCAGCTTTCACATCTTTTCAGCTGGCTGGAGTTCATAATGATTCTGCCTGAGTAATGCGAATAGGCTAGTTTCTGTAAAAAGCAGTGTCAGTTTTTTTTTTTTTTTTTTTTTTTTTTTTTGTTGTATTTTTATTACAATGATTTCTAAATTCTGGGGACTCGGGACTGGACACGCAGTTCACATGAATGACAGCATTGTCATGCTTTAATCCTTTTAAAACAATTTAAGCAAAATGTATTGTTAGTTATATTAGTATTATACAAAATTATATATTTTAGTCCTTTTACTATTTTCTTTGTTTCCTCCATCGTTGTAAATAATACATTTTTTCATTATTATTTATATTATTTGTATTGTTGTTATTTAAATAATTTTATAAATGACTCTTATTAAGTGTAATGTTTACTTTTTTATTTTAGCCATTGAAACGATGTTCAGGTAAATGCATGAGACACCAGAGGCCCTATGTATAAAGCCACTCTTAAAATCCAAATTTTAGTCTCAAGTCTGTCAAAATTCTAAGAATGACGTCATTTTACTTTTATTCTTAGACTTAAGAATAAGTGTGATTCATAAAGGTTCCTAAGTGTTAAGACTAGGTCTTAGCTCCTAAATTATTTAAGAGAGCTGGAGAGGTCTCCTAACCAGTAAGGAGTAACAAGATGGCAGCAGAGAGGAGGAGGCGGCGCAGTTTCCAACAACGTAAGAATGTGTTGGAATTATATGATGACAGAGAGTTGATCAAACGACACAGGCTTGATCGTCAGGGTATTCTTTTTGTTACTGACCTAGTCAGAAATTCAATAACTTCTCCCACTGTAAGAAATTATGCTTTAACTGCTGAAATGAAAGTTATAATGACTCTGCGTTTCTTGGCAACTGGAAAAATGCAGCAATGCACCAGTGATGACTTAGGGCCATCACAGTCCACAGTTAGCAGGGTCTTAAATACCACTGTTGCTGCACTAACCATACCAGACATAGTGAGGCAGTTAATTGACTTCCCAACTGACCTTCAAACTATACGGCAAAAGCAAGCAGATTTTATGAGGATTGCGGGTTTCCCTGGAGTTGTAGGAACCATCGATGGCACCCATGTACGCATCATTGCTCCAACTGTAAATGAGGAGACATACATCAATCGAAAAGGATTCCACAGCATCAATGTTCAAGTCGTATTTGATGCCAATTACAAGATCCTCGATCTTCTGCCAAAATGGCCAGGGTCAACACATGATGCTCTGGTTCTTTCCCAGAGTGGCCTCACTGGGTTATTCGAACAAAATTATGTTCGCCCTGGATGTCATCTGCTGGGAGACTCGGTTACCCTTTAAAACACTGGCTTCTCACCCCTTACAGAAGACCTCAAGGAGAACAGCAGCTCAATTATAACAGGTACTGTACTGGACTGAACTGTAGACAAGATACCAATTTTGTTCAATGAGTACATTCTTGACTTATCTGACCTATGTTCTTTTATTGTTTTTGTGTCATGAAGAGCACACAAAGTAACACGAGCCGTGGTGGAGAGAGGAATTGAACAGCTGAAGAGCAGATTCCATGTCCTTCATGGAGAGATTCGACATTCACCTGAGCGTGCTTGTCGCATTATTATGGCTTGTGGCATTTTGCACAATATTTGCAAAGCTCGTAACCTCCCATTGCTTGATGATGATGATAATGATGATGACGATGAAAATGAGGACCATGGTGATGATGACAGTGATCATGATTATGATGAGAATGATGACAATACCACCGAACACACATTACAAAGCATTTCGGGGAGAGCATCATTCATGGACTGCTTTGCTAACTCACATTTTGGGTAAGCAAACTTGTAGACAATAAGTAACAACAAACAAATTTTTCCTTACACAATTTTATTACACAAAGCATATTTACAATCATTGAGTATTCTTAATTCTTTTCAGTTTTAATGAGTAATATTCATTTTGAATTTCCAGCAACTTAACTTGCAATTTGAGCTTTTTTCTTTTAAGGGACTCAATGTGATCCTCAGTGGCTGCGCCCTGTGCAAATCCAGTGTCTTGTGAGGAAGAAGGCTCATCTGGAGGACACACGGAGATGTCCTGAGATGATACAGGAGAAGATGCATCTGATGGACCGGCTCCAGAATTATCCACACTACATTCACATGCAGAAAATATTAAACAGTGCAAACATGTTTATTCAATTCATTGTGGTGACTGAAATACTATCAATTTATTAAAAAGACACATTACATGCATACATTATTACATGCATAATTTTCTTCTTACCATCTTTGTAACTCCTTCAATTTGAGAAGTGCAGGGTCTGGGGCATCTGGAATGCCACAAATAGAGGGATTGGCCATTCCAAGTATCTCCTCTACTATTTCACCAATCTCAGACAGAGGTTTACATGGAGGGCCCCCACCTCTTTGACAAGAACTCAGCTGCTGACCACATGGAGACAATCATTTAATATAAAATGGTTTAATAAGCTAAAATAAAATGTACCTGTGGCTCGCATGCTTTGTTTATATTCTGCAATTTCCTTGCGTGTTGTTGCCAACACATTGTACCACCTTTTCTCACAATCCTCTGCTGAACGTCTTGTCCGAGGAAATGCTGCATTTACTGTCAGAACAATCTGTTGCCATGCATTTTTTTTTCTTTGCTTGTTAAAGTTGGACTGAATTTTCCTCTTATCACATCCTTCCATTTAAGGACTGACTGCACTAGAAGATTTTCTTCCTTGGACCAGTTTGGTTTTCTTTTTGCATCCATTTTTTTTTTAAACAATTTGCAACGTTTGTCTTCCCTTTATATACAGCTGTGAGTGCAATTTTGAATTATGTGATTCATCAGCCTAATTACTTAAATAGCATCACATTTGTCCATTTAATTATTGTGCTGAAACTCTATTAAAATTGTGTGAAATAAATGCATGTACTTATTTGTAATTTTTTTTTTTGCACAAGGCAAAAACGAATTATTGTAAATAAATTGAAATATTGAAATAATTGTTATGTCTTAATAAAATATTGAATTAATTGTGTCATGCTGCTGTGACCTCACCCTTGCAGGCTCACTATTGGCTGATTCAAAGGTTCAGGGCGGACATTTTGGGTTAACATCATTGTAGTCCTTAGTTCACAGCACTTAAGTCCCACTTCAGTCAGCACTTAAGAATCAGTCTTATACTTTACTGAAAGTTGCTTTTAGCTGCTTTATAAATGTCTCCTACTCTTAGAAAAGTCCTACTCTTTACTAAGTATTTTCTGACACTTAAGTCAAAGCTTAAGACTATTCTTAAGAGCATTTCTTAGAAGTTTTATACATACGGGCCCAGATCTTTTGGCGCTTTTGGTGTTTTTCAGGTTTCTTTTTATTATAGATTTGCCCTTGCATTTAAATATCTCCTTCAAAACGGTAGTGATTTCAAAGCAAGGTATGTTCTTTAACACAAATCAAACATTGCTTTTCATCAGGAGCCAGTAGCCAGGTTATTTCTCTCACTACTAACTTTCTGTCTTCTTCTAGAAAAAGGACAAAGGCTATGGAATATTTGATTGGATTGATCCAGAACTTCCCATATGAGGACCCACAGTAACTTCAAGAGGACATGGAAAGGGTGCGTCCAAAGCTTAGACAGGTAATGTCATGAAACATGCCCCATTATCTCTTTGTTAGCTGACTGTTTCTAATGGGTTATTTTAACTGTTAATTATCAAAATGATATCTGCCTTACATATTTCACTTCTACAGGTGTGCTCTTTATTGAACTCTGGCAACAGACTTTAAAGAATATGTGAGTGGATCAATGGGAATATCGTTTACATCAGCATGATGACAGTGTTTATGAGGGGGTTTGTGGTGCTCACGTGCAATGTTTACACGAGTGGACTGTTATCACTCTCACTGGACCTGTAAGACAGAATTCGGGAACAGTTAACTAAACCGAATTCTAGAAAACTGAGTGGAAGCGTTTGGGAGTTTTTAAAGTGAGATAATGGACTAAAGCATTTGTATAGACAAAGCTGTTTAAAAAGAAGACCATAAACACCATCTTGTGGTGAAACTGGGAAAATAATTATTATCTGGGAAAATAATTATTATCGCCTGCTGGTAAACTGCAAGTACTGCAGGATTGTTACTTCGTTATGACATTAGAATCAATTAAAATCAATAATGAAACGGGGATAAGCAGCACAGACAGTTTTGTAAGAAATGTTTTACAATTTTGCCTCTTAGAATGCTTTACTGGTGAGTCCACTTCTACATTAAAAGACATTTCAGAATAAAATAAATAATGAACGTATATCATGATGCTATGTAGTAGTCTAAAAAATATTCTGGTTAATTGTTATTATTAGTAGTAATGATAATAACAATGACTTTTTCAAATATTTTTTGTATTATTATTAATATATTTTCATTTGTCCTTTATAAGTTCAAGGTGTCGTAAATCCTTTAGATATTTTAATAGAGATTTTTTATATCTATTTTTAAAGAGTACGTAATCCAGTGCTGGTGGATTAGATTGATTTGATATTACACATCTGCCATTAGCAGAAATCCCATTTCCCTTTAGCTAGTCTTAGTCAACCAGCCCTGGATCCTAATAAATTCCTTTGCTGGGTTCCTCAGTGCTATTTCACGGGTGGTCAGCAGAGTCTGCTGACTGATAGTTTTCCTCCCCTCTCCTGGGTCCAGAATGGGGACAGTTGCTGTGGGCTCAACAATGCTGTTGTGGGGCCCATGCGAGAGGCCAGGGGGCTCTGGTTTTGTTCTGCTCCCCTCACACTTAAAATCTGAGGTGCAGATCAGAATTCAGGCAGACAGGAGTTGGCTGGATATTAGAGGGTGTTTCTGGAGATGGCAGCTGGTCTACGCGGTGGGCAGCAGCAGGTAAACACTAGGCCTGTTGGCGGCACCTTCCGAGCCCTGACAGATAAAACCCTGCTCTTCCCTGAAGACCTCCAGTCAGCTGCGACATCAGTCATACAAGGTCTAGTTTAGGCATTCATTGGAAGCCAGAACTACATATATTATACAGTAGTGGAGAATGACTATCATTGCATTAGAAAATAACTAGAAATGAGTTAAAACCATGAAGCCGTGACACTTTCATGAAGCTGAAAAACAAGTGGCATTGAAGTGATTTTTTATGAAGTCAAGTTCACTCAGGTAGTTCATTACACATAATTTGAATGTAATGTTTCACAATATATGTTGTTCTATGATATACACTTTTAAGCTGTTGTTCTTTAAAAATAAACCCACCTTTGATATTTTGTAGACTTAACGATTTAATGAGTCTAGTACATTTTTAAGTGTGGTTCAAGTTCCCAAATACTTTAGGAGCCACTGTATATTATGTTCAAAAAATAGTATCATCCAAAAAATTAAAAATTGGTCATTCCACACCTGTACAAAAGAAGATATTTTGGAGTTGAAACAATACTGGGTCCCATTGTCTTTCATTTCTTATTCAAATTTAATACTTTTATCTTCAGTCAGTCACATAGGTTTAGATCGACATGAGGACGAGTAAATGATGGCAGAATGTCCACGGATGGCACTAGAGTCTACTGTAGAGTGTTAATATTTGTATAATCCATAAATGATACATCATCTTTTCAGATATTGTGTGTGTGAGTGAGAGAGCAAGGGGGTGACTAATTTCAAATGCAGAACAGAAGAACATGAACTTAGCGGGTGTAAGACAGAGGGCTGAGTCTGTGAAAGAGAGTTAGAGGAGCAATGTTTCTTTGGTTTCCTTTCAGTTGTGGAACAGAGTGGATGGGGCCAGCGAAAGGGAGGGAGGCCGAGAAAATGAAGCAGGACGCTGGAAGGTTTCAGAAAATGTTCAGGAATTTCGGGAGCAGGTGGCGAGTGGTGACATGAAAGGACGACGTGACAAATGCAACCGACGGGCACTTGAAAAAAAAAAAGGCCTCAAGTTGAATGGTGGCATAGTATCTCCTTTTTTTGCCTTGGTGCCTCATACCCCCCCACTCTTTCCCTCACACACACACACACACACACAAGCTCCAATCTCAGCATTGAGCTGCTCGCTCCCTCGCATGGTTCATGATGTGGATGATAAATGCGCAATTCCTATTCACAGCACAGACAAGAAAGGTTCAGCCACTTCACTCAGATGAAGGTGATAGTGGGGGGTGGTTAGGGAGCATGTGGCCATGAGGGAAGCTAGTTGAGTTTTGGCTACGGATCATACGATATACGTTAATATAACAATTCAATTCTGATGTAATGATCTCAACTGACAACATAAATATTCATGCTCATGTTTCTGTAACATCCAACAAAGGCGCAGTCGTAAACTTGGAATATGATCATTTGTGTTTTGAAAATGAATGATGTTATTTATTTAAAAAAAAAAAAAAAATAAGGCTTCATTATATCTGTCTGTTTCATGCTGAAATATTTATTGGTAATCAAAATAAATAGAAAAAATTATCATTTATGACACCTCATGTAAGTTTTGTACTCCATCGCCATCCCCCAGTTACATTACATAATGTAAATAATACCAGTTACCAACGATACTTGCATTCATTTGTGTTAGGGCTCATGTCAGTCCCGCTTTTGTGTTCTACAGAAGAAAGAAAGACTTGAGTGAAGTAAATGATGACAACATTGAATTTTGAATTTTTCGATCCCTACACTTCACCTTCCGGTGTTATCTTAGATAGCTCAAACCATTTAGAGTAAACAAAGACAGCACAAGCACATTTATAAAGCAAATCATTTAACAATGATGATGTTTGAAAATCACATACTGCCCTACTATTTAATAACAGTAAGTGAACGCAGGACTATTCACAGTGTTCTTAAAACAGTAGGCCAACATTTCCCGGATGACCGGCTGTTTCTGCCAAGATTCTAAAGTGTGCATCCAATGGACATTTACTATCCCATCAGGCCAAGTGAGAGGATTTGTGAATGGCAGTAAGACCGTTGTTGGAACTGACTCTGGTATGTCACATGACAATGACAATATGATAAATGTTGTACATCTGGATTACATTCATACCACAGACACACACAGAACCAGGTTCTCAACTCTGGTCCTCGAGTTCCATTTTCCTGCAGAGTTTAGCTCTAACGCTGACCATTCACACCTGAGGAAGCTACTCGTATGGTGCGTTCCAAACTGGGATATATCGCCCTAAGAAGGGCACTTCGGAGTTAAAACAATCATGGCTGCCATATTGAAGGGTCGTTCCAAACCGAACAGGACCAACATTACCTGATATGCACTTCTCACATATGAACAGAGTTCAGTTTTTGTATGTCAGATCTTGGAAAGGCAAACCTTCAAAAGGTAGCGCTTTAACCATTGGAACAGTGTGTATAAGGGGAGCAATGTTGCTTCTTCTTCTGAAACCGCAGACACAGAGATGCCAAAAGCCAAAGACACAGTATTATCTCAAACCTCAGTTGGTAGCAAAGGTGCGTGAAATAGTCCGAGTTCTTTCTTTCTTCCAGTCTCCCGACTGATGCCTGTTGGCCTGTCTGCAGTGTGTTTCAAAACAGAACATCAAAGACTGTCTGCTGGGGATACCAGATAATACTTTGACAATAAAAGAAGGATATCACCTGCTTGATACATGAGAGAACAGCGTTTATTTACTCAACAGACCAATCCTTTCTCTCCTCAGCAAGGTTCAACATTCACTTCCTCTAGATGCTGTTATTTTCAGATTCTGTTTTAGCTGTACACATAAGACATATCTTCAGTTTCCTGCTTAATTAATATTTTGTGAATTTAAAAGGGTTTCAGCTGCTCCTTTTTTTTTTTTTTTTTGGAGGCATGTGACACATAGACCCTTACCAGGCAATTGCCGATATAGGCTATATTTCATATTTTAATCATTTAATTTTATAGTGTTATGTGTGCCATATATGAATTCAGTTAAATTTGGCAACATTAATATTAAGTATTTTTTTGTGTACGTTTTTTCATTCAAAATTTTTAATTCAGACTATTATTAGTTCATTAGACTAATGAAATAACAACATATCATGACTTAAAAGGATAGACAGTGAAAGTATGTTTTTGTATTAACACAAAAATATATCAAAATATATTCTTTTACAGGTCTGAAATATGTAAATGACAGAATTTTCATTTAACTTTTTTCATTGTTTACATTTTATTATATATATATATATTGTAACCAAAGCTGTGTGAGCACAATAAAAAAATACAAATCACGCAAGACGAGTGGTTTTTGAAGCTCAAGTTTTATTCTAGTTAACCTCATGTCTAAGATGGGTCAGCAAGATTGTGCATTTCAGACCAGTGACCGGTTTGTGAACAATAAGAATAAATCAAACCATGACGTTGTATTTCAGGATCAACACATTTTGAACCTTGGGAATGAATACCATATTGAACTAAAAGACACTAAAGGTTTGTTTACAACATAATTGAGACATAAGGCCAAGCTTTTATAGCTCAGGACCTCCATATAGTCTCTTTTCATCGATTGCATGACAGTCTCTTGGTGTGTGTTTGTGAATCGCACCGGTATACATGCTATTTTTCATCATTCAGTTGAATTTTTATTTCCACCTTGAGGTAAAATAGATTCCTGATACTACAGAGGATAATATATCTGTGTCCTCTGGGTCCTGGATCACCTCTCCCATCATTCCTAGCTTATCGCCGCATCTCTTTCAGCAAATCATTTCTAGACTCAATGCAAACATATAGCAGCACCATTTCAAAGGCTATAGGGAGTGAAACTAACCAACCAACAACCAACCAACAGAAAACCAAGTAAAGAATCCCATGAGTACTGAATATATGGGACTTTACGAGGATAATTTGATGGGTTTATGCAAAAAAGATGAAGGGAAACATCACTGCTGATTGTAGCTGATTGTGGACATGCCAGGTCTTGTGTTCAGAACAAGCGTAAGAAGCCACTTATACATGAATATCTGCACTGTGTTAAATTACTACAAGACAAAATAATGGCTTTGTAAGTACACATGGCATTCACAAACTCATAACGGTGTCATTTTTCAAATAAAAGCTCCATAAACTCATCAAGATGGGCTAGAAGAGGCTTAAGTGGATATACAGTCTCCTTTAATGAAACAAGCTAAAAAAAAACTCGAAAGAGTTTATGGCACCAATTCCATTCAATGTGCTTTCTACTCGCTCGCATCAGGACCCAGTAGGATGACGATTAACATGTTCATTTGCATTTTACAACAGGACTTACAGGCATGGTTTACCCCCCTCCCCCTCCAAAAAAACCCAAAACAATAAAATAACATAACATAACATAAAAAAAAAAACTAAAGTAAAATCCCAGGCTAAATCAATGCTAAATCATGACTGTAGTTTGAGGTATTGTGGGTATAACAGGATCATTTGACTATTTTTCATCTGCTTTTTTTTGTTTTTTTGTATTTATTTTTTTTTCTTTTGTTTTGGGAATAGCATAGCGTAGAAATCACATTAACAAAAATTGATCACATAAAAAAAAAAAAAAAAAAAAAAAAAACTACCAAAAGAACCGAAGTTGTCAATAATATCATCATTTTCTATGAGAAAATTAAAACCTATTACATGGCATTGTATTGACATTTCATATAAACAAAACCAAAAATAGCAGCAAAAACAAGACAAGAGAAAGAAGCATGTCTTTCCATTTGAAAGTTTCATACTTGCTGGAAATCCCTCCATAGCAGCTAAAAATGAGGAGTGTCTTCTCCCAGGTTCTCCTCTTAAGTTATTCCTCAAGATACAAAAGTCTCAGTTCTGCCTTAACTCTTTGATGTCCAGCCATCACCCTTTTTTGCCTCCCTCTACCATCTTTAACACCTCTCCTCTTCATCGTCCTCCCCTTCCAGAGATCCACAAGACAACTGACATCTCTGGGTTTGTGCAAAATCTACTAGAAGCCACAACTTTTGTTTTAATAATAACTAGACCAGAGTACATCAACTTAGAAAAATACTTTAACTATGGTGTCACGAGTTAGTAACTAGCGGGTCGTTATACATACTTCAAATGTAGGTACTCTTGGGTATTCGTGCATACTGGCCTTAAGAGGGGAACTGAAAAAATAAATAGTTCTTAATCTTTGATTTAACATCATAGTGTTTCTATAGCTCTACGTGCGCCTTAAACATTCCCTAGCATCCATTCGTTCTCGCAGGAGGACCACTAACTACACTGTAGGCTTCAGTTTAAGCCTTTAATGAGCAAATATCTTCTCAATGTCCCCCTCTTCTTCTTTCTCTAACAGACCACTAACACCATAGATAAAGAGACCTGCTCTGTCAACCCTTCCTCCACTCCATGTTTTCCCCCATTGTTTTAACAACTGTGGATTTCTTTCTTTCTATATTTTTTTTCTTCTTTTCTTCTAAAAGTCAGCCTTAAACGACGAACTGAAAGTGCTTTTTATCTTTTTTTAAATGGAATGGTTTTAGATAATAAATGAATCTAAACAAAAAGCAGACTGTGGACTGCACTGCAAGCTTGGCCGGGGAGCAGGTACAACATAAGCTTATTGTGTCATGGCAGTGATGACGATATACAGAAATGGCAGTGAAGGCATTAACGGTTTCGAAGAAATGTTTCCGTCTGGCCTCAAGATGAAACCTAAGTCCCTGGCAATCCACAGCCTTCTAGATCATAATACAAATACATGCGTAAAAAATATACTAAGGATACATAAACCATTTTGGAAGAGAAGAGAATCTTGTTAGGGGATCTGTCAAGGAAATATAATAAAGTGACTAAAGGCATGGCAAGCGGGATATATTTACACGGCTAGACTGCAGAAAAAGCAGGGACCACTCGTAGCAAGTGTACTATGAGAGAAACAAATCGAACATACAAATAACGTCTCCTCACTTTCAAAAATATTTTTTGACACACTTGAAATAAAAATACCTGACGTTGTTTTTTAGCGACAAGTCAGGGCAAGTCACAACTACTGTTGTCGTTTATAAAATACTTAAATCCTAGATAGCCTATACCATTTTCGCTTGTTTTATTTTGGACTTAGGACATAGAGGGGGAGCCAAAGGGCAGAATTGAGATTTCCATTCATTCCTTGTCCTCCACTTGTGGTCCTGGCCAGCGATAGCCCAGTCGTCAAAACCACAGGGGATGCCGCTTAGCAGTCGACAGTCAGAGCGTGCTGAGGGACAAGTTGTCGAGGTATTGGTCGGATAGTGGGGTGCAGGTGTGAGCCCGTTTTCCATTTGTCCCATGAAGCCTTTGGCCAAAGCCCATACCCAACAGAATCAAAGTTGAAGAGATTCATCGCACTCAAGATGATTAACGATCCATTCAGATATTAATGTCTCTAACGTCTGTGGGAGTGCAAGAGAGGTCCACGTCCTCCTCCGCTCTTTTGGTCTCTGTGGAGATGTTGTGCTGCTGAGCTTGTCTGAGACTAGATTCCAGCAGGGACTCGATCTGTTCCTGACACGATCGCAGACAGTCCTTTTGAAGACAAATAGGGAGATCAGCAACAATGACAGGGGAAAGTGATGTACTGGGTCTTCTGGGAAAATATATACGGAAGGCGGAACACTTACAGGGTCGCTTCTGATGACTTGTGAGAGGAAGTTGGTGAGGTTCTGGGATGAGAGGCAACTGTCACTGCTTTTCAGGTACAACCCCTGCACCGCTGCGGCAACGCTACCGGCCGCGATCATGGATGGAGGGCTTGCGATGAAGTTAACATCTGAAAATAACAAATGGACCCTGGTTAGAACTCAGGAAATTCTCAAGAAAGCCAACTGGCCCACAGAATAAGAATCATTATGAGGAATAAAATGGGCAATATTGGATAAGACGCTAGGGTTTAGATTGAGCTCATAATGAAGCATAGCATGACTAAACTATAATGGGAGCAGGGTTGATAGAGGACAGTCCGTGACATTTGGGGCCCGACACCATTCTGCTGCAGGGCTCAAAGCCTTTGTGGGGAGCAAGAGGACTTTGCTGTAGGTCCAGGGCCAGCTACCCCCTACTGCAGCCCTCTCATTCCCAAAATGTCCCATAAATCATGTCTCTATGTGCACATTAATGCTAAAAATTCATAGAAATCTTAGGGGTTTCAAGATATTACCATTTCCTAGTATACACAGAATACAGAATACACAGGCCCACAACTTCCTCAAAATGGCTGCATGGCATTCGAACCTTGAACGGCCCTTCACATGGACAATAAGTGGAGCTAATAAATCAATGCGGCCTCTTTCCCTTATATTCTCACTTTGCGCTTTGCCCACACATGGTGAACAGAGAAACACAACTGCCTTTCTTAAAGGAAGTCATCTAGCATTGCTAGCTCGGAGACGAGAGGGCAATTGTAAAGACAAATTGAGCATAAAAGCACGGGAGCCTTCACCCCAGCCCATTCATTTCATTCACGAGCACCCACCCCCTTCCCAGTATCTGTCCAACCACACTCTCCCTGGCTGAGATCCCAGGCTACTTCCCAAAGAAATGCTGGTCCTAAAACATAAAAGGGGAGCAAGCTGCGGTGATACCCACCATGTAAATGGAAGGACACAAAGAGTGGGGGATATACCAGAGTAGTTCCTTCCTGAAGCATTACTGGCTTATTCTAGCAGGTGATAAAATGACTGCTGTAGGTTGCACGACAATGAGGTGTATGGGAAAAAAAAATGTGATTTGCAGCCTAACATCTGTGCACATGCTCTAACTCATAGAAACCTGGACATCTAGACGTCTAGACATGGAAAAATATTAGGTTACAAAGCCCTTAACACAGAAAAATTACAGAAAACAGCTTCCTCTTTTTGGTTCACATGCACTGCGTGCATGGCAGTTGTGTTGTGAAGCAGGCAGTGCTTCTCAGGAGCCATGGTGCAGTAACAGCAACCACCACAAAAGGAAACAGACTTCCTCTCTCTTGCAGAGGCTCACACTGGTTTACAATAACTGTGAGTGAGGAATTAGGACAAGCGAGATGGCTCTTTCCATTGCAATAAAGAGTCTGCCTGATAGCAAAGTACTGAGTGAGGTAAGGGAGGCTCGTTCAATGCGTGTTCATAATAAAGTACTCAAAACTTTTGCTTGGCCAGCTATTATTCTTAGAAGGCAAATTCTCTTCCATATATTGCATGAACAAAAATGACCAAAGTAAACCTGAACACAAACAGTAAAACATACCTGTTGCACAGAGGGCCACAAATGTCTGGGCATGCTTGCGCAGTATCTGTTTGGAGCTCTGATGTATAGGCAGTTTGGCGAGGAAGTGTTCAATGAAATCATGTGGTGTGACTGAGGCAAGATCCCACTTCAGTTTATTTAGTGCCAGCAGTTCCATTTGCTGCGAAGGAGACATAAAAAAGCCTAAGTTTACAAAAATGAGCATTTCCCATATCCGATTTTACACTCTTGAAACGCTAGATGGAGATGTCGATTACTTGCACATGCCTACGTTCAATTAACGGACACATAAAAAGTACTAACACGTTTGTAACATGCGCGTTTATATTTATGTCTAAGGGGAGGCTTTCCACTTGCAGACCAATCCAATTATCTGGTTAAGACTTTTAATCCAAGACTTTCGTGTACCAATTCTTGCACTTTCATTTTAATTGGCTTAAGTAATAAATAAGAATTAAGTAATATAAGAAAACAATATCAAAACTGTAGAATTGTGCAGGGTTGAATAATTACCAATAATTCGCTGGGACGGACGGAGTTGTCCGTGTATATGCACAACTTTTCTGCAGTTAGTGGCACAGTCTCTTTCATCTTGGAGGCCAAAAACATACAAGTTGCTCCTAACAGCTGTAACCTGGTCTTTTTGGTGGGCTCCACAGATAAAAATCTGTCCAGGTAGTTCATAGCCAGCGGAAAAACTTCCTCTTCGCATTTCTGTTCTTCACAGACCTTTAAAGAAAAGAAAGTACACAAGATAAAATAAAGATCTCGTAGAATTGGCTGCTTTTTCAGCAAATATGTGATGAGAATAGAAAGAAACTAATATTTTGGTGAACATGATTTAAATAAACAAAGTGAAATTATTATTATTATTTTCTATGCTTTGATCTTATGGCGTTAACCCACGTGTTTAGCATCTGCACTTGCACTGGAAAGGGTTAAATTAGAAAAGAGACTTGTGCGGATGCTAAAAAGAGTGCTTAATCAGTTAACACAAAACTGAAGAGCTCGACAAAGTATAAATATTGCAATTTGCTGATGATGCTATTGGTCGTTGCTTTCTGAGGCAAAAAGGTGGCGTCCATGCTAGGTTCAGGAAACAATTTTCTAGTTCGTCATCTTTTCAAAAAATATTAAAAAATATAGGAAAATTGTTTCGCTCGATATAAAACACATGTAAATGTTATGTAACGCATGCTTTATTGAAAAAAAGCTAAATCTTTCGAATTAAATGACAAAAACGATGTGAAATGAATTGATTTCTAAAGCCCCAACATATACAAAGAGCAGAATGCGACATTTAGGAGAAGCGGGTGTTTCAAAAATTAATATAAATTATTCCAAAGCATTAAATCTAATGTTAAACATCTGTAAATCCAAATCATTCGATGGGAAATATAACCCGACCGTTTAAAATACGATGGTGAATTTAGAAATATAAAAAATATTATATTTTTAGACCATCGTGCAGGAGGTATATGGCAAACTGAAACAAAACTTTTAAGATACAAATATTACGTTTTCCTGCAAAAGTAAGGTTTAATTTATCACCGCGATTTAAAGAACAACTGCTAGGCGACTTTACACAAGTGATGTCAATATTTTTTCCATTTTAGAATTTAGAGATATAAAAAACTTAAACAAACGTCAACAAAGATGGCGTATAATAGCCTACTGGCACGAGTGAGAATGCATACGTGTACATTCGTATTAAATTGAAATCAAATCTAAATTCATTTATATTTTCTTTAGATTAATAAGAAAATAAACATGTGAATGGGGGGAGATAAGCGATTTAAATAAAAATGCGATAGGAAACTATGCAAAACGTGCTAGGTCTATGGATTAATATTAGGCTACTTTCGTAATAAAATTGTTTATTTTTAAATGCAAAAAATTACCAATAATAATCGGGCAGCATATTTCCATGTGCATAACAATGCTGAATAACTCAAATTACAATTATACTTATTTAGGCTACATTTATTAAACAGTTCTTGGGGTCCAAAGAGCAAGAGCAGAATCATCATGAGGCAAACTTGTGTCGCTAATATAGTACGAAAAGACAACTATTATCCAAAACAAACCTCGAGCATCCATGTGGCGACGATTTTCCTCATTTTAGGTGCAATTTCTTTCTGAACACACTTGAAATAATTTGGTGATGGAAGGTAGTTTTCCTCTGCTTTGAGCATTGTCTGTAAGACTCGGTCATTCAACAGGTTGCTATCTTGGTAAGCTCTTCTAATGGTATCCACTTCACAGCAAAACAGCTGGTGCTCCATGACTTCAGCGGTGCCCGAGGTTTAGCGGTGACAAAAAAAGAAAACTGGATCTCGTGTCGGACACTGGTCCCGTGGATGCTTTGCTGCCTCTGCTGAACCCTCTAAAACTCTCGCTGCAGCTCCGCTTGACAAAACTCCCCTATGACGTGCCTGTTGTTAAGGGAAGATCAAAGCAGCTGCGAGCCTGTGAGAGCGCGAGAGGCTGTCTGATCAGGGCGGAGGATCAATCTTAACAGAACTATCTTCTCTGGAGTTTGGGCTCCCTCCTTTAGCAGTGTGGAAATAGGAGGTCCTACTCCGGGTGACGAGCGACCAAGGAGAATCGGTGGGGGGTATGCTGGGGTGGGGGTGAAGGGGGCAGGCTGCTAGTGTTGTGGGTATCGGGGGTGAAAAGACGGGGTAAAAGGGTCTGAAGATGTGTGTGTTGGTAAAGTTTTGGTAGGGGGCGGTATAATAGCCCCAAATCAAGGTGCCCCTGCACTTTCGCATCGAGAAACTCAGCTGCACTCTCTCAGTGTAACTACAGAGCTCAGAACTCAAAGTTTTGTTCATGTCAAATTCAAAGTCTACATTAGCTAACAGTCGTTTTCAGATGAGACGCTTTTGTGTCTGTGTGGCACAGTCATTTTAATTAATTTTTTTTTTTTTTTACAAGAGTAATTTATACATACACTTGAATGTGGTTTCCATATTTGAGACAACTGTGTGGCGAAGACATAAAAGTAAACTTTTTTGGGTTACCCTAAAAGAAGGAAGCAGAAATTATTCTAAACCAATGAACGAGAACGACTGTTGCCAGGCAGAACTGCGGCACTAGCTTTCATCTCAAAACTCCTCTTGCAGATGTATAATGTAGAAAATACTTTGAAAAACTTTAAGAAATCTCACGAGAGTCATACCACTTGTCGTACTTACTTAATAACTAACAGTTGCTGAAGTTTTAAAAAAAATTATAAGGAATTTAGTTTAGGCTATATCAGTGGCCTGGGTTATAAGGTAGGCTACATAGAAAATACAACAGAAAATGGCATTGGACAGTTTAGAATCGTAAATAAACAGTGTTTCTTCTTTTATAGTGTACTGACTTGTCTATGGAGTCTAAGCAGACCATCTGCATATAGCGTTAACAACACGACTTGTTTGATAGAGTTTGATCAAATAGGGGCGCTCTCACTTTAAAGAGCTCACTGCGTCGCTGCTGTAGCTTCAGGATGAATTGAAGCTTTACAAATTCCACACATTCCACTTTCAGTGGCTACCGTAAAACAAGTATACTTTGGTTGTGCCGAAAACTAGAGCTGAGAGAGAAGCTAGCAACAATAAAGGACACAGGTTTTTTTTTTTTTTTTTTTAAGTATTAGGCTATAATTTTTTTAACATTTGTTCACTTTGTGCTCTTTGAGATCTAACGCTACTTAGACCTTTATTACTATATTATATATATATATTTTTATAGCATAATTAAGACTATTTTAAGCGTCCATGTCCAGAACATGCAGAGTGGAAAAAGAAACTTAATACATTGAATGTTTAAACGTAGGCTAGGCTATTTAAAACATTGTGAAATTTTCCATTATTACATTGAACAAAGTGAACACTCTTTCAAAAAATAAAAATAAAATAAAAAATAAAATAAAACTACAAGGACGAATTTCTTAAATAGTCCTACGACTATAATAATAGATAAAGAACCTGTTCTTTTCTAAAAACTTTTTTGTGTCTTTTTTCCCTTACAAGACGTCTGAGATCCACACATTCAAAATAATTGTCAGAAGTTGTTTCAGAAATGTTTCGAACCCATCATGTTGTAAGTGGAGAGTAAATAATTGCTTTAATTTACATTAGAAGCCTAAATAATAACATTAAATAAAGAAGGCTTTCTTGAGCTACATAAGTGTTCCTAACAATGAAGGACCGACCATGTGAGTTTTTAGTTGTACTTCTATTACCGTATATACGGCAAAACGAGTAGGAAGTTGTAGTGCTGCGGTCCAATCGGAAATTACTCTGTCTAGCCTTAGCTGCTGACAGTCTGTGCACGTTTCAAGTTCTCTTTCGGTCTTAAAGACTAAATAGTAACACGTTTCTGAAATGATATAATGTTTATTGTGGACTGCTGGTGCAGATTTAAAGCTAGCCTATACCAGCAAGTGATTGAAACTATAACATTATATATTTAGTAACTTGGCAGCATTAACACTCATATAACTTTTTCTTCTTCCTCAGACAACAAGTGCTGTTGGTTCGGAGGAAGTTATTAAATTTGTCTGATCATAGAGTAGGCCTATGCTTGTGAGCTTTTAACTTAGCTTTGGACCATTTAACTAATTTTCTTTTTATTTATTTTTTTAGCAGGTTTCCTGCAGTCATGGAAAATTAAGAATTAAGTTAGTGTCTTTCAGGCTTGGATACATAAATAAATAATATAATTAATCTTAGGAAGTAATTTTAGTAGTCTATATAGGCTAGTATAGTTATATACTATACTATATGTTTAAATTGAATAATGAATGACTGGAAAAAGGAAATATTTTCCCCCTTT
The DNA here is from genome assembly GCF_023724105.1 of Carassius gibelio. Taxonomy (NCBI): domain Eukaryota; kingdom Metazoa; phylum Chordata; class Actinopteri; order Cypriniformes; family Cyprinidae; genus Carassius; species Carassius gibelio. Next base: position 7,323,276 of record NC_068377.1, on the reverse strand, counting down.
CATAGATTGTTAAATATGTGTACACACACACACACACACACACACACACACACACACACGCACACACACACTACAGATATTTTTGAGCCACAGCAATCTAAATACATTTACAAGGATCTCCTAAACAAACAACTGGATTTAAGAAAGTATGACAAAAGAGTTTTTTTTTATTATTCTTATTTTCCCCATCAGGTAATGTTCAGGTGGAGTCTTAAGCGCATTACCCATTAAGTAGGTTTAAGATGAATGTGGATGCTTGCGTATTAATGTAGTGATGAGGGCACAATAAAATATCTCTCTCTGGCTACCTAGAGATAAACGACTCATTCCTGGTGAGCACTGAGATTAAGAAACAAATGTAGCGGGACAAAGGGCAATCCTTTTTCAAAGATTCTAACAGGGTGTTGGTCTAATTGCCAATGAGTGCTCATCTCCTCCACCAACTTATATATATCATTTATACTTTTATACCTGTGCATTTATACCTTAGTTTGGCATTCACTGTATTATCTCCATACTGTCAATGGCAAGGAAACATATACCATAACATACATATAAGCAGCTTGTGTAAATATAGCCCTTGGATGAATAAAGTATTAAATAATAAAAAATGCTTTGTGTGCAAAAGTCTTGTTTTTTTTTTATTTTATGTTTTTTTTTTATTCACAACAAGTGCACATTCTCATTTAGACATCTGTCCAATGCAACAAAAGATAGAGGTATTTGAATAGTTTGTGCATAACCATGCTGTAACAGCAGTGAAAAATTGTTACATATTTGTGCTTTACAATTATTTTTATTTTTATTTGTTTGCTGACTGAATCCTTAAAGTATTAGTTATAATAATCCCCCCCCCCCCCCGAAAAAAAAAAAAATATATATAAATAATAATAAAATAAATCATTTAGATGTTACTACTTCGAGCAAGTTTTCCCTGACTAAACAATTTTTGCATTGCATGTTGTTTTATATTTTACATTTACTGTATATACTTTCTGTTTTAAATTTATGTAGAATAATTAGTAATAGTAAAAGGTAATCTGCCATGGTGGTTTAAAAGTAACATCAAACCCTGAAAGGCAAAAATCTTACTATATGTCAGCTGGCAAAAAAATCAGCAATAAATGATTTTACTAGTAGTTAAACTATCGTAATGCACAGTTGCTAGCACAGAGCTAACAGCTCTCCAAATGAGCAGAATGCTGGTCATCAATCACTTGAGCTAATCCTTCTACCTATCACATTTACCTGTAGGCTCTCTCCTCTTCTGCGATCTTCCTCTTTCTTACCCCATATTACCTCTCATTAAGCTATGTCTACTTGTCTTGTGCCCTTAGGTGTACAAATGCTGATCTTGTCCATCCTGTAGCATACAACAAGATCTCTGTTAACATAGGTTTGTGAATGTACTCATTTAAGATTTACGCACTACATGGTAACTGGAGGACACTGAATAGTTACTAAATTACTGAATAGCTACTGAAAAGAAATGCACTGCAAATGCGCTGAAGTTTTCTGCAGGATAAATAAAAGTACATGCAAACTAAAATTTGACGAAAATAAGATGGCAAAATTAAGGGTTCATATTCTGTATTCAGAAATGTCAGAATCGAAATCGGATTGGATTCATTCAGCCTGACAAAAATTAGTGAATGTAAATACCCAGTGTGATCTTAAATAGAAATGTATGTGTTGCAGTTTGGAAGGTAATCATAGAGATTTTACAATATCGTAAAATAGAGCCGAACAGGATTTGTTGATAAAAGGCCTGATGAAAAGTTGTGATGTCTTTGAGATCACTGCACCTTGATAAAATCTTTATAATGGAAAAACAACTATACTGCTAAGGTAAAGCATCATATAGCAGGTATGAAAGATGAATGAGTAGTTGAACTAAAAATGTTCCAGGTACATTAAGAAAGCAAAGTCCATGCATTGCATTTTACAAGTTTATACAACAACAGTCACTTTTGAGATACAGCTAAAAGAATACCTTCAGGGCTCAACAAGATTCAAGATTTCATTTTTCACATGCAAGTTATATGACATACACCAAGCAGTGAAATATAGGAACAGCATTCTTTCACAGCTGATTTCTAAATCAGTAGAAAGGAAGGATGAAGGGTTCCTCTTTTTTTCTGCAAGATAAGCATGATGATATAATCTGAAGATTTCCTGTTTAGTTCTGCTATCATCTCAGACCATTTCCGTAAAAACTTTTCTGCACATTTTTGAGCAGAGCTAATAGTGTCCAAATACTTAAAGTGGAGTCCTGCAGCCTCTCTTCCTCAAAACCTTTTTGTTGATGGGATCCATTCCAATCCCGAAGCCAGTGCACTCTCACCCAGTGGCTACCTTTTATTCCACTAATGGTGATGAAGATGAATGTGGTGCCAAATGGAAGCAAATGGATTTCCTAACAACCATGCAGGAGGTAGAACAGCAGGCCCATCACCCTCAAAAGAGAAAATTTAACTATTAAATCCTTTTCACACTCTCTCATGTTTTACTCGCATTTTAACCAATGATTGCATTGTACATAATGTTGATTTTGGGGATTTGATATGATACATGAATCAGAGTTAGATTTTAGTAGTTGATTTGGGAGTGTTGTGTAACTTTCCAGAAGTCTTAAAACATGTCTGTGTTCAGTATTCTAGTTAACTTAACAAAGACAGTCTGTTAATATGATAAGGAGGTCCATTGGCCCTTGGTCCTTGGAGATATGGCAATGCACATGCATAGAGGAAGCATTATCCTATGCCCAATTATTTGACACTAGAAGTATCTGTTAGTTCAAGGGGCAAGTCTTGTACTACATACAGTAACACTGCATTACACTGGCTACATCATCTGAACAAGTGGGGAATGCATGCATATATGCATAATTGTATGGCTCAAGTCGGTTATTTGGTGGTGGGTGTTGACAGGGGCACACAAGGTCACCTTGCAATGCAGAGAAGCCTTGTTCTTCACTGACCAGATCACAGACAATGCACCGTCTTCCAGTCCAAATGCTTGCCCATGAGATTAGGATTTGAGAGCCTCTTCAAAGAATTCCTGATTTGCTAAAGCAGTACTTTGCTTTAGCCCATTTATCTTAACAGTTCTATATTTAAGAATGCTAATAACTGTCAATTTGCAGATCACATTGGCATATACATAAATCTAATCTCACTGACAAATAGTGTATGGTTATAAAGAATTGTAAAAATGTAAGTACATATAAAATTGTCAGAGTTGCCACGCAACATTTATTTTTGTGTTCAACGCAGTGACTTGGAATCTTTTCAGCTGAATGATGGATAATTCAAGTAATTTGGCTAAATGATTGAAATTATGGCTCCACTGTTTTGGGATTTGTACAGGCCTGCAAGCAGATATATTATCATTTGTTCCCCTGACTTCTGATCTTACCTCTTTCGTTGAGGTGGGGGAGGTCACTGTCACACTAAGTCTGTCTTCAGCTTTGAAGTATTGACTCCTCTTCATATCTTTGATATGTGCTGAACAACAACAACAACAACAACAAAATAACCATAACAAAGTTTAGAGGGGTTCTTTTGCAGGCTCAAAATCCTCCCCACCCACTTCCAAGAAAACCCATCAAAACGAGAGGAAAGATCGAGCAAGAGGAAAAAAAAATCCCCACTGAAAATGACCCTTTTTGAAGGCAGGGTGGCACTACAATGGCCCATGAAAAGATGGATAGAGTGATTGTTCTGTGTAGTGATCTGCAAATGGAGAGAAACAGGGTTCGGCCATAGTGCAGGGGTGGCCTACGTCAGGCCTTCACACAAATTGAAGCCAAGCGCACTGAGAAGAGGAAAAAACCAAATGGATAATAGAGGTCCTTGGAAGAGACGGCACATCAGCAGAAGGACCGGCTGCTGAGGGCCATGTGAAGACCAAACATTGTGGACAAAAACCCAACCATTTCCTTTTCCTCTGAAGATTTAGGATATGCATTTAATTTAATATCACAGTCAGAGATGTTGACTTGAGTAATTTAGATAAATAGATAGATATATAGATAGATAGACCCCAGTGTAAAATAAATACATGGTTTAACATAAGAAAGACATACATAAGAAACACCCTCTATTGTTAGTGGGGTTCAAGCTTAGTAATTAGGAGGTCTGATGGCCTGAAATTCACACCCTGAACATGGATGTTGCATTTCCCCCAACCATACCCTTACAACACATAACACATGCAAACTAAACACTCACACAGAGGCACACAGGCCATATTTACAAATGTGCTAAAGAGGATCAATAATGGCTGATTGATCAGGCAGGCCCATTCTCCCATTCAGGGTTGCCACCGTTCACTTTCTTCTAGGAATGTTGTTTACGTTGTCACCTCCGAAAGGGCCAGATGGAGAATTAGAACATTCAAAGCCAATTAGAATGGAGGAATGGAATCATCCATCTTGTTTTTCAGTCACTATGACAATGCCATGGGGGTCTTAAATAGAAATCCCATTTGCATTTGGAGTTTTCAGTGTATTGCAATTTGTTAAATATTATTGCCATGCTGGGATTGATGGTATATTCTGACATTAATGTGAAAAAGACATGATATGTTGTCAACAGATCTGAATCCCTTTATTAGTGCAAAATAGTCATGTTCCAAATCCATCCATCAGTGGATTTCAATCTATCTATTAGAAAATGATAATAATGGTTTTCTAGGGCCGTGTGAGAGAATTGTGTATTCCCCCTTCTTCATCTCCATGTAATTTGTGGAATTTATAATCATTGTTTGGAGTTTTCAGTCTGGAGTCACACATTTGACAGATAGAAAATATGCAAATATTGAGAATATACATATATTATTTACATTATATTGGGCATGTATTACCCATATTCATATATAATAATACATTTTAATCCAGCTCTCAGTTGTGGATCATTTAAATATCAGTTTTGTTTCAAATTATTTTCTCCTTTAATGAATGAATAAATAAAACGAATGTTGATAGATAAAATATTTTGGTTTTAAGAGTATTTCTAAATAGTTTTATTTTTTTTATTTAATCTCCTTGATTTCCAGAAGAATCAATTGAGATATCAAAGAGATCTCATTTGTGATTTTTTTTTTAGCTGATTTAACAGCACCTTTCATGTATTTCAACATTAGTACGTAAGTTGACATGCTATGGTTCTGCTTCTGAATTCTCGCACTGCTCTCTCTCTGACAGCCTCTGGACGCTGGTTCTCTGCTCATTTGCTTCTGAATGCCCTTGTAACCCTCTTTTTTTCCTGTCTTGAGGTAGACATACAAAGAGCACTCGAATTCTGTCACACACACATACACACACACAATATGAGCATGCTGGGAGAGGGGGCTGGAGAGCGTTATCACCTGCTCCTTCTCCCAACAGCCATTTGAATGTCCTGCTCAAAGGCTGTCAGTGTGCCCCAGGTGACCTGATATATCTTCATAGCTCTCCGGTGGCCCCCGATATTCAAGATCCTCACTGTCTCTAGACTGCATTAACATACATCCAGTCAATCTTTTGACCTTGGAAGGAAGTGTTATTCCATAAACACATTTCCCAAAAGCATAGTTAGACACAGTTCAAGGATTTGGTGTTTCCCAAATCCATGTTCCAATGAACATTCACAAACAGCATTGCAAAGTTGTGTGGTTGGAACTAGAGCTGTCAGCCTGTGGTTTGAAGCATAGTTTCTTGTTAGAACATGTGGCCAAATAGATCATGCACTTGAGTAAAATTAACAAGCTAACATGTAGTACAATCTATATCTTTCATTCAGTATGTATACTTATTTCATTGCACTTTTAGATTGCTATGAAAATTAAAGCAGCATTTTCTTGCTGTGTAATTGCTCTAGTAACAAAGGAAAACAGGAAACAGTCATGACTAGTTAGTTGGTTTCTCATACTATGGAAGTAAAGCAGCAAATTCCATAATTTGTTTGGGAAATAATTCCCAATCGAATTTAGAGTGTTATAGTTTACAATATTTTGTATTTATTTTTTTTATTTTTTTGTCTGGGAACCCATTGACTGTCATTATATTGCCAAAAGCAGTGCTTCAAAACATTTTCTACTGTGTTCCGCAGAAGTAAGAAAGTCATAAATGTTTGGAACAACATTTTTTTGTGAGATATGCTTAAGCAATACAACTTTTTATACATAATATTAATGATTCTCACACTGATCGACGAAGACCCCAGATCTTTACCGTGCCGCCCGCCGTGGTGATGTGAGAGCTCATCTTTAACTGGACTCAGGCTGCTTCAAATGAAATACAGGCCCCTTTCAGTAGAATTCATTTAGAGCATGGATTTGACTATGTGGCTGAGGAAATGCAATACCACCAGCACGCCTCAGGCATAACAAAGCAGAGGGGAAGATGAAGGCATCGCATTCAGCACCAGCTTTTGTTTGACTCTTCATAAAAATGTTGATGCAGTTGTGGCACGTTCCAAGCAGCTCATTTGCATAATTTTTGCATGCACTTTGCCTTGGCCACCTAAAGAAGGCAGACCGTTCCTTGATAGTTTATAATGAACTGTTTGAATAACCTGGAAAAGCACCGGGAATCCTGTTGTAAGTAAAGAAAGCCAAAACCTCCAGACAATCAGGCTTTAAGATCTCTAGCAAACCGCACTGCTTTTATTGTGTGTATTGCATACTAGAAATCTTGTCAATAAGACAAGAGGCTTGGGGCCAAGATGAAACAGTTCCAAGACGAATTCAAACGGATAATACCTTGGAGTTGAATGGAATAATTCTTCTTTGTTTAAAAAAGGAAGTTTGCTCAGAGTGGAGAACTTTTTTTTTTTTTAACAAAGCATAACAAACAGTGAACTTGTTTACTTTACTATGTGATTCATATGTCAAGTACAGGTGCTCTTGATAAGAAAGAAGAACAGCTAATGTACATTATGACTCACAGACCCACCTTCCAACTGTAGTGGAAGGTCTATGCAGGATGCTCCGATTCGGTGTGACCGCTTTAAATCTACACCTGAGGCTGTGGCTTACACTTATTGGTTTATTTACCAAGATACACAGTTCAGCGGCTTGCTCTATTTACCTTCGGACAGTTGTCTTAAACACCTTTCTTCCAACGGAAGTCTTCGTTTGCTGTCTGCCCCTGTTCGTGTGAGAGCAAATGACCAATTGTGCAGTTTTACTTTGCTCACAAACTGTACAGTCCATCTTGAAATTGTATTATGAGTGGATGGGAATGCAATACATGTATTTGCCAATACAACTCTATAAGAGTAAGCTGTGGCGGTACAGTGAGAGTTATGTAATTAAATGGTTTGACATCTGTAAACTGGGACTCTATTGCAGGCAATGAGATGTGGGTATTGTTTGTCATGGGAATGTGCATATTTATATTCACTCCAAGAATCTCCTCTATCTCAGATAATGGCACAGTCCCTCGCTGTGCTCCTCCTGCGATGTGCCCTTTATGAGCTATAACAGGGCATGAAGGTTTGATTTTTCTCTTTATTCATCTGAGGCTCCTTTTTGGATCTTTTTCTGCCGATCAGTTCCCTCTCTTGTCTTTTTGAGAATGTTCAAAAATGGTAGAAGCACACCGGACAGGCTCATTATCTTCCCCCTCATTTTGCGATTGTTGAACAGCCATTGGAGAGCGATCTCGTGGTTCCCTCTGTTCACGGGGACGTAATCGCATTTGAACTCCTGTCTGGGTCCGTGACAAAATGCAGTGCACACACACAAAGCAGAGGAACGATCCGTGCCACTAATCAGTTTAGAGTAGTTCACGCCGCTTCAGCCCACAGGATGCTGGGACTGCGGCAGATGAGCGCTGCTGCACCACGGGGTTTCCATCATCTGCTCTCCCATCCCTTTTTATGCCCAATAATAATGCCCACAATGTGTTTATTAAGAAGACAACACAGGACGCCAGTAATCTCAATTATGTTAATAATCTCAGGATACTGACAAACACTTTTTGTGTTCCCCTCTTGAAAGTAAATTGTCCTCGACACTAGAAGCTAATGGAATTTGTATCAAAGGAACATCCTCCCCTAGAAAAAGGACAACTCTAGTGTTGATCTCATTAGTATTCGTAGGTACTGTATTTGCAGGTCCAGTCCAGCACATTGGATTTTAGTGCTCTAGTGTGTTTTTGAAACATAATATCACTGTATCTGTTACATTCTTTTAATTAGATTTAAAGATGTATGACTGTATCTCGGACTTCATTCACTAAAAAAGGGTGTAGGATTTATTTTGAAACAAATTTCACAAATGACTACAAAGAAATGGCAAGTAACATATTGAATTAAACATGAAATGTTTGAAGGGTAACACTTTAGATTCGATACACCATTAACTAGTTGTTAATAAGCGTGCATATTAGGCTGTTTAATAGTACTTATAGAGCACATATTAATGCCTTATTCCACATGACCATAATCTCTATTCCTTAACCCTATACCGAAACAAAACTACTACTATTTTACTTATTATCAATAAGCAGTAAATTGGGAATCAGCTCTTAGTTGATCGGGAATATGTGTTCCCTAATCTACAGTTGCATTTTGAAGTAGACAGTCTGATCTAGTATTTTATTCTAAAATATACTATAATACTGTTAAAGAAACATTATTTTTTACAGTATAAGATATGAAAAAATAAAACACAATAGTCAAAACAGTAGTGACAGCACACAAACATTAATGTTTCTCTGTAACATGTATATTTCAAACTTGTTAATATTTGATGGTAATCAAATTCAGCCATACAAAGACTTCAGATAACTTTACTGTTATTAATCCCAGCTGGTTTTCACAATGATACATTCACCATTAGAAATATCATCCTCAGGCAAAATTCAGCACTTTTGGATAAATAAGGTCACCATTATGGGATCATATCTAAATACTGGACCTGCCATGGTGCAATAAAACAAAATAAATAATAATAATAACAATACATAATAAAATAAATAAATAAAGAGTTAAATGTTTGCGAAGTTGTCAGTCATTGCCAATCATGTGCTCAAAATTCTAATATCTTGAAAAAGTATTCTTTCAGAACATGATAACATGTATGGCTAGAGGATTGTGAGTGTTAGTTAGGAACTCTCCTTATAACTATTAATTGTTTAAGTCCAAAACTAGGGAATGTGACCTTTTGCTGTGAATCGCTCTCTCTGACAAGCTTTTAAAGCCCAACCCAGTTCAGTGCTCTAAAGATGCATTCCAGGGCCAGTTCACTGTCCCATAAACCCACAGGAACTCTCCATATTCCCCACTTAAATAAAACATCTTTATTTTTAATTTATCAGCTCCTGTGCACACAGATTCTCCCTGAGAAAGTTGTGTTTCTCTGATCATCTTAACATCTGCCAACTTTTCTTGCTGCGTGAGTCTGAGATCACCCATTTGTAATGCAGAGCGACTGATAGTCATTCATGGTTTGGTTGGGGATTCTCTTCAAAGTGAAATGCTTGTTTGTTTGGTTTCCTCTTGCCTTCCTAATTGGAACTGTTGTCACCCAGTGAGAATCCTCACTTGCATTTACATATGGACTCTGTGACCGTAAACACAGCCAGCAGACAAGAATGTGCAAAACAGCGGAGCCAGATTTCAGGCTTTTGTTGACATTCTCATACAGCTGAAGAGATTAAGGTGAGAATGGCTGGGCAATCTTTCCTTGTTTTACATTTCATCCATATGTGTCATCTGCCTCCCTGTGGTAGAAATTCCAATCAGGATGAACCATTAGGATTAGGCAATAGCAATAATGGAATATTTTTCCAAACAATTTTCAATATAAGGACTATCAAGTAAAAAGTAACAACACATTTTTCATACACTATTTCAGATTAGTCTATTAGTCCAATGTCAAAACAACTAGACAGTTGACTGAACAAGCAAGTGGGTGTTTATTTACAGATACAGATTGGGTTATAGACTAAAACTGATCCAAAGCCTTGGATATAGGAGGAATCCCATGGGAAACTGTCTCTCACTCCAGTGTACATACTTGCACCACATAATTTTTTATCCATATTATAGAAATCAGTGGCAAGCTGAGAATGAGTAAGTGAAGACAGAATTTTTATTTTTGGGTGAAATATCCCTTTAAGTACTAGCAGCGTCATCACATATATATTTAATCTGACAAGTGATCTTACCAAGACAAGTCCAAATGTTTGAGACCACACTGAAAATTAGGGATTTACCAATTATTATAAACCCAGAAACCAAAAGAAAGTTTTAAGATTCTGAACAAAGAATTAAAAAAAAAGTTTCTGAACACCCTAATCTAATGTACAAACCCGATTCCCCAAAAAATTGGGACACTGTACAAATTATGAGTAAAAAAGGAATGGAATAATTTACAAATCTCATCAATTTATATTTTATTCACAACATATAACATATCAAAGTAACATATCAAACATATCTTGTTGGAAGTGAGAAATTTTTAAATGTCATGACAAATATTGGCTCATTTTGGGTTTCATGAGAGCTACACATTCTAAAAAAGTTGGGACAGGTAGCAAGAAGAGGCCGGAAAAGTTTAAATGTACATATAAGGAACAACTGGAGGACCAATTTGCAACTTATTAGGTCAATTGGCAACATGATTGGGTATAAAAAGAGCCTCTCAGAGTGGCAGTATCTCTCAGAAGTCAAGATGGGCAGAGGATCACCAATTCCCCCAATGCTGCATGCGAAAAATAGTGGAGCAATATCAGAAAGGAGTTTCTCAGAGAAAAATGTAAAAAAAGTTTGAAGTTATCATCATCTACAGTGCATAATATCATCCAAAGATTCACAGAATCTGGAACAATCTCTGTGCATAAAGGTCAAGCCCTTAGATGGCACTGCATCACATGCAGGAATGCTACTGTAATGGAAATCACAACATACTTCAAGAAAACATTGTCGGTGAACACAATCCATCGTGCCATTCACCGTTGATGGCTAAGACTCTATACAGTAGGTCAAAAAAGAAGCCATATCTAAACATGATCCAGAAGCGCAGGCGTTTTCTCTGGGCCATGGTTCATTTAAAATGGATTATGGTAAAGTGGAAAACTGTTCTGTGGTCAGACGAATCAAAATTTGAAGTTCTTTTTGGAAAATTGGGATGCCATGTGATCCGGACTAAAGAGGACAAGGACAACCCAAGTTTTTATCAGCACTCAGTTCAGAAGCCTGCATCTCTGATGGTTTGGTGTTGCATGAGTGCGTGTGGCATTGGCAGCTTACACATCTGGGAAGACACCATCAATGCTGAAAGGTATCTCCAAGTTCTAGAACAACATATGCTCCCATCCAAATGTCATCTCTTTCAGGGAAGACCTTGCATTTTCCAACATGACAATGCCAGACCACATATTGCATCAATTACAACATCATGGTTGTGTAGAAGAAGGATCCGGGTACTGAAATGGCCAGCCTGCAGTCCAGATCTTTCACCCATAGAAAACATTTGGCTCATCATAAAGAGGAAGATGCGACAAAGACCTAAGATAGTTGAGCAACTAGAAGGCTGTATTAGACTAACATTCCTATTCCTAAACTTGAGCAACTCTCCTTAGTCCCCATACTTTTGCAGACTGTTATAAAAAGAAGAGGGGATGCCACACAGTGGTAAACATGGCCTTGTCCCAACATTTTTGAGATGTGTTGATGCCATGAAATTTAAAATCTATTCATTTGTCTTTTTTTCCCCCCAGTTTAAACATTTGATACGTCATCTATGTTGTATTCTGAATAAAATATTGATCATTGCATTCTGTTTTTATTCACAATTTGTACATTGTCCCAACTTTGGAATCGGGTTTGTAAAATGCAGTAATATTAAAGATTCTTTTTTTTAGGCCATTAATGTAAAAAGAACAATTGCGGCATTGACCAATGTGAACTTTGCACAGGTCATGATCTCAAATCATGCCATACAATATGATCATCAGGTTTTGCACAAACGTGTGGTGTTCATGCAGCCCCAGCCCTGCAGTAATCAAACCAAATAGGGACAAACCAAATACAAGACATTCTGAAATATATATATATATATATATATATATATAATTGGAAAAGTCTTTTGTAATAGTCTCAAAGGCAGACATATTGATACACACAACTTTTCTTGAACATCCCATCAAAGTAAAACACTCCATTACTCTTTTCTTAACCCACAAAATCATACATACTCCCCAGAATTTCAGCTCAGTCTAGTTTTAGACCATTCTCCATGTTCCCTGAAAAAGGGGCCCTCAAAAACAAGGGCTGCTGCCAAAATCGTCTGAGGTTGGACGGATGACCTCTGGATGCCACCTGGGCGGGAACTCAGCTGCTGCTGGAGGAGGGTCAGATCATGCAGGCCGAGTGGGCCCCATACGCTGATTATTCTGGACCCCCAGGGACCCTGAGCAGGGCTACTGTGAACTGCTGCTGCTTTGCTGAGTTAAACTAGAGCTGGCCACCCTAACCATTAACAAGGGTGAAATGCCCTTTAGTTTACCTCCATTTTACTAATTGTCATCTGACTATATTCACATACATAAGCTGACATGCTTGCATATCCCTAAAATTAAAACATTGATCTTCTGCCAGCAGTACCACAAAGAAAGCACCCACACAGCGTTCTTCTCTATGCTTAAAATGAAATCAGTGTCATCAACATGAATGATTCTCAAAAAACAAGCTCATACAGGCCATGGCTCTCCAGAGAAACCAGACTTTTGTTATTTTTGGCTGCCACAATCAATCTTATATCCTGGTGGACTTAGAAATGGGGGGCCAATATAATGAGACACGTCCAACCCCCCCAAGAACTCCGCACTCCTATGGAGCCTGATGGCCTTCTAATGGAGGCAGAGTGCTTTTCATTCAGCTCAGAGTCAACTTTTTTCCCTCTCTCGTTTTCCTTCACCCTAACACTCACTCACTCACTCCTAGAGCCCCTCTAAGTGGTTTCAGATTTTTTGCAGTGCACAGGGCACAATTGTAATCAGGTTTGGTATGATGAAAGAGAAAAGTCTGGTTCACACAGATCAAGCAGGCGTAGACAGCAGACAAAATGGCCTGTTGCGATGTATGTGTTCTCTCATGCCCCCCTCTTTTTCTGATTTGTTACACAATGGCTGCAAGCACTACCTGAAATGCAAGTTCAGGTATAATTGGTGTGAAAACCTGTTGTATTTGTATTTCAGTAGCAGGATGTTTGCATGAAAGCTGTTCTTTGCATGCACGGCAAACCGTAAAAATGAGATAAGACAAGCACAAATGTAAATGCAAAGCAAATATTTGTACAAATGTGAAATTGCATAAACACGTAGCTTAAGTGTGCATATAGAAGTGCATTTAAGCTTGACTCTAACAATCTGCTGTGCAAACTATTTGAAAGTTTCAAATTCTAATGCATAATGGATGTTCTTAACTACCAAAAAAAAAAAAAAAAGAATTCCTGTCATACAGTTGGATACATACCCATTGTACTCAGCTGAAAACAGAAATGTTTGACCTCGAGTGCCTTTGTAAATATATGTGGTGTTTGAGTCCTTCCTGTCTAAGCAAGGTTATTCTTGTCATTCAGCCTAAACGGAAATAAAGGTATGGGGGCCACGGATGCCGCCACAGGGCTGATTTACCTGTCACACAACCACGACTGACACTGCTGTGTACTGAAGCTTGTCTGAGCTAAACATCCTCTCTCTGGCAGTTAGACAGATCACTCCCACCAAACGGAGACAATTACGTCAATACCAGCCTTGACAGAGCCTCCAGGGGCTTGTGGCCTACTCCGTTCCATTATCATGTCAAAGTTAATGCTAAGACTCTTTAAAAGTCTCTGTTCGGTTCATGACATTTTGGGTTTTGTCTGAAGCGTTATGTGTTTTTTTTTTTCACGCTTACAGTATAAGATAACATAAAATGTGTCTATAATGGTTTGCGCTTTTTCAGTTTGGACAACTTTTGAATGTCGTGGAAAACATATTTAACCATACCACTTTTATAGTGTAGATGCTCATGTGGTTGAATGCATTCAAACAGCCACCAAATACCACCTACTCTTCGACTGCTGGCCTAATACATGTTGCAAGGAAGCACACCTAAACATACTTTGCCATGTACGGAAACACACAGCTTATGATCAAAATTGCAGATGCTTCATCTTTATCATTTGTTTTGACTGTAATCCTTGTAACATGGGTTTGTTCAGTCAACGGTACTTGTGCAGTTCAAGCAGTGCTCCTGCGAATTGATGCAAAGTGTGACAAAATTAGAGTGGCCATGTCTGTGTAACAAAACCAGCCAAACTGGTACTCTAAACCAAAGGTCCCCAACCACCATGTTGCGACCCACTACCGGCCTGTGGAAGAATGGCTACCAGGTCGCAAGATCTTTCTGATAAAATGTGGATAGATATGACACTCTACAATTATTGCGTGTTAATGATTGTTCTTATTATTCAGTATTTTGAGACTGATATGGAGTAGCACATTGTAGATTTTATGTTAAATAAGAAAATGCTCTGATCTGTCACATACAGTATTAGGGGGTTAAACGGACCACAGTTGATACTCATACGCTGTTCTCACACACAATTAAAGCATAAAACAGTGCGGAAATACGGTGCGGAGTTGTGTAGCCTATATGTACACAGACAATTTCCGTATGTTAAAAATGCTTCACGGCATTGTCATTGTGCTTTACATATTTTTTACTCACTTATTCAAAAAATAATCTGATCTGTGAACAAAAACAAAACAAAAAAACCCCCACAGTATAATGCCTTGAACCACTATAATACTGTCACGGTTCATAAATACATTGTTTCCTGCTCGTCTCATGTTGATGTTGTTACGCTGATTGTTTGATGTGGGCGTTCCCCCTGATAATCAGTGATCAGCGGCGGCTGCATGTCATTCCCACAGCCTACTTAATGCCCTGTCTTTCGTCTTCAGTTTGTCAGATCGTTGTTTGAGGTCCTACGTGCTGCATGTCTGTCTCCCTCCTGTTCAGTGTTTCAGTCTCGTGGATTTGTTCCGGTTTTGTGTTTCGCTGTGGATTTCATGCACAGTCTGTTCCTTTTCTGGGGTACATCATTTCCACTGAGGGAATGTGTATGGATCCTGAGAAGGTTAAGGCTGTGGTAGATTGGCAAAGTCCAGATTCTCGTAAGGCCCTACAGAGGTTTCTGAGGTTCTTCAACTTCTAACGGTGTTTTATTCACAACTTTAGCCAACTAGATGGAAGGATACTTCCATCTTCTAGTTCAGACTTGAATGGGTGACATGTCGTAATAATGAATACCCCACTCAGAGGTACACTTTTCCCAGTCGTACTTGAAGGCAGGCTTAATATCAGTTAGAAATAGGGCCTTAATCGCAGTGGGGGAGTGTTGAGGTACATTCTACGTAAAGAATATCAAATTGTGGTAGTCCGTTGCAACTGATCTTTAAAATGGATAATTGTGTCATTACCTGATTTGAAGGATTCTTTGAATGACACTAAAATGCAGACAGCTTGTGCAAATAAGCAATGCTTTCGGCAGGCACTGTTCATTCATAATAAATTTCCCTTATGTTTCGTGGGTGCAAGTGAACTTACAGCTAATATGGCAAGAATTGTATATAGTGCTATGCTAAGAGCCTAAGCTACTATTTGAGGAAATTTAGAGGAAGCCATCATTTGGTCTGGTGGAGATATGCTATGAGAAGTCTGGACCAGATGAAATCAGAGCTGATTCTTGTCTTGCTTATCAAAAAATTGCAAAGGCATGTTTTCCAACCAAAGCATATGGATTGCAAACAGACACTCATATGCTTGATGTTAAGGATTCCTATGTAATCCATACCATCCAAAAAAATGCTTGCGGAGATTGAGTTTTTGAGAAAGCAAGCAGCAGATGATCTTCCCATGAAGTGGGGGTTATGGTTCTGCCGGTCAGGTGGAATTTGCATGTTTTTGCTTCATGCAATATTGATCTATAATATATGTCTTTCAGAACAGTCCCCTAGACGCTGCACATGGCTCTCTCGTGCCTTCACAGTCAGGATGATAATCAGTATAAGTGGAGCTTCCACATTGTCCGTATTGACTGTCTTTTTTCTAACGTTTGTCTGTAACTGCCAACACGGGCCTCTCCCCCATTAACCGTGAAGTGAGGCCCTACCTACAAGTGGTGGCATCATACATGGAGGTTTATGTCAGAGATTAAATAATTCCATTTATGTAGAAGGACAGTGGTTTAGACATATTTTCTATAGAAAGTGTAAATGTGGCAGTCCACAGCAGTTTAGTGTTGGAGATTTACATTTTAAATGCATTTTATACTGACATAAATGAGAAGTCATTTTAGAATTGCTCCCTGCTTTTAAAATCTTTAAACTGCATCAAAGTAAAGCAGCTGCACCTTTAAAAATAAGGGTTCCAAAAATGTGTTTTCACAGCGATGCCATAGAAGAACCATTTTCAGTTCCCCAAAGAAACTTTTAGTGAGCAGGTCTTAAAAGAACCTTTTTATTTCTTAGTGTGAAGGCAATTTTAAAATCTAAAGACCCTTTTGTCAATATAAAGAGCATATTGTGCAATAGAAAGGTTCCATAGATGTTAAAGTTTCTATAGATGCCATAAATGGTTGTTAATAAGAAATTGATAAATATTAAAATATTTGCCTCCTATAATAGTTCTAGAAAATTTAACGTAAGGTGGCCCCTAAAAAATGGTTTTGACACCACACAGGATTTTAACTAGACCATTTGCTCCAAATGCAAAATATGAGGGCATATTGATCTATCTGTTCTAATACAATTAAGTCAAATAAAGACACTGACAGTGAAGGAGACCATCAAATCGAATTGTATATGTTTTGTAGGGTTTTTGTGCACATTTTTTATATGCTTTGCATTAAGCCAGAATGATGTATAGGGGTTATGCACTGTCAAAAAAGAAAGGAGGAATAAATTGAAATCTCATACTAATGGGGTAGATCTGGCTAGTTTTTACTCTTTTTATAAACAACTGTGTTTACAGAGGCCTCATATCGTTAGTCTGGTAACACTACCATACCACTAGGAAAAATAAACAGTTGCTGCCTCTGTAGAAGTATGTACTAGATGAAAAAGGGCAACACATGCTGTTTGAGAGGCTGGGAGAATCCATTTGCTTATCCAACTCGTGTGGCTGGAAGAAGGAAAAAAGTCAAGTGTTGCGCCTCATTTTGTTTTTACCCTCAGCGATTAATGACTGTCTGAGAGGCTGATTTAAAAGTGTGGAAGAATGGGAAACACACAGTGGAAGCGTCCCACCAAACATGTGCAAGCAGCAATGTAGCCTGGGTTAAGGGTGGGGTGGGGTGGGGTGGGGGGTCCTAGAGTGGAAAACGTAATAGCACCCCCTTATAATCTCAGTCCAAGAAACCCAGCACTGCCACTGTTTTCGTCCACAACTATTTTGGGGTGCATGCTCAAAGCATTTCATTCGCCTCTTTTTTTTTGTCCCTTCACTACCATGGAAAAGTTAGGAAGAAACAGTACCGGCTACTGTACTTCAATGGGTCGTTCCTCTGTGTGTTCACCAAATGTACTATAAGAAGAGCATATCCATCTGCATGTGTCCACTGATCAATAATTAAAATATCCACAGACACTAGAACATGTCCCTAGAACAAGTCTACCTCAAATTGACAAACTCAACAAATAAACAAAGTATTGACCTCTGAAGACACTTTTAAACACTAAAGTCTATTCAAAGCTTTACTGATTTGCCACAATCATGTCTTTGAGCTGAGATTTTTCTTCATTTGGGAGAATGAATAGTCAAACAAAAATAGTCTTTTTTTAAAATTTATTATATATATATATATAAACAGGTCATAAATACAATAAATTTAAATAATTCATCAGCATGCCATGTAAATAATTAGATTAGATTTTCTGGCGAACAGAATGAACTTGATTTTATGATGTTCAGGACTGAGAGTGATGCTTCACATTACTGAAACTGAAAAGCTTTTCCAGAGCCCTGACCAAGTGTTTGGAAAGCCTTGTGGGTTCCAAAGGGACTGACAGTGACCTTTTGACCCATGAAGTCTGTGTTTTCCCACATGGGCTGTACGTCTTCTTCCTACATGCTCATGCCTGACTCTTCTTTCACACCTTGTCTGCATACTGGTGTGTACATCTCAAATGTGAATACTCAACAAGACATGAATGTTCTCTTCAATATTCAAACATCAGTGAGAGTTGGTTATAAAACAAGCTATATCAAAACTACAATAAATACAATAAACCTCTCAACACATCACAATGTGTGACAGTACAATAAAGTATTCGAAAACCAAATACATCTTGTATTCAAAAATTTGAATGTGGCCGGAAAGCATTATTAACCGACTCTAAAAGAAAACACGGCATTTGCTAATCTGAGCTAAGCATATTGTTGAAAGATTGCATTGTTACATAAGAAACAAACCACATCTGGCAGTGCAGTTGAATAGGAATCAGTCATGATGGAGTGATGTCATTTAGTGGGAGGGCTGGATTGGAGAAAGTACAATGGTTAAAGTGAAAAAAGTAAAAGTAGAAAATGATCCTGACCTTTAAACGTTAAACCAACATTTCAAAAAGGCGCGAGTGGAGGCCGTCATGGCTTTTGAAGGAAAAGAAAACAGTTGAACTTTCTTCCAGATCACATTTCAAATACTGTAGCTGCAAAGGGGAGAGTTGATTATAATAACATTTTCTACAATGTACACTCCTCCTCCTTGCCTCCCGCCCCCATTTATTTTATGATTTGTTTCTGTTTCTGGGAGCTGTTTCAATAGTAACAACTAGACGGCTCAGAATGCCTGTGGCGGGCCCACTTCCTCCCTGGGTCCCCCTAACTCATCACTGATTGGCTCCGCCGCCTTTCATCTGGGCTCATGCCCTAATCAGAGAGACTTGTGTGTTTTTGCTCTTTTTTTCTTTTCTTCTTGCCTCTCTCTTTTGGAAATGAGGTTTGTGTTCTGCTTCCAGCAGTCCGGCCTGCTTGGGGGGCCAGCCAGCCGCCACGCTCCTCTAACACACTCTCATAGATTTGGCAGCAGAGTCTGGTGACATCACACACACACACACACACATACACACTCACACACACAAGCACACACACTCAGACTGCCAGTAAAAATGAGGTCTGCATATGTAGTGCTTCCAAAACGCCTTCATTGCTCCTTTTTTTCCTGCTTCTTTTAGCTTATCCTAGTCTCTCATACTTGTTTCTTTGTAGCATACTTGCAACATACCGAGTTTTTACATTGCAGGTGTAAATATGACAAATGACCTCTTATGAAAAAAGAAGTGTGCTAAACTGTATTGAATGTGCACTTACATCCAATCTAAATAGTACTTAACTGCAACTTTACTTTTTATTTTTTAAGTGTACAATTGCACAAACATGACATACAAGTTTCAAAAGAACTGACATGAAAGCATATTTTAGTTTATCATAAATGCTTGCCAGCCATGCTTTAACTATTTCTAAATTAATTGCAATTTACGTTAAAAATGTACTTAAGTCCTACTTCAGTGGATCAAAAATCACTGTAGAGTCTGTAGTTCAGCTAATTTCATTTAATATACATTTAAATTTGAATACATTTGCATTGCAATTTACATGCAATTATGTGTACATACAATCATCACATTAAGTTTTCATTTAAGTATATTCTCTTAAGTATATTATTGCTGTAATAAGTAGGGCTTCTCTTTTTCAAAGAATGCTAAATTCTAAATTCTAAATTCGACACTGTTTAAAATAGATAGAACTTCTGAGTTTAAGGTTTACCCTCTCAGTGGTTCAGCTGATCTGAAAATATGGATTTTTACATAGAGATTACATAACTATAATGTCTGTTAAGTTAGAATTTAAGTATTACCAAACTTTCATCAATCAGTGACTGCATTCTTGTTAAAAATATGTACATACTTTTTTAGTATGTTTTGATAAAAATAGTGTTTTCTGACCAACTCAAGTACATCTCTACCTGTAATTTCATAATTACTTCTACTGTCCTGCCAAAAGCACTGACAAGATTTTATGGTAAACTACAATATACCTTAATGTAATTTCTGTTGATACTTTGATGTCATATATATATGACCCTATCATACACCCGGGGCAATGTGACGCAAGATGCAGTGCAAGTGTGTTTGCAAGTTTCAGTCCGATGCCGTTCACATTTTCCCGTCCAGTGCCATATCGTTTAATTATCAAATGCATTTGCGCCCATTCGTGGGCCCATGGGCGTGCTGGTCTATAAAAGAGGTGTATTCAGGTGCATTGCTGGCACATTGCTATTTTAAGCAGCTAAAAATAGACAGCGCCATAGACCAACTCAAACCTGGTCTAAAGTCTGGTGCAATGCTTTTTCTTTGTCATTTAAAGAGCTTGTTAGTATAGGTGGGTCCACAACGAGCGTTCCCCCCGTGCTTATTGCACAGCAGCACACAAACATGCCAAATATACAAAATTAAAGGATTGCAATATATAATAATTTTTTGTAGGCTAATTGTATATATATATATATATATATATATATATATATATATATATATATATATATATATATATATATATATATATATATATTAGGGGTGTAACGATACGCGTATTCGTATTGAACCGTTCGGTACGAGGCTTTCGGTTCGGTACGCGGTACGCATTATGTACCGAACGGTTCGTTGGACTAATTAATTATATTTGGAAAATAAAGAAAAAATTGTGAAATATAATGATATGCGTTCAACAAGGTAGCCCAATAACCCAAACGACGTAACAGGCAACGCCCCTGACACCCCCGAACAAGAAAAAAAAAACACCAGCTTATATGTTTATGTTAGGCTACTCAGGTCAGGCGTTCGCTCACTCAGTACGCGCTGAAGGCTCGTTGCAAAATAGCCAATGCGTTTAACAGACCACAAATAGAAGATCCTCCAATAACCAACAGGTCTGGTGTTTGGGTGCACTTTACCAATCGATCGGGGCATCCAAACAAGCACGGTAATCAAAATGGACTAGTACTGTACTGTGTCGGAATTTCCCGAGCAGTACGATTCAATTAACAGGCCTGCACGTTATAGAAGAACTGTTATAAATAGAACGTATGCACGGGCAGTTTTGAAAACTCCACCTACTTTGCTCTTGGCATAGTGCAGCGCAAATCGCGTTGTATCTGAAGGGCAACGCTGAGCCCAGGATCCAGCGCCGCGCGTATCGCGTCCTGTGTGAAAGACCCTTTAGTCATTTTGCAACGAGCCTTCAGCGTGTGCTGAGTGAGCGAGCGCCTATAGTGGAAAACGCATGTTTTAAGAACATTCTTAATGTAATTTAGCCCCGTTACTATATTCCTTCACGAGCCCATTTCAGCCAGACCGTAATTCCTGCTTTGTTCCAAAAAACATAAGCCCTATAGAGAACCAATTGAGTAAAAACACACTCAATATAAAGAGTTATAGAGTTCCATATGAAAAGTTACATCTTTGTATTTGTTCATAACTACTACAACAATATAACATTTTCAAATTTTTTTAATAAGGAGCTGTTTTTGTTTTATACAGTATGCTGCTAAGAAAACACCATAGAAGATGGGTAAAGAATAGATCATTGTTCAATGTAAAAAAAAACAAAAAACATACTTTGTTGCCAATTTGTTCTTTTTGCTGTATCTAAAACGTACCGAACCGTACCGAACCGAACCGTGACATCAGTGAATCGTACCGAACCGAACCGTGAATTTTGTGAACCGTTACACCCCTAATATATATATATATATATCATTATGGATAGTCATTGCATGTATCAGAATTATCAGAATCTATTTGCTAGCACACGAGCAGCTCCGTTTCATCTCAGAGATGCGTTCTGTCTTAGCGCTTGCCAAATTCCGCTTTGTAAATAGCAAATCCGTCATGGCACGAGCACAACTGGCTCTTAAAGGGAATGGAAGATGAGACGCTGATTGGTTTTTTGCACATTACGCCCAAAAAACACCCATTACTAATTAAGAGAATAGGGACAACCCGTTTAGACCATGTGTCCGGATGCGCCAACCGTTATTTCATTGTTAAAATAGCAAAAGTGGATTTGGACATGGCCTGAGTGCACCTGCGCCGTGTGCTGTACATTTTGCATTTAGATCATTAAAATAGGGCCCTTAATATCAAAGGTACTCTATAAGGCACACATTAAGTGCACTCTCTGTTTTAGAAGGGAAGGTACAATGTTACTGTTGGTTCACAGTGATCCATATTCGGTATTGTAAGACACATGAGCCAGCATGTTGTTTTGTGGGCAGTATATGTTTCTGTGGTGAGGTCAGAAGGGCAGGGTGACTATCCAGTGGTAGGTCTTAAACTGAGGCCTGAGTGACCCCCCACACACCGGATAAATGACCAGAGCTCTGGGCCCCATAATTTCAAAGTCCATCTTCCCATCCAGCCACTAATAGGATCAAACATAAAGGTCAACTGCAAAAATCTGGCATGGCATTAGCGCTTACCGCTCACCCTGTGCCCAGAGCGCGCCAACCTAGCCCATCTGCCCCAGACACGGGCCTAAATCATCCCGAGGGGATTAAGGAGGGTTGTGGTGATTGTCCAGTCCTCTTTGAGTGTGTGTGTGAGTGGACTGCGGCTGACATTGAGGATGCAGATGGATAACCCTTCCACCTCATCATCCTTTAATTCGCATTGTTCCCTCTCTCGCCTTTAGAGGTGAGACAACCAGGTGGAAAAGCTAGTTATCCCCTCTACCCTCCCTTCAAAAGCAGCCCAGGCCAACCAAAGTGTCCCCACCATCTGGGAAGTGTGGTGCACATCTAGTGACTTAATCCTCGTCATGCGCTAAAAACACTTGTGTCAGCACATGCACACCAAACTGACGTCCACACTGTGTCTGATGAATGCAAAGCTGAAATTAAGATCAAGATCAGTTATTATCATTTATTATTGGTGCTCAATTATACATAATTATTACATAGGTTTCTATCAGTAGGTTTTCATTTTTATCAATGTTGAAAACGGCTTTTTTTCTTCTGCTTAATAGAAGTGTAACCTTTAGTGGAACCCGTGATTTAATATTATTTGATGCAACAGAAGCATTCTAGAGGGGAACCATTTATTTGAAACAGAAATCTTACAGAAATCTATATTCCCTTTTCATTAATTTAATGCATCTGTTCTATATGAGAGCATGATTTAATCTTCCTTCCTTTCTTTCTTCATTACTTACTACTTACTTTGACTTACTTACTTAAATCTTATGTATGCCACATTTTCAATAGTACTATATCATGGTTTCCAAAAAACTTTTATGCAGCAACAAAACATTTATAATATTAAGAAATGTGTCTTTGGCACCAAATACAGATGTTATTATTTGAGTCTGATTTCTGAAGGCTCAAGGAAGACTAATGGCAGCTGAAAATTTAGCTTTGCCATCAGAAGAATATTTTAAATTTTTTAATTAGTTATAGATAGATAGATAGTTAGATACACTGTTAGACTTTGTTGTAATTTTACAGTTACTTACAGCAAAAAAGCCCAGTAAACTACCATATATATGTTTTACAGTTAACCACTGTAATATGCACTGCATTAGTAGTAGTACTTATGGGTGTTTTATGCCATTTACAGTAATTGACTGTATATGGGAATTTGCGGTACATTACTGTTTGATGCAGTAGTGTTACTGAAATTTGTTCAGCTGATGAAAAACATGAATCTGCAATTTCAAAGTGTGGTGAAATAAATTTATTTTTTTAAATGATTAATTACTGATATTGATAAGCTGTTGTAAAGGGGTAGTTACAGTAACATACTGGCAATAGTGCTGCCAGTAAGTTAATGCAAAAATACAATAAAAAGTCTAACAGTATAGACAGATAGATAGATTTATAGATAGATAGATAGATAGATACTGTAGATGTAATATTATAAATTTACATTCAGTATCTTTATTATTTATTATAATAATTGAAATAGTTTGTCTTTTCCCCCAAATATATATCAAATTGTCAATTTCAGCAGTAACACAGTACTTGGTTATCTATGGTAACTCACTGCTACAAAAAAAAAAAAAAAAAAAAAATAGTGAAATTTAATGATAAAAAAAATAAACTTTCATTAAACTAATAGTTTTGTGACCCTGGACCAATTGACCAAAGGGTCAATAAAAAAAAAAAAAAAAGAGATTTATACATCTTCTGAAAGCTGAATAAATAATCAAATATTACGTTTTGATATATTTACAGTATAAGAAATTTACAAAATATCTTCATGGATTATGAGTGTTACTTAATGTCCTAATGATTTTTGGCATAAAAGAAAAATCAATCATTTTGACCCATACAAAGTTTTTTTTTAGTTTTTTTTTTTTTGGTTATTGCTACAAATAGCAACTTGAGACTGGTTTTGTGGTTGAGGGTCACATTTGTAGTGATGCTGTTGCCCAGAAATGCAGCAGACACAGGTTTTCATGCACGCTTGATCCCTCTCTTTCTCACACAAACATGGTCTTTGTTACTTCAATATCTGTGTAGAAACTGTTTAGAGTGCCCTTTTGAACTAGTAATGATGGTTAGAACTTAGAACTGTTTCTAAACACTTAAAGCAATTATGCACATGCTTCTTGAAAAAAAAAAAGATAGAAAAATGTGTTTAGATGAACTCCACCCAGATAACCTAAAATGAACGCACACCTGAGGTTGCAACCTGGCTGCATTACTCCCTGTGGGTGAGCATTAATTTCGAATTATTCAGTGGTCTGTCCTCATTCCTTACATACTTTGCATCCTGTTAAAAGCAAATGGTCTGCAATGACTAAGTTTTAAAGTTCTCAACTCCGCTCCTTGCTCAATTTGAGCAAAATGAGTAGACGACAAGTGAGTGCACGACCAACATGATAATTGCACTGCCATATGTTCCGAATGTGATATGAGACACAGAGGAAGAGACTGTGGGGGAGAGGGGAATCTTGGGAAAGCGGAAGAATGTGAAGTGAACACTTGTCAGAAACATGCTCCCTGTTCTTCTCTTCTCTCAGCCCCTCTCAGGAGCATGTTCCCTGGCCATTGTTGAGAGGTCCTTGGTGCTTTTTTCTTCTACTGGCCTGATGCTATGTGGCCCCTGACCTGCTCTGTCTTTGTCCCTGTGAGCTGTGTTTATAGTCCGGGTGCCTCTGAACTAGCAGCTCTCTTTATCACATATTTTCCCACTAGAGGATGATAAAAGAGAAGGGAAGCACTTCTCTGTTTTCTCCCCCTCCTCTTCTTTCCAGTTGGCTCACCTCCAGGGGGTTCTACATTTCGGCTAACTTCACTTCCACAAACACACACACAGGAACTGTTGGCAAAAAGAAAATAAAGTAGGATGCTTAGATAAAGATGTAGAGCTGATAAGAGGTGTGCTGCTCGGCGGGACTGGACGGTAACGTTTATGAGAGCAAATATTTGGGATATGATGGGATCGCTGTTTTAATAGTTTTTCTCAGGCACTATCTAAAAGGATGTTTTCTTAACAAACTTTGTCCTCCCAACACAATCTTTTTTATCATGAAAACACACTCGAGCAGTCTGAAGAGCAACACCCAGCTGTGTCATTGTTTCCCATTGTCTTTAGTGTCCAATCTAGTGACAGTGAGGAATAACTGTCTTTTTGCAGTTATTTATCATTTGACACCACTAAAAGTCAATGACGCAAATTCTTGAGTGTGTCATTTAAAGGACTGTAACACAACGAGAAGAATCAAGGCAACATTTTGGAAACTCTATACAAGTTTGAAGTCTACATGAATTGTTCGAGCCCAAAAAGGCAACATCAGTGAGCATAAAAACCTCAGTTTTTGGAGACCTCTGGGTGTGACTTGCCCTGTGTGGTGGTCTTCCACAAGGCCATGCGGCTGGTGAGAGTTGACCCCTTGCCTCCCTCGCTCTTCTCTGGGTGAGGGGGTGGCTTTGGGGACAATGGTGTCTCTCTCTCAGGCCTTGCAAGGCTCACGTTCGGCCCACATTCCACTTGCCCACACCCCACCCAGGGCGAACAATGCCTGGCCTTTTTACAGACCCCCTTAGACCGTTGTCTTCAATGGACCGGCCAACGTTAATGATGGCACCATACTCTCAGCAGGGAGTGATTCAAAAGCCTACATCTCTTAGCCACAAGGGCAAAACTTACAAAGGCCTCCATCAAACTAGAATAACTTCATGAGAACTGAAAAGAATGGCAGGGCAGCATGGTAGCAACAGTCTAAACTAGCCAAGCTGCACTCAATCATTATCAAACACACCTTTAAGACATGCTTGGAAACACAGGACAGTGGAAACCATCTTGTTTATTAAAAGCTATGTTCTAGAATGATTTATTAAATGGGTTATTAAAGATGTTCTAGAAAGAAATTAAAAGTAATTTTGCTCTACTAGTCACAGCTAGTTTAAATAGTGTAGCTTTACCATTAACAAGCTTCTTTATCCAATGATAATAGTGTAGTGTGACTAAACCCATGGGTACATAACCATATTCAAAAAACACCAAACTGACAGTCAAAGGAAGGTGAAAGATCTTGTTCTATGACTTTTTTCATACATTTATGATTATACAGATGGTCATCTCAATATCATCCGTTGTAAAAGCACCAATTTTAGAAAAAGCCAACGAGTGTCAAAGGGAGAAAATACTGTATTTAATGCTCTTTGGACAGTAATAACTTCTCGTCTTGCTCTTAAACCATGCCTTTCTTATTTTATAGAGACATACTCTCAAAGTTTATCATCAGTTGATCTTAAATTATTAATGCTTATCAACACAGGGTTATCTAAAGTCTATACACTGTTGTTTCACATTACAGTCTTGCATAGTCTTGTTTTAGTTGCACCCTATTGTTCAGATATTGTAACTTTTAAACAGTCAATTTTTTCCCTTTTTTTCCCCATAGCACTTATTTCAAATCCTTGATTATTTTTAAACAGTTCAACAATGGTAGTGGGCAACAATTCTGTGCTTTGAGAATGTGTAATGATTTACACACTACTGAAAACTGACTGATATAACACAGCATGTCACTGCAACAACAAAGAACAAAGAATAATATATTTAGATTATGATGTGTGTAATAAAAATATGCTCTTCCGGAAGTAAAGCCTGAGTCAGCTCATTGTTTCTGCTTCGTTAGATATGACGGACTATAACAATAATTTTAGCACTGGGTTTCATACTTGGGTTTAGTTACAATACAAAGGCAGTGCACATCCTTTACTTTCCATTAAATCCTGGACTAGGACTGATAATAAACACACACAGCTCTAACCAATGTGAATTGAAATTCACTTAAGTGTCTCATGTTTTTAATAAGACTAGATTTTGCTGAACCCAGAGGAAGGTTTTTTTTTTTTTTTTTTCAGCGGAGCAGGTCTTGGCTTAATTAATTATATTATTGGCATGAATCAATTAAAGCGCATTAAAGTCTTCACTAAGGGAGATTTAAGTATTTTACTACAGGCTCTATGGTTGTCAGCCACACTGATTATTTGATTAGAAATATCAATGTGCTCATTGCTAATTCAGACGCAAAAACTAGCTCATTACATTATGTCCTCTAAAACTAATCCCAATACCCAGATGCCAGACTTATTGATTATCACACGTCTATCTATTAACTCCTAAATATCCTGCAGGACGCGCCTGCTTTAGTCACACTAATCTGGGATCATGAGGTAAAGTGGGGTATTGAATGGACAAGCTTTAGAGAGCTTATGTGCTTGCTAAAACAAAAGCATACAAATACGGTTTTCATTCTTTGATAATCTCAGTTCAAGATTAGGGACAGATTAGAAAATAGGGGATATGGGTAGATTGGGCTTTGGACATTTACTATCATCTTGTTATTTGGTAGGAAAAAGTTACTCTTTTTGATTTACTTATGCATTTAGTCTCACAACTTATTATTCCCATAATTAGAAGCCTTTTTTTTTCAATAAGCAAAATGGTTAATTGCCCAGTACACAAATTTGTGTCATATTGATGTCTCAACAAACAAACAATAAACAAATAAATAAATAAAATCAATATCAATATCGATCAATATAATCTCATCCAATGAAATTAAATAAAACCCAATAGACCAAGCTCTATTTCAAATGGCTGGGAAATAATGAATGAAATAATACAATTAAATAAGATTAAAAAAAATTCTCACTTGAAAAGACATACAAAAATATGATCTCAGCTGTTAAATACACCCTTTGTTCAGAAAACAATGCATGATAAAAGGATTTTGAAGCTGTTCATAGGGTTATGTGTGTTTTAGAGTCGGCGAGGCATTTACATATAAGTTTTCTCAATGTGTGTCTAAACATATGTATGTAAATGCATCATGTTAGCGATCTCCTTTTGTTTCCTGATTTTTCATTTGAGAGCATTAACACAATGTTCTCAACAATGGTCTTTCCATACAATTCTGCGGGCAGCTCATATTGTTTCCCAGGGGTTACCATACAGTTACATAATAATAAACTCCATATGCCCATCACTAATTACGTCCCTGGATACAGATTAACCATGGCACATTGGGATTTTCAAGCTTGAGTCCTTCTAAATGCTTAGCCATTATTTTAACCACTCTACCCCTCCTTTTTCAATCAATCTCCAGCTCAAATTGATTTTGATTGCACAGGCCCTTGACCTAGTTTGGAAACAATAGACGAGGGTCTCAAATTTACGGATCGAAGAGCACATTGCAACTGCTCCCCCAGCAGAGGTCAATTCAGAATGCATGGCTGTGTTCAAACCTGATGGCAAATGTGACCCCCATTCCGGCCAAAGTGCCCACCCTGTTTCCTCAGACGCCTGCCTCGTTCCTGCCATCAGCCCTGCTGAGCAATGACGCAATCTGACAGGTGAATGGCAACCATGTTTCACCATCCAGGCCCACTAAAGAGCCCTGAAACTTCAAGCAAAGACAACATCTCTCTAAGACAACTGATTTCTTGCTCTGAAAAGTGGGTTTTAGCCTTTTGGATGTTGGTAAGGGTACAACTGCCCATCAATTTCGGTCAAATATCCACAAACTGGAAACAAGTATCTGAACTCTTGAACATTGATGCAATTACAAAATCTGCTCCAGTGGGAATGTCTCCCAGGTTGTTTGAGAAATCATGTTCTGTCTGAAACTGAAGGCTGCCAGACAGACAGTCAATGACTTGTTTTTATAGAAAACCTGTTTTAGATTCTTAGGCTTCTAAGGTTCCATGACATGTAAATAAATTATGTTAGTTTTAGAAACAACCAAGCAAATATTAAGTCACTACACTGCTTATTCCTTTGTATAAATTTACTTAGTATAAATTCAAGATTTTCTCACATTGAAAGAAACGAAAAAATCCAAGAGGGTCTGGCTGCAGACTTGCACTTGCATTCTCAGACTTACATTCTCAGACACTTGCAATTCTGCTAGTGACATCACTTGCAGTTTTTATTTTTTATTTTGTTGAATTTTGTATTACTTTTTGCTTGAATTTCCCAACAATTTCAAACAGTAGCCAGGTGGTGAAGACAAGAAAAAAAAAACTAAATTACAATGTCACTTGCAATCGCCACTTGCACTCTCTGCTACCTGTGACGTCACTTGCAATCGACACAAACCGTGCATGTTTCCATTATGGAGACAAGACGCTGTGGTGGTGATTAAACGATTAAACCTGATTTAGTACTATAACGTACAGGGTCCTGCAAGAAAAAGACAAGACTGGCAAATCAATATGCTTCTCTACATTATTTAAATACATAACTAATATGTACAGGCAAGCAGGTGAGCCCAGAATAAATGCAACACGCAAAGTTTTGTGTTAAGCATTTTTCCATATAGAACAAACTGTCTACAAATCATTTATATCACTGTCTTTGTCCATTAAACTACATTATGTGTTTTATTTATAATGATTTTCTATAGGAGGAAAACGTTTAATGTACAATTTAACGCACCAAGTTCTGTACTCGTCTTCTTGCCTGTACGGAGTTGATCCTTTTAAAATCACTTAATGCATTTCATAATGCACGTTCATATTTGATGGTCTGTGTATACGTTGAGTCAACAACAAGACATATAGGCTAGGCCTACTGAATTGTCTTTATCATCTTAGTCTGTTATTAGGCCACATTAAATTAAGCGTTTTGTTGTATGGGAGGACAAAGTTTGCGCATTGTGATCATAGCCATCTGCTTGCCTGGTAGTAGATTAAATAATAACTATATATCAGATTTAGTATTTTAATTGAACTTAATGTATCTTAATACATTATGCCATTTTTGTTAGTTTTTTTCTGCAGGAGGAAAACGTGTCTGAGAGTGCAAGTGCAAGTCTGCAGCCAGACCCTTCTCAAAAAATTAACTGGAATTAAACAAAACCCAATGAGCCTTTGTTCATAAAACAATGTGTTACAGAAGGTTAGTAAACAGGCTTGTAAGGTTCCAACAATTCAAGTAAGCTTTAGACAAAGCAAAAATATAGTAACAACAATGCTTATTTCTTTGTATTTATAACTAAATTTACATTCAATTCCATCAGATGTCTTTAGTGGCTCCCTACATCAGCGTTCAGTCAGGATTTGGACACAATGTCTGTCTCTCTATTTTCTCTTTCTCTTGGCATCTTATATATAATCCAGTTCTCTGAGCACCATGGTGAATACATCTGGATGTGGCATCCTGCAGCCAGACCGAAACTGTTAAGAGGGTGTCTGTGATCGTCGTGAGTCGTGATCTAAATTTGGCAATAATTATTCCATAAAAGAGGGCAGGGCTTGTGATTGTGGTTATTTTGTTTACGACCTTAAAGAGTCTTTGAACCTAACATGCTGTCAACAACAACAACTACTACTACTTATATTTTATATTTATACAATTCAATAATAATACATTTTAAGTGAAATAATCGTATATATTTATTATATATCAACTGAGCAAAAAAAAAACACTCTTCTGCCGCTTTAAATTCTCGAACTAGTCATGGCATGATTGATTATTATTGGCTGTCAATGTTTTTATCATTCACCAGTTGGAAGAAATCGTTCTGAAAGTGATTCCAATGATATCCTTTCTCTGTGCCTTTATTGTTATAACTGTGGTGTGGACGCTGCTGTTCTTTAATATTGAGAACTATATCTTTATCAGTATCTTTGTAGTTATCTCTGGGAAACTGCCTGCTGAAACAATTATTATTTTTTTAAAGAGTGAAAATAGTAATTTTAAGCATGCACAACATGGGTCTCAAAATAAAATGCAAAAATGCATTTCCATTACTTCTCCAATCACACGTCTCCAGGATTTCCAGGGGAGGAACTGAATAAAAGGATCTAATAAAAATAAAATACTAAACAATGAAAGCTCACAAATGAGAAGTATAAACAGCCATGAGAATTACAAAGACAATGGCAAACATGCAATCAGGGCAATGAGTTGCTAAATCGGACAAGAATGTTACATTATCTAAGATATGTTTATAGATATCAGTAGAACTGAATAACGCCTTAAACCTTTTTGTTCATGGAGCATGTTTGAACCGTAAAAACATAAAAAGCACAAGTCTTGCGTGGAGACTCTGCTGTTTTCACATGGTGTGTACAGGTTTGACAGGTTTGTCCATCATTTCTAAAATGCAAAAGACACCACTGACTGATTTCCATCTAATTTTTAAAAGAAATATTTGTTTGAAAGAATCTTTCCTAAGAAACGGCTCCATGTGAAGAGCAAAAAAAGACGCATTTGTGTTAATTTGCATGACTTTTAAATGATTAATGTCCAGTGATAGTGGTGGGATTCTGGGGAAACACCAGAAACACTAGACTAGCAGTAACACATTGCTTGCCACTTGTTGCTTATATTGGAGGATTTGCCTTTTATTGTTGTTTTTGTTTTTATTACAAAAAATTAAAAAAATTAAAATAAAAAGTGTTGTTATGCTAATAACCAATTATGGATTCAGTATTTTTAGCAACTTATTTTCTTGCAGTTAACAATGGTTTTGTATTTATTTTTGCAACTGATTGGTCATAGTCCTCAGTGGATATTGTCAATATTGAATGATTAAATGATCTAACTAAAAAACACATGAGGTGCATGAGTTTTAAACAGGCCAATCAGTTCCAAAAAGAAAGAAAAACCCATGCTAATTGGAAAATAAATTCAGGGATTCAAACAGATTCAAACAGAGTATTTTTTATATAATTAGGGAAATGCAAACAGATGATTTCAATCAGCAGAAGAAAAAAAAATACCGGTGTATGTGAGAGATAAATAAAATGCAAAAAAAGAGGAAGAGACAAAAACTTGTCCGCCCTTGTCTATCATTAAAAAAAAAAGAAAATTAAATGAAATAAGCAGAAGTGCAGCAAAAGACATTAGGAAATTTAACCATGAGTTGAATGAAATGCCGGTATAGGAAGGCATGCTGGGCTGTGATAGCCTTCACATTCACTGCACATCCTGTTTGTTCAGCTACTCCGACTTAGATCTGCTCAGTTTTTCATGAATGGTTCTGAAGTGCAATCTTCCCATTGGCCAGCCATTGACCAATCAGAGCTAGGGTAGATGATCATACAGTGAGCACATGCAGCAGTTACCTCTCAGAACATTTAACTAAAGCACGACCACATTCATGCACACCCACACAGACAAACTTTCCTCTTCCCCTGATCTATCAGTGTTTTTTCTCTGCCCTCTCTGGACTCATCTGCTTTGTGTTGCAGAGTGACATTCTAGAGAAAACATATACAACTGACTGACTCGCAGGCTGCAAGCCTCTTCCTGCTGCCTTCAGCAGCCCTCACAGGAAAGAGCAGTTAAATGACCGTAAATTTCTTTTTGTTACATGTGGTTGATGCAGTTTTGTGTGGCTGGCCTCCACTGTGGGTTTGTTTCAAAACTGAGCTGCTTTTTCCTCTCCTTTTATCTTCACCTGATAATCCATTCAATATGCAAAGTCTAATATGTGCTGCTTGTAATTCAGTTACCATAAAAAAATAAAAAATAAAAAATAAAAGAATGGTTCACTTGAAAATTAAAATGCATTTACATGTCCTTCTGTTGTACCAAACCTGGCAAGACTTTCTTTCTTGAGTGGAGGAAGAGAAATTTAGCTGAATGATAAAGCTGCTCTTTTCCATGAAAGTAAATGGTAACCAGTAACCACTGTTGTAAACTTTTACTGTATGGAAAATCAGCCTTATGTCGTTAACGATTCTTAATTATTTTTTATCTTTTATTCAAAAACAAAAAAATAAATACACACCAAAAATCCAAAACCATTAAAAACATAAAAGATACAATAATAATATACTATAATAATAAATACACTTCTTAATGAAATATTTTGGTAGCTTTTTATTTTACAGTCCTGTTCCTCATGTACATACTATGTACTTATTATAGTAATTACAATAACTATTTAATAACTAGGTACTAACCCTGAACCTACCCCTAAACCTAACCCTACCCCATGTAGTTACCTTGTATTACCAGAACTTTCTTAGATAAATACTCTGTAAGTATACTATAAGTACATGTTAGTACACGTACTGTAAAATAAAGTGCAACCAATATTTTTTATAATGTTTTATAACATGATTTTATGATGTATATAATATATTAATTAATATAATGCAATTTCACAAAATAAAATAAGCATACTTATAAGCATAATCTTATATTATATTTAAATGTAACTATTAATAAAAAAGAGCTCCTATTCCACATAATATGCAGATACATTATAGATATATTTTTTAAGCTTTCGTTCCAAGGCATGCATAAATAAATAAATAAATTAATTAATTAATAAATACAACCTTGTATTATAATTAAAACGAGAATAATTGTAATTTGTTAAATTAATATGATGGCATTTAAAATATTTAATGAATGTAATTTATTAAATAAAATACATTTAACATATTAATTCCATTAATTTAATATTCTATGAACCTAAAATAATTCATAGAATTATGTAAATCTTTCATAAATTTGGCAAAATGCTAATGTAATGTGGTTATGTTTCAGTGTCTTTGTAAACATACCAACAGTTACGTGTGTTAGAAACACATCTTATTCCTGAACATTAATAATTGTTAATTATTAATTAATTAAAGAATTTAAATGTTGTGCCTGAACTAACACTTTATTTGCACTGGAGTGTGGGACAGAGAGCCAACAAATAAGATACATGTACAACTGATATTAGTAATTACACAACAAACACTGTTTACACATTTACAATTACACATTTACACACTGTACAGTTCCCTTCGTTCCCCTTGGGAAGCTTCAGTTACATAGAAAAATGCTTGAAGTTTTGGTCAATGAACAGCCTCATTAAAAGACCATGGTAACACTTTAGAATAGCACCTATTAGCTGCTTATAAGCATGCATATTACTAGAATATTAGCCATGTATTAGTGCTAATTAAGAACATATTAATGCCGTATTCTACTTGAACTTATTCTACATCCCTAATACCTAAACCTAACAACTACCTTACTAACTATTAATAAGCAGCCAATTAAGACTTTATTGAGAGAAATGTTGTAGTTAATAGTTAACAAGTGTTACCTATTCTAAAGTGTTACAAGACGGGTAGTAATACTGGACTTAAATGTCCTTAAATTGAATAAATGGACGATACAAAATTACATTTTTCTTGATTAGTGATGGACTATAGGGATGGAATTTAATCAAGATGTTTTATCACCTAATGCTAGACACTTGGCTGCCTGCCAGCTTACAGCATCTGCTGTTGCTTTGACATCCGGACTTATGTCCACGAGCCATAATCACTGTTTTAGATGATCAGCAAGATATAAGAAGCCGTTGCTACGCAAATGCAGGTTCAACCAAATACTTTTAATAAATGCAAAGTGTTTATATACAAGGAATTCATAGATAGCTTGTTTTTTTTTATTTATTTAATACATCTCATTTTGTAGTTTCTAAGTTTTTTCTTTTTCTTTTTCTTACAGGTGATGTGACTGTAACGATGCATGATTAATCAAGCACATATATTAGTTAAGAAAATACATATCATAAATTCACTAAATCACTTTTACATAATGAAGTAAACTTCTGCATGCACAGTGCATAAAGTGTAACACTTCATAGATACTCTGTGTGCAGGAAGACACTTTACATCTGTTCTGGACTGGAGGGAAGTTTATTGTTGCCGCGTGAGAATCGTCTGTGTTTGTGTTGTAGTTAAGGACAGTTGGTGAAGGAGGGAATGCATCGGTTGTTGTTGTGTATCTGTTAGCAACTATCAGAGTGCCGGTAGCCCAGCTGTGATGAACAGCATGACGACTGCTGCATCACCCACATTGTACCTTTATGACGTCTAATTAGCCATGTTTTCAGCATTCCTGTTGTAGTAGTTGTTTGACTTGTGTTTTATGAGACACCTGCATGCCATTTCCTGATGTTCTGCATGTGGTGAGATGCTTTCTTCATGTTTCTTTGTGATGCTTTTTTTTATTAAAACATTATGCTTATCGGGCATTTATAGTTGTATTGGATTATTATATATATATTTTTTAAATACACAAAATAATGTAAATGTAAGCCATCTTACCCACCAACCTGCCTCACAAGCTCAGAGAGAGAGAGAGAGAGAGAGAGAGAGAGATAAAGAGAAGTAAAATACAAACACACAATCAAACAAATAATAATAAGTAAACAAATATAAAAATGTTATCCAAATTATTTTGTATTCATACAAGAGTGGTATGGGGATCATGAGCTTTATTGTTTGTTTGCTGTGAAATCTAAATTATTGCCTTTTTGTTCCTCAGAGGCATATAATGTAGATTTTACATTTTTATTATAATTTGTATTTTATTTATTTATTTATTTATTATGTATTGGATGTTTGCCATTTATGTGGACAGCAAAGAAACTGAGAAGAGAAGGTATCTGAACTGGTATTCAAATTTTGTGCTTCTGCATGACTTAAATTCATTAGATGTCATTATGTAACAGATATGCATTTTTTTGCCTTTAATTTTTTGATAATTTTTTATTTTAAACAGTACTTGTGACTTATTGCAAATTAGAGCTTATGCCCTCTGTCATTCCTCTCTGTATTGTCTACAGGTTCCCTAAAATATAGGAACAATTAAGATTAAACTGTATTTTTAAGCATTTCCGTCCTTCTACAACTAACCAGGCTAATTTATGCTGTTCATTAGTGATGAATGGCTCCTGGGCCAGGACCCTTTAGAGTGGGAGCCCTGGATCAGTGCACAAAACCTGAGGAGAGCTGAGAGATGCTGTGTGAAAAGCATCAGCCAAGTGGTTGGCTTTATTAGGGACTTCACTTTTCTAACAACACTCCTGACCAATGCTGGTTAGACAATAGCACAGTACTGCACTGTCTGGGATCTGAGCCTTGAAGCCTTGACGTCAAGTGCATCTAGCCTGTCTAAAAATAATAATGCACCACAATCAGCAGATCCTTTGTAGAGATATATTATGCTCCGTTTCATCTTTCAGAGACTTTAACCAAAAATAAGAGTGATTTGCTAATGGTATATATATATATATATATATATATATATATATATATATATATATATATATATATATATATATATATATATATATATATATATATATATATATATATAATGTACACAAACGTACTGATGGTCCTTGAAATATTAAATTAAACCACTCAAGTTTAACTTTTGTATAATAGTCACAAATTAACAATTAAATAGTTTTTTTCTTTTGGTGAGCAGTGTGAAAAAGCAGCGGTACATGTTCAAAATATTTACATCAAGCCATTTTTCCACTTAGAATTTTTTTTTTTTTTTTTTTTTTTGTCTTCTTTTCTTTTACAACAGTTTGAAATGCAACATTTAGCAGTTGGAAGCAAATTTGAGGAATCTCAGATCAGCCATGCAAATGCTCTTATTTGCCAGCTTTACTTCCTGGGAGATTTGAGGTTTCTTCATAGAGTCCTTCTACTTCCGCTTCAGTTATTCAAATGCTTTAAACAGATTACAGAGGACAGATTGTTCGTTTATGTATAAGTGTGTGTGTGGCTGTGATGTGCTGGAGATTATTATATTAGCAAGCTTTGCATTACGCTAAGAAATTTTCAAATCAGTCTCATCTAAAAAGATGACAACGTATTGCTCAGCCAATTAACTAAAAATGTTCACAAATATTGCCTGTTATGAACATATTTATTTCTCTAACTTCGGATAAATTTATTGTCCTATTTAAATTGGGTTTACATTTTAAAGTGTCATTATTACAGTGTAATTACATATCTAAGTACTTAGTAATTACTTAAGACTTTGACTTTCAAATGAATCTACAAAAATCAAAACTATGAAATTAGCCGTTGTAAGAAAAATAAGTCAAATGACATTCTTACCACAAAATGCAATAAAGTACATAATTTAAAGTGACAATGTTTGACAAATCACCAGTGCACAATGTTTAACATTGTTATAGGACAATACTAGACAAAAAACACTAGTGAGTGCGTAAAAAGTTTCTAAAAGCCTACAGAAGTAAAAAAAATCCCCCCATTTGAAGAGACACTCATACACAGATATGTCTTAATTTGTCACAAATGCAACCACCTCCTATTACTTTCCCAAGGTCGGTGTAGCAATTAGCAATTTAAATGTCCCTTGTTAAACTAAATGTTGAGAGATTCCAATATTTCAATTCCAATATAAAATGCAAACCAGGTATTACCTGCTGTCAAAAAGGAAACCACCATTTTTTTGGGACAAGGTTACCTTTTGAAATGGAAGAGGAAATGGTCAGGACAATAGCTAGAAAGTTCACCCTAAACTTCCAACTTCTACACCCGTCCAACCCCCATTGCCATGGCGCCCCAGCAGGACCTCTAAAGTGAATCTCAAGGAGCGAGAAGACCACCCTGCGGGCCTCATAATGTAGAAGCTCGCATTCAATTGGCAAGCTATTGAAACACAAACAGTTCATTTAAATTTGCTCCTTGATATGACCCGGACGGGTCCCCTTTTGAATCCAGACAGAGTTGGCTCATTAGGGCTAAGACGGGGGAACCGGTGGTGTTGTGCGGATTGGGGGGATGGTGTTGGTCTGAGGGAGGGGTGGACGGGAGGTGCACCATCTGGAGCACTGATAGGAGAACCTGATGGCATATGGGTACGCATGGATGTTTTCTCATTTTCGTGAACAGAGCACCAATCCCACAAACACTGGCTAATTGTTGAGTGTGTAATTGAGACAATGCAGGCTGAAGCATGCTTGCTGTTTAACAGTTCTGAAGGCCTGGGGTATTCAGGTATTTGAAACGTTTTAACCAAGTGGTGTCCCATTTAACGTCAGGCAGCCTCTTTGCATTCATTTGCACACTCTTTACTTACACATACTTATTACAATCAACACCACCAAACGGGATCTTTAGGCAAACGTGAGGATTTGGCTAAACCAGTGGTGTCCAAACTCTGTCCTAGAGGGCATAGTCCTGCAGAGTTTAGCTCCAGCTTGCCTCAACACACCTGAATGGAAATTTCTAGTACGCCTAAGAGCTTGATTAGCTGTTCCAGGTGTGTTTAATTATGGTTAGAGCTAAACTCTGCAGGACACCGGCCCTCCATGACTGAGTTTGGACACCCCTGGTCTAAACCCTTGATAAAATCCTGTATGCATGCAGCCTTACCTTTGTTGTTGCTAATGAGTGTGAATTTTCTCATTTAAACAATCAATGGTCATTTGAAAATGCAAATAAATCAGGATTTAGACAGCTTTAAAACAGAACCACAACATTCAGTCAAGCTCTTAAGTAAAAAGACTTCTATCTATCTGTTATATTTGCACGATGTGTAACAGAGCTTGGTAGTCTGTGTTAGCTTGTTAGTAATTGTCACTAAGCTAACAAATTGAATAACTTATACAAAACATATTATAATATATTATAATATAATACAATATAACATTATGTATATATAGTAGTACAGTAGTACAGACCAAAAGTTTGGAAACATTACTATTTTTAATGTTTCTTCTGCTCATCAAGCCTGCATTTATTTGATCAAAAATACAGAAAAACAGTCAGAATATTATTACAACTTAAAATAATAGTTTTCTATTATAATATACTTAAAAAATTATACATATTCCTGTGATGCAAAGCTGAATTTTCAGCATCATTACTCCAGCTTTCAGTGTCAAATGTAACATCCAGTCTATCACATTTAGAAATCATTCTAATATTCTGATTTATTATGAGTGTTGGAAAAAGTCACTTTTTATCAATTAAACACATCCTTGCTGAATAAAGTATTGATTTTATTTAAAAAGAAGAATTACTGACCAGTAGTGTATATTGTTATTACAAAATATTTATATTTTAAAAACATAGCTTCTTTTTTTCACATGTTCTGAAAAAATATTAAGTAGCAGAACTGTTTCCAACTTTGATAATGAATCGTCATATTAGAATGATTTCTAAAGGATCATGTGATAATGATACTAAAAACTCAGCTTTGCATCCCAGAAATAAATGATAATTTAAAGTATAATAAATTTCAAAACAATTATTATATACAGATTATTATATATCACAATATTATAATTTTTTTCTGTATTTTTTATCAAATAAATGCAGGCTTGATGAGCAGAAGAAACTTCTTTCACAAACATTAAAAATAGCGCAGTGGATAAGATGCATGCCTTTGGTGTGAGAGACTTGGGTTCGAATCCACTGTGAGGCACCAATGGTGTCCCTGAGCAAGACACTTAACCCCTAGTTGCGCCAGAGGCGTGTGACCTCTGACATATATAGCAATTATAAGTCACTTTGGATATGATCTTGATCAAATATTGGACAAAATAATACCTTTAATTAGATAAAATGACTTTCTGTTAATAATAAACAGTAGACTTACAGTATGAAGCCGAGGATCTTAAATTACACAGAGTATGTATAAGTTAAGTCACATTTATGTATATACACAAAAAAAAAAGTTGTTTGCTCCATTTATTTTAATAAAATAAGTCAACAAATCTTTAACATTTTTTAGTTATCTTTTGCACTCAATTTTATTACTTTAAATTAAATTACATTTGTAAAATGTTAAGTTAACTTTAAGGGGACATATGATCATTTTTAAAGATCATAATTTTGTTTATTTGGAGTAACATGATAGGTTGACGCTTCAATGTTCAAAAAACACATTATTTTTCAAATACTGTAAATTATTGTTGGTCCTCTATGCCCCGCCTCTCTCAAATACGTTGTTTTCTACAAAGCCTCTCCTTCCGACAGGTGCAGTCTGCTCTGATTAGTCAACTGACCCAGTGCATTGTAATTGGCCGAACACTGCAAGC
Organism: Carassius gibelio; assembly: GCF_023724105.1. Classification (NCBI taxonomy): domain Eukaryota; kingdom Metazoa; phylum Chordata; class Actinopteri; order Cypriniformes; family Cyprinidae; genus Carassius; species Carassius gibelio. The sequence goes on along the minus strand of NC_068377.1, from coordinate 7,282,882 downwards.
ACTTGTTGGAAATGTAATGCCTTTTCTATAATTGCGAGCTTCATCTTTCAAAATAAATGTAGAGACATGTCCTTAGTTTTACCATCAGTTCAAGCCCGAAAGGGGAACAGAGTGGTGTGACAGACACATCGATGAAGCTCATATATGTTTGCAGTACACAAGTCACTCTCAAGTTAAAACAGCTGTCTCCACTGTGTGACCTTGTTTTGGAAATTTTAATGGAACATTTATGTGTGTATTTGACCACGTAAGGACAAGTCCCCCTCTTCATCAAAAGGGTAACCAAAAAATAAATAAATAAATACATACATACATACATACATACAAACATATATATATATATATATATATATATATATATATATATATATATATATATATATATATATATATATCTGCACAAGGGCATCAATCTTGGATCAACAAGGCTGAATTATGTTCAGGTGCAATAACAGAATATGTAAAATGAAATAAGCATGAATTTTACCTATCAGTATAATTACAGTATATATATATATATATATATATATATATATATATATATATATATATATATATATATATATATATATATATATATATATATATATATATATATATATGTATGTATGTATGTATGTATGTATGTATGTATTTATTTATTTATTTATTTATTTTTTGGTTACCCTTTTATATATATCCAATTACTTTGGATGGTTTAGGCAATATAAAAATCCTGGCAAGGACGCCTCCTGGGAAAATGTCTCATATGGTCACCCTAATATATAAAGTTTATCAATGATAAAAAATGAAATGGATTGAACTATTGTTTAACATCATACAGATTGTTCATCTAATTAAAAGACATTCTGAAATAAATAAATAAATAAATCAGCTGATAAATGTTTTTTAAGTTATATTATGTGATCTAGGACCTTTATACGGTGCATGCCATTATAAAGACTGTCAGTCTATCCCTCACAGCCTCAGTTTCATTCAATTTCAATAAGACATCTGTCTTTATTATTGTCTATAATGTTGCATTACATAATGTTGCTATTAAGTTATTATGTCATTATCTAGCTCAATTCAAATTTTGTTCTCATATGATAGTGTTATTGAATATTAATTGTTTTCAAACCAAGCCACAGCAAGGTGCACTGTGCTTTTAAAGTGCCCCTATTTTGCATTTTCAAATATTAACTTTCATGTAATGTGCAATGTGGCTGTCTATGAATGTTACAGATCTTCACCTTTGTGAAGCTGACAGTGCTTGATAACGAAAGTGTTTTTTGATCTTGCATCCATGTAATCCCAAAATGATATCAGGAACATTAAAAATGGGATTATAGAGGCACTTTAAGTACTGTCTTACTTTACCTATACTTGTGAAGTATATATGTGTTTAGTGCATAGAATTACAATTGAAACTGGAAAGCAGGTTGAGTGTTTTTTTTACATGTGATGAATCTATAGGGTGTAGGAGGTAAAGGCACACTCTGTGTATGGTGTCAACACAGGCCGCAGCTGTCCCTTTTTCAACTAGATAACCCTTGGGGTGCCCACTGCTTGCATGTGGCCATCTTAATGATTGTGCTGGATCAGGCCCGGTCCAAATCACAGACACATATGCAGTGATGGTGAGAATTTGCGTAATTCTTTTTTTTATTGTGTTACGCAAATTATGAGTGACTGCACTCCTGATTTTTTTTTTTTTTTATAATTTTTTTTATTAGTGTCATTGACTATCCATTCAACAGTTCTGCAGCTCATCTCCTCAACACATGGTGAAGTTTCCTTCCTCTTCCCTTCTCTCTTTTTCCCACTACAGTCCTTTTGTCTCCAATGTATACAAACAAGTCCTTAAACCCTCAAAGGAAGATCCAATGAGTCATCTTGCAAAAGAGGAAAACATCTTTCAGTACTTCTTTGAGATTTCTATCATGTTTCATTACTGCTCTGAGAATTTAATCTATTTGTCAATATTACTGATTGCTATTGTCATCCACTATCCAGCATTTAATCTCTTGTCCCGCATGTTTTTTTTTTTTTTTTTTTTTTTTTTTTTACAAATGGCTTGGCAAGCCGGGAAATTTCCTCCTGCATTCCTTGATCCTTGACAAAACGATCACAAATTTAAATAAACCACCAATACACCTGAATCCTATTAAGCAAATCTCAGTTTTTCAGAGGTGTAAAGAGTCTCTCAGGTAATGTTAATATTGTGAGGATATTGCCTGATGATTACATTTTGGATGTGTGAATTGGCTGCTTTTTGCTATATTTAGTAGATAGGAATGTAGTTCAACATTGATTGATTTGGCCACTCAGTCAGTGGCTTCACAAGCAGCATTTTGTATATGAAGGTACCTTGTAAAAAAAAAAAAAAAAAATAGTTTGAGACATGCTTCCAAGGCTTCTTTAAACCATTCCTTCAAATGCCATTTTTATGCTTTCCACCAATCGCCACACACACAGAATTGTAGGATATCACATACAGCAAGGGGCATTTCTAAGCTGCCTTCAAAAACAGACTAAATTAAGGCATCTTAGTAGATCTGATATTTCATAAACACTGATTTTAGACATTCCTTGATCCCTTCCGTATACTGACTGTAAAGGCAGCATTATGGATGCAGCCTCAGCCTCAGTGTTTTGGGAGCCTGTCCAGATTTCCTCAGTCTGTTTCTGGTTTGAGCATTGTTTGTGTATTCTATAGATTGTCAGGAAATCCAGTCGTCTCTCATCTTTCTTAGTATACTTAAAGTTCAGGTTTTCTGGTATTTATGGCCCAAGCCCATGACTTAACACTACTGTAACACTTCTTGATAATCAAGAAACACCAACTGAAATGGTGAACAGATTTATAACCGATATAACAAGTATATAAAAAAGGGGGTTTACTAATGGAGAGATCACAAGAATACATACTACAGGAGTTATCAAAAAAATCTTGAAATGTTAGCTATCAGTATATATGTTCGTTTGTCCAAGTGATTTTGTATTTGCCACTTGTAAACATTGTCACATTCTTTACTTGTATAATAATAATAAAAAAAGGTGAACAGCCTGTTTGTCATCTGCTCATCTCAATTTGCAAGATCCCACTGAGGTGTAAACCTCATGTCACAATCTTTTAAAGGTATTTTATGCCTTCAGTGAATCAACACGACTGTTACTTTTTGCAAGATTGTTTCTGCTTGGTCTTTTATAGGCCACGAACAAACAAAGATCTATTATAGGTTTTTATATAAAGTGACAATATCAAAATATATAACACAATTAGTTGTACTTTAGCTCACTTTAATTGCAATAAGCCTTGGCTATTCTTGAGGTCTTGTTTTTTCTTCAAATCCTCTATAGATCAAAGCTCTGGAATAGACGGGCAGATTGGAGTGGCATGAATTGGGTCTGGACTAAAGAGTGGTGGAAACTCACAGCACGGTCTCTTCAGGGTAGGTGGGGGTAAAAGAAGACAATGAAGGCAATTCACAATAGTATTAGCTAATGAAGGGACTCAGGCATTCCTTATTGTGGAATGTAGGGTTGGATTAAACTGTAACATACCTTTTTTGACTTCAAAGGCTTCCAGACAGTCTCATATAGCTGTTAGCTGTCGCCAAACAGGAAATGTACAAATTACCAAAGGATGTTATAGTATATTAAGCTGTAGCGCCATTCTTGCATTAAAATCTCTTTGAATCTGACAGTTTTACATCATCCATTTTGCTCAGGACTCAAGTGTTTGAAGTAACAAAGGACAAGTTGGTTGACATAACATAATTTTAGACATAAACTGCCTACACACACACACACACACACAACCAATACTGGAGTTGATTTTTTATTTTTATTTATTTTACTTTTTTTTTTTTTTGAGGAAATATCTGAATATGATTATTGCGGTGCACTTTGAGGAGTGTTGAGAAGAAAACCCATTTGTTTATTGAATGCAGCTCCAACTGGAAGTGACTGTGAGCCGCAGACAACAAGCCAGGATTCATTGGCTCTGCTTATCCAAACAGTGTCAACATGTTCATTTTTACTGGTGGTCTTTGACTTTCCTGACGGACCCCATCTGCCATTTTACTGGCTTATGGGCTATTTAACAGAGGCTCTCTGTAGCCACCAGAAGAGCAATGAAAGGGAAAGCTGCCGAAACTCTAGACTTTCACTTTTGAGAAGCCAAGGATTTGACCACCTTGAAATCTGAGACACTTTAAATCTGAAAGAGCTGTGGGAATGCCCCAGACCCATATATAGCCCTCTTTCCCAAATGTCCTTCCATGTATAGATGTTGAAGGAGGCCTTCACGAAGACTTGAGCAACCATGTCTCTTCCCACTTCTGCTATGCTCTGTTGAGGCTGATCACTGAAGAGGTCTGGGAAGTACTTTCAGTTTTATCACTGGACTAGCTAAAGTGCTACCGGATGTTTCTGAGTAAATTAAGTTACATGTGGGACAGGCCTGGGTTAACACAAGCTTCCATCTTATCCCATATAGTACAGCATCTGTGACTGAAACACTGCTTCTTCATTACAATCAGTCCCAAACCAAATCTAAGTTTAGTATTGTGAATCTAGAGTAGATGACAAGCTTTGATCACCTTCATAGTCTTGATCGGTTACAAGAACGTTAATTAACATTAATTACCCTATGCTATTAACATAGATATAGGACTGTAATGGTTCTTATTTTTTGCTTTAAAACTTATTTATCTTTTGGTAGCAACCAATAAAATTGAATTACGTAAGGTGAAGCTAATATATATATATATATATATTTTTTTTTAAATGCCTCCACTCCTTTCTGATACATACATGATTGAGTGTGTGATGATTGGGAAATAATGATGTGGAAGGGTAAATATTTTCAGATTGGTAATGAGTACTGGAGAGCCGGCCACTCACCCCCCTTCTAGCCCAATGACCATCCCTCTATAACTCCTCCCCTCCGGCCATACCATGCATTCCTCTCCATATCTGGATTTCATTGATGCCAAATCCAGTTTGAAATGGTGTAATTCCTGCTCAGGATTTGTACTGACAGCAGTGGTTAAGGTGATATCCACTCCCTGACATAAAATAAAGTCCTTGTCAGTTCAGCCATTGATCATGGATGAAGAACTAAATGTTTCCAAAGCCAAGGGTTCCAATTAGGTACTTTTTAGAATCCAGGCTAGTTAAGCTAGCGATTGGGTTCAAATTACTGAAGGTTCAGTTGAATTAGCTGCAGCCTTACTGGAAATGTAGATGACATTAAACATTGCTTTGAATTCCTGCCACATTTAAGAACTTTCGGCAGCATCCTAGTATGCTGTTCCTGTGAGCAAATAGATCAGATAAGATCTGGTCCAAGATGGCTTCCCTCATACAGTATATGTCACCTCATCAGCTGGTTTCTCCTTCTGAAAGATGCTAGGTGCTTATGTCTGCTTCAAAAGACATTCCTGTTCTTCCAAAAAAAAAAAAAAAAAAGTAGAGGTCTCTGCTTTCAGTCCTTAGGCCAAGCACACACATGACCTCCCCTCCTCCCAAAGCTCTGCTTCTCCCCCACTCCACCTCTTCACCAGACAGGCCTTTCATGACTGCCCAGCACAAAGCCTTGCAGCTTGTGAGAGGAAGTTTCCAATTTCCAATTTTGCATGTGGAAATATATGTACGTTTCTGAGAGAACCTTTTGTCTTGGGCCGTAATGGCAGTGCAATTGGAGTGCAGAGGTCATAAAATGCAGCGTGTCATTGACACTACGCAGGCATGCATGGGACCTGTCATAGGGTCTCACTCCAGGCTGCAACCATAATAGCTACCATGACAAAAAATTGCATAAAGGCTTATAATGGGTATGTATCTGACAGAACATATTTGTTTTAGACAATATGATGGGTGGATTCTTTTTTAAATCGGAGCATGATACATCTCCAAAAGAGGAACAGCAGCAATAACTAGAAGGATGTAACGACTGTGAGGATATTTTCTGAACAATATGTGGGAAACAGTACTTTTATATATATATATATATATATATATATATATATATATATATATATATATATATATATATATATATATATCTTACGTCTGTCCGAACATCTCCCTCTGTCCCCATGTACTGGTCAATGAAAAAATAAGCATACTTCAAATGCGATGACAGTCTTGTATCTGTCATAGAAGCAGCAGGGAAAATCATTTCCTCATTTTCTCCTTGTTTCCTGATGCTACTAGAGGCCACCGGGCTTAGTGTGTGAAACAAAAAAAATAAATAAAAAAAGAACCTTGTAAATTCCTCACACACAAAAGAGGTTAAAGCACTTTTATTTGAAATGTTAACAGCCAGTTGCTGTGACAATGGCTACAAAAAACAATAAATAACTGCATAAAAAGTATCTTCTCAAAAAAATTAAGTTTGCAAAATAGCATGTTCAAGGAAAACAAATGTTAAATTAATGCTGAGCACAAGAAAAATAACTACAGCTGACTTTCCGCTTACATAGAAGACATAGCTTGTCTACAGAATAGTAATTTATGTAGTTGTCTTTCACAGCAGTCCCCTCTATGGGATGTCCATCTTCATAATGGAGGAGACTGCTGGGAGGGCAAGCTTGGTGGTCAGCGCTCACTACAGACTCCGATCCCCCACGCTTCCCGAATGCAGCCCCTGTCGGGTCTACCCCATGATTAAAGGAATCATTTCCCGTTCAGAGGCTCATGGGACACAATGCAAGTTCCTTGAGAGGCTCACCACAAAGGAGAGCAAATCTTCCCACAGCCTCGCCACATCTCTCACTGCAAGGATTTCACAAAATGTATCACCATATCAAAAGTGCATTCTACCTGACCCCATTCCCCCCAACTGCGACCTCCAGCTTTAATGGCCGCTCCAAGACAAATGGTCACTACATGTCCTGCCCAGCTAACCTTTTGTCTCCCCTATTTCTCATCACTCCGGTTCTGACAGGTAGGGTAGGTCAAGCCTTTTTTTCCTTTTCTTTTCATTTTTTAATAATTAAAAGAAAAAAAGGGGAGGGGTTCTGTTTTAAAATTGTAACTCAATGTTTTTTCTAAATAATTAGCATGACAATAACATGCCAAAATGAGTTGGACAAAAATAACAAAGCAGAAAGTCACAATTATTTTATAAAAAGTAATTATAAAATAATTTGTGTGTGTGTGTGTGTGTTTTTATAAATGGGGTTGTAAATCAGTTGGTATTTGTGGACCTTTTAACACTTTTCTGAATTCAGGAAAATAGAGGCATGAATGCAAACATGTTTAAAGATTTTCAGCCGAGCAGAAAGTAGTAGCTGAAAGTACAATGAAATTAATAAAAAAAATATTTAATAAACAAAGTAATGGGTATGTGTAGAACTTTGCGAAAGTTGGTGGTTTGGTTTTTGCATTCTGCGATTCTTTGTTGGCCGTCTCAAGATTAATATACTCTAGTCTACTTTCACAGAACTTTTTGACAATTTCATTCAATCAAAGGCATCATGCACATTTAGACATTCTCTTACTCTCTTTCTCTTTTTCTTGCAGGGTTTTGAGGGGGTTGTTCGCATTCCCTTATCCCTATTGATAACCCCTTCCTGCCATCCAGCCTGCTGATTCAGTTGAAAAGAGGGATATTCTCATTCAGAGAGTAGTCTCTCTTTCTTTCTCTCTCTCTCTCTCTCTCTCTCTCTCTCTCAAAAACAAGCATCAAAATCAGTCATTGTTTACTGGAGTCATGGACCTGAGCAATAGATGTCTTTTTCACTTCCTGACAAAATGAATAGCAAAAGATGGACATTAGGTGTAAATGATGGTTTATCTGTGTATTTTTGCAGTTTTGTGAGTCAGTTTTGTCAGAGAGAATTACGGGATTTATTATTATTATTATTATTATTATGAGCCTGCCACCTCATAAACTGACTAATTAATAATCGTTTCTGGCATGCTTGATACTATTGTTCACAAAAGTCTTGAGTCTCCCACTGGTAATTATGACATCATGCATTCATCTCGTAAATACTTTCATTCAGGCATGACTTTGGCTTTCAGATCAAAGCCGACATCCATCCACATTTAGAGCGGTCAGGGTGAACTGACACCTGGGCTCCTTGACACACAGTGGCCCCCTAGAGGTGGATGCCTGACCACATACTCTGACCGATGTGCTCCAACAGACCCAGACAGGACCATCCCTCCCAGTCTGAGATCAGCAGCTGTAGGACACCTTGGTGCCTTGTAGTTGTGTTTCCAGGTCAATTTACCTTAAGAAACAATTACTTTGACAGTTGTACGTTATATGTATGGGTGAGAGCACAAGGCAGCATGAGGGGGATATGAGAAAAAATAGAGTTCAAACACGGATAGAAGAAATGCTCATGAAAGAACTTGTAGGACTATGGATTTGCATAAGGCATGACTTGCAGGCCACACAGAAACCCAGTGGCTCTGCCACACCACCAACTACAACTCAAAAGTTTTCCTTCTTTGTTTCTCAGAGCAATGTAAAACTGCTAGTTGGAAGTGATCCCATAGTCAGACATTAACGTGTTAACTTCTATAAGCTATTGTGGCATCGTAACAGTCACTAATGCAAGACTTAAAGACAAAGAGGAATGAGAGGCCTTAAAAATGCAACTTCTTGTTCTTAAAGGGCATGTTATTTGGTAATCAGGATTCTATTTTAGCATAACTCTTTCGTAAAGTTGGTTCATGTTACGTACAGGAACAGTTTGTCTTTGTACAGACCTCCAGCCTCTTCCAGTAAGGCCAGAGACTTTTGCCAGCGAGGAACTTTTTACAGTTAGCGCTACCTTTATTGACAAACCAACCAATGAGGTTTCACCCTGCAATAAGGGAAGTCATGGTGGTTTTGAAAGTACTGTGGTGAGAATACTTCCTCAACAATAGCTATGCAATTATAAAAAAAATAAAAAAACATCCTTAAATCAAATTTGCTGGTGGCTCAGGGCACATAGTTGCACTTTGAGGTGCCCAGTAAAAATATAATCCTTCTGCAAAATACACAACTCTATGGTTAAATATTGCTTGGGCACACTGACACCAACGCAGCTGCTGATGGACATTTCTCCCACTGTATTTATTTTCTTGAACCCACCAACTTTTGTGGCATGGTCCTTATGCTCCAAGTTCCACGACAGGTGAAATTAGGGAGGGCTACATCTATGTTACATCTGCAGCTGATCAAAAGGACCTCTTTTCTCTGCAGCTGTTGCGTGTAAATCAGGGGCGATTTCCGCACACTGTTCACTCCTAAGCACCCAGAGAAGGGGAAGGAGGGGCTTTCTTGGGTACCCACTCTGCAATGCAACTGCAAAGACAGATTCTGAAGCCCAGCTTCAGAGTACAGAGGGTATATCGAGTGGATCCAGGCATATCAGGTCGCGGCTCTGAGATGACGCAGGGCCCGCGGGCTCAGTTGATCAGAGTGCTGCCAGAGGGATATGTGGGTGACAGCTGGAGGTGAAGCGGAGGGCCACTAGTGTGACATGAATTCCAGGGCATTGGATCACATGAAAAAGGGGTGATGGCAGTTTTTCAGAGAGGCGCCTGTGTCTGCAGAGCTTTAGTGCCCAGTCTCTTATCCCAGTTACTCAGGCCCCAGGGGAGGGTTGGTAGAGAGAGGTCATGTAATCATGACCACAATGATATGCAGGGATACTTATTCATTCAGATGATGCCATAAGGAATGTACATATGCGTTGACTGCAAAGAAAGACTGCTCCGTCATGATGAGGTTAACCCAGAGGAAGATTTTTCTGCTTAGTGGCTGCAAGGTTAATGACATTCAAGAGTGTCCACTATACAAAAATAAAAAAAATAAAAATAAAAAAGGAAAACTTATTTTTTTTTTATTTACTTTCAAACTATTTATCCTTGTAGAAATTATTTCATACGCTTTTATAAATAGTATTTAATCATCAGAAATGTGTGGTAAAAAGTAATGGGTGCATGTTAGTGCAGACATCTCAATCATTATTTTCAAGAAAGGTTTTAAATACATGAAGGTAAACTGCATTTTTACAAATATCAGTAATTATTAATTCATAAATATTAGTTTTTTGGGGGGAGTTACACCACAAACAGCTTGAACTAAACATAAAAATTCAAATTGTGTAAAATTTTACGAATTGACCTTGAGATGCAGTCATCAGGGTTTGCAGATGCCCTCTCTATTCCTATTTATGTTTTGTGTGTCTTTCTCAGTTTTTTGTTTGTTTGTTGTTTTGACTTTTTGCACCACATGACTTAGATTTGTCAGGCAAGTTTTCATATAATTAATTTACAACATTAATGTAATGTACCAAAGCAGACCATCAATGCTGGATGATGTTATGCATGAGGGTTATTGTGCTATTCATTTTAAAACAACAGATCTGATTTGCAACGGACAGGTGGTTAAAATCATAGGAGGTTTTGTAATGTTTTCCTCTGTGTGCTTCAGAACTGGGCACCATTCAAGAGAGCAGAGGGGAAGCTCAGAAGCATTAAGGAGTTTGTGGAAATGGGAAGAATTACAGAACAGACGCAAAATAGCAGCTGCCCCAGAGAACAGCCTTCAGAGCGAATGTGAGGACTGATGTGACAGAGCAAAGGATGGTCTATTGCACCATGAGTAGCACTGGGACAAAGTGTGCAAATGTGAAGTCTCACACACAAAGGCTGAATTAAAGTTGCGTACCTGTTGCAAAGAAGCTTTGAAAAATACAGGCTTGTGGCACCTCAATAGATCATAAGCTGAAACGGAAAAGTATGTTTTAAGCATGTCCTTTTGATATGAAGTAAGAAGATGTGTGTGAGCATTTATTCGCACAAAAGGGAGTGGGGGTCAAGAATGGATGAGGTCCATTGGCAGCAGGCCACTATTAGCTATTCAAGCAGTAACGGCCAGTGGTGGAAAAGACGAAAAAGAGGCAGACAAAGACAGTGAGCGAGAAAGGCACACTAGGCCTGAAGTAAGTCACTTTCAGGGATGACAATACCCGGGGAAGAAAGAGGCCGATGACTGCTGCTAGGAGACTTCATTGAGAGGCATGTGGACAGCGGGCCCCAAGACCCCAAAAACATCAATAGGCTCATCCAATCCTCATTAAGGGGCTGAAATGATAGAGATATACATGAGAAAAAGCTCATAAGAGATGAGAGATAAAAGAGGACCATGCCACCCAGTGAAGCAGGGCTGGTGCTAGCCAGAAAGCCAAGTCAGACAGCATGCAAGTCACCCAAGACCATCTGCAATGGGAAGAAAAGAGGCATGTTTGTTTGAAAGGACCAACATAATCAGGGAATATAAAAAGTTTAACACTGATCATGCTGAGACAGTCAAGCAAATCAAGTGCACCAGATATATCAGCACAAAACCAATGATTCTTTGTTTCTGTCAGCTGTCCCCATTTACACACTTCAGACTAATAACATCCAGCTCATAACACACAGCTGACCTGCTTCTGATCATTTTAGCCCTTTAAAACTGTGTGTTAGCTTTTTACTTTTAGACCATTAAAGGAATAGTTCAGCCCAAAATAATACCTGTATTTACTGTATTTGTACCTGTTACTGTTACCTGTTTTGTGTGTGTGTGTGTGTGTGTGTGTGTGTGTGCGCGCGCGCGCGTGTGTGTGTCTGTGAAACTACAGCTGTGGTTGTCACTAACAATGTAAATGTAGTTCATGAAACTTATATTCCAAGTCCTTTAAATTGAATTGTTCTTAAAACCTTGTAATATAAGGCATTCATATAATCTTATAATACAAAGCCTTATTGCCTTTATGGTGCTTCGTTTATATTACAACCTTTCTGAACATTTGAAAATTTGTGAACACAAATACTTTCTTTCTTTTCTTTTTTTTTTCATGGTACACAAAAATGTTTTGAATGGCAAAACAGGGAAACTTATGACCGAAATGTAATCTTTGTACTATTTTCTTAGAGTAACCAAAATCACAGACACTAAGTCAGCATTTGGCAAGGGGTTGGGGAATGGTTGAGGTTACGGTTGACCACATTTTCACACACACCAGACATGTTTAAAAACATGAAGCGGTGAGAACATTCAGGTACTCACAATATAGTCATGTTACCAGTGATTAGTAACTAACACCCTGTGGTCTAAAAAGACTGAGCTCAAGTTATTCCATTTCAGAGGCAGGAATTGAGCAATACATGCAGATATTCTAACCTCTTAATTAGAGGTGACTAAGGCCATTTATATGTTTTGATTCACCGTTTCGGTAATAATATGATATTAATGAATATTTGACCATACTGGCCTGGAAGGAATGTAAAAGCTGGAGTAAACACAATTTATAGTACAATTTTAAATGAGTAAAGAGCATGATTTTGACAAAAAGCTTTATTCTGAAAGTGTCACATCTACAACTATATGGTCCAATATACAGTACTGGTGAAAAGTTTGCAATAATTGAGATTTTTATAGATGTCATGCTCACCAAGGCTGTATTTATTTGATCAAAAAATAGCAATATTGTAAAGTATCATTACAATTTAAAATAACTCTTTTCTATTTGAGTATATTTTAAATGTAATTTATTCCTGTAATCCTGTAAAATTTAAATCAACCATTATTTCAGTGCCACATGATTATTCATATACTGATTTGGAGCGATATTGCTATTTTTACAGTATTTTTGATCAAATGAATACACTCTTGGTGACCATATGAGACTTATTTAAAAAAACATTAAAACTGTTATTATTCCAAACTTTTAAACAAACATTTTATAGAGTGTGTTGATATGGTAAAATGTGTGAGTGAAAACTGTGAGCTCTGCTCTCTATTTGAGTGCTGAAGTCTTTATTAATAGTAAAAATATTTGGGGGTGACCGTGTTCTGTGGAATTCTGTGCATGCCTAGTCATAATGCAATCTTTATACATTTTTAACCTTCAATATACTTCAGGGTGTCTGTAGAAATGCAAGTGCATAATCCCCAGCAGCAGCCCTACAATATGCAGAAGGGGAAAAGTAAGGGGTGGGTCCAGAGAGGAAGAACCATGCAAAAAGGGGGTGTGCGGTGTGAAAGGAGGATGGTGAACGAGAGTAATGCAGAGTGAGGGAGGACTTAACAAATGGAGGAGGGCAGTGAAAGAAGGGGAAAAGGGGGCACCAGGGAGAGAGAAAAAAGTCAAACCCTGAGATGGGGGAAGCAATTCTGCAGTATAAAAGAAAGGATTAGGTGACAATATTGGACAGAGCTGAGGGGTCAGGGGACCAGGGGCCCAATCGGCCTCCACGGAGAGAGACAGATGAAAGGAAGAGCCCCTCCTACAGTGAATGAACATGGTTCAAGTGCAAGCGCACCTCTGGCTGGGGGCAACCTGCAGTGCCCTGTGCTCTCAGGCCTCACACCCACTATGTGAGACAACGGCTTCACATTGATCCACATACATATGGCCCTGTGGGATTTTCAATAAAATTGAATTAACCATATTTACATTCCTAATGCATATTGAGGTCTGATTTAATACATTTCATATTAACAAAGCAACAACAACAACAGCAACAAAAAAAAACCCTTGCAATATTTCATTAAAATTAGGACTGGCTAGTTAACACATTAATTAATTAACGCCAACAATTATTTTACAGTGCATAACACAGTTATGATTATTAGAGGTGGGAATTTGATCGGTACTAGTTTAGGAAGGGTGCCATTACACGTTTCAACCAATTAGATCATTTGGGGTTTGGCTAACACTGTGTTTGTCATTTGTCCTTGCTCCGCCAGGGCTCCATGCTCCCCTTTATCTGACCTGGCATACTTCTACTTCACCGTTTTACTGTTTGCTTCTGTTCCATGCCCCAGGTCCGCCATTGTTCCACAGTCTGCTTCTGCTCCACTGCTTCTGATCCCGTTCCCCTGCATGGGCCTGGCTCTCCATCCCTCCACCCCTCATTTCATCTTCGCTCTACCAGCCTCCTGGACTTGGGGGGGGGGGCGGGGGCGGGGGCGGGGGGGGGGGGGGTGTTGTTCCTTGTTCACTGTTTCCATGTCTTTTATTTTGGAGTTTAGTCATGATTTCTGTTTTTCATGTGGGTTCTTTGCCCTCTTGTATTCCTGCTATTGATTCCTTTATTCATTGTGTTATGTTCTGATTGGTGGTCTTAGTCATATGTCCTGTCTCTCATTGGTTGGTTCTTGTCATGTGACCTGTATTGTTTGATATAAATAGCCCTCATGTTGCCATTGACTCCTGTCGAGTATTGATGTTGCAGAGGTAAGGGACTTGAGACACATGACTTGACACAAGTCCCAAATTTAAGGACTCGTGACTTGCTTCACTAAATGAAGAAAATGACTTGACTTGGAGTTGAGATCCAATGACTTAAGACTTGACTTCACCTTCATGACACGGCAGGACTTGACTTTATAACAACTCAAATTATTATTATAAATCACTGCAACATAATTTGCTAAACAAAATGCAAGCCACTGAACCAGCGGTAGAAGTGATCAAATTCAGCATAAGTCTGCCATTAAAGTAAAGTGCTTATAAATTATTAATCAAACTTTAAATTCGCTGGTGCATGCCTCTCAAAACAGTAATTTAGTGTCAAGTATCCGTCTTTGTAAATCATATGGAATTGTAGCACGAAAACCACAGTGTTTTATCGATTAGTGATGTTTCTCTTGCACCCATCCAAGGTATTTTGTTTAAATGGCCCTAGTACAATATTTTGATAGTCATCAGAGGGTCAGTTCGAATTTTTGAAGCATCGAAAATACATTTTGAAATCTGGTTCGCGAAATAATCATTTGATTTAACCAGTTCTTCTTGAACCAGTTCACCAAATCTAACTGAATTGTTTGAAATGGTTCTCGTCCTTCTGAGTTAAAATAAACCAATATCCCGGAGTAATTAATTTACTCAAACAGTACACTGACCGATGCAACCAGTTCTGGAATCGAGAACGAGTCAATATTTTGTTCGTTATCTGGCTCGGCTCTGTGTTCATCTTCAGTTCACTCTTCACAGGAGTTCAGTCAGTGTACTTTTTGTGTAAATGAATTACTCTGGGATATTGGTTTGGACCAAGGTCCTAGAGTCTGGAGGAAGGGTGGAGATATTGGTTTATTTGAACTCAGATGGAGTGTTAGTCACGTTAAAAAGTTAACAGCTTAAGTCATTTGTGGATCAATGCTTATTGGAGAGAAACGAACCGTTTCAAACAATTCAGTTCGATTTGGTGAACTGGTTTCACCGGTTCACTAAGAAGAACCGGTAAAATTGAATGATTCGTTCGCGAACCGGACATCACTACACTGCAGTGTTGTGAACGCGCTCACAACAGACACGGAAGAGAAGACAATGCTGAATAAAGTTGTAGTTTTTGTTATTTTTGGATCAAAATGTATTTTCCATGCTTCAACAAATTCTAACTGACCCTCTGATGATGTTTTATTTCCTTTCTGGACATGGACAGTATACTGTGCATACATTTTCAATGGAGGGACATAAATCTCTTGGACTAAATCTAAAATATCCTAAACTGTGTTCTGAAGATGAACAGAGTTCTTACGGGTTCGGAACGACATGGGGGTGAGTCATTAATGACATCCACTGTTAAGTTTCCACAGTACAGAAGTGCCAACAGTTCACTAAAATTTCACTTTTTTATTGGTCTTATGAAGTATTCTAATTTGTAGAGATAGTAAAATGGTGTGTTTAAAGAATTAAAAGAACCAAAGACTTACACTACTTCAGTCTGTGAATTGAATTTATTTAATAAACGAGTTTCATAATTTGAGTTGAATAACTGAAACAAATGAACTTTTCCACAACATTCAAATTTATTGAGATGCACCTGTAAATGCACAGCTGTCAATTTAATTCTTAAAAAAAGAAAAAAAAAAGTTGCAGGGGAAGATACATAAACATTAACAGCAACAGGTTTCTTGTTGTGAGACATGACAATAGTTGTTAAGAACAATGTAGGGAATCATGCAAAGTGAAAGAAACAGTCCAGATAGGGTGTCTATATCCAATGAAAATTTTGGGTCCATTTTATTTCTGGTGACTTGTAGTCAGCATATTATTTAAAATGAATAGCAGGTTTTGTTTCCCACTGAAATTCTTCACTCCATTGAAAAGTGAGGTGTGTTCTGATTGGCTAGCTATCCAGTGCGTAGTGATTGGCTGAATGCCTCAAGCATGTGATGGAAATGTTACGCCCCTCCCCATACTCTGATGTAAGTCTCAGTCAGAACACCGGCACGACAGGACAAAATCAATAAAACCCATTACAAATAAGGTATTTGTTGCATCCAGTGGGGACATAATTACTGATTATAATGACTTTTATAATTATAATTTTATTTTTATGCGTTGCTTGCCTATTGCACCACGTAAACATAAAATCATGTCTGCATTTGTGATTGGAGAAATGACAAACAACTACACTGCTTAAAACTCACGTTTGAATCATCAGTGGCAAATTCTTTAAATATAAAAACGTACTTATAGACTGTGAGTCATAAGCGCCCGACTGTCCTTGCAAAGAGTGAGGAATGGTCTCCTGAGGGGTTGGCATCATCTCTTCTCGGGTGATTTGAGACCCGAGGGTGATTTGATGCACCCAGAGCTTGTGACACTCCATAGAGAAAGAAAAATAAATAAATCGCATCATATGACCCCTTTAAGAAAGTTGATTTCTGAAAAAAAATTAATAAGGTTGTGTGACAAAAATATAGTTGTCACTGTTTGATACTGAGACTTGACTTGATCCTTAGCAGGACTCGATTTGACTTGCTTGAGATGAGCCACTGACTTGACTTGATTTGCTTGATTTGTTTGTACTGTCTTCAGACCTGCTTGAGACTTGATGGTAAGGGCAGACTTGCTTGAGACTATAACATATGTGACTTGCCCCCACCTCTGTGATGTTGTAACCTGCTGTTGGGGAGTCAAGTCTGTTCATGCCAAGTCAAGTCTCTGTTTAGTTTAAGTTAGTATTTTGGATTACTTTTGGAGTAAAACTGCACTAGGGTTCTTAAACTTGCCTTCAGTGGACTGCTTGTTACAGTATCAGTATACAGTGAAAGATTGGCTCTTTTGTTGAAGCTACATTTTTAACCTTTAGCTTTTCAATATCCTCATTTAACAAAGGGTGCGTCAAAACAGTTGACACAAAACATGATAAGAACAGGTAGTTTTTAAAAGAATTTGAACTTAACTGTTGACTGACATAGCATTGTTGTTGTAAACTATCTTTGACATTCTCAAGTCATTTCCAAAGGGTATAGAAACACTGTAGTCCATTCATAAGTGTTTACTTAAAGTCTATAGAGGCTTAGTAACTACTAGTTTATTTAACAGACTCTGTATTTAATTTGGTTACACCATTTGTTGTTAAGGCAGATTATAACAAGCATGTTGTCAGCTCTCTTACTTTGAATAATAAAAATGTAATTTATTACCTTTAATTATCCAATAGCAGTCTTCAAAATTGTTGATTAAAAATATTGGTCAAAGCAAGAGTCAGCAAATATCAAAATGTATTAATGAGAATGTGATCAGCCGATGCAGGTAAAAAGTCTGACAAAATCTGAAAAGTCTGATGCTTGGGAACATGCCAGGAGAACGTTATCAAGAGATTTAGATAATGGTCAGCTGATTTTTAGGAGAGAATAAAAGATTCTCAGAAAGCATTGATGAAAATACAATTACGTTTTTGAATCTACTAAAGCATAAATATAGAATAATATGTTTGCAGATATTTTAGAAACATGCTAAGTTAACATACAATGCTACAGTCAGTTATTCCCATTTGAAAATGTGCGTTCCGGGCCGGAATGTCAGTCTATGTTTTGGTTTGTGAAACCCGCCCACTGCCAGTTTACCCAATTGTATTTTCGGCACTCCAGGTTGCCAGTTGGCGGAAAACACAGCATAATTAATTTAATTCATCGTGAAGTGCATTCGTTCCTGTGGTGTTGTCAATCTGGCAACCTGTGTGTGCGTCAAGTCTGAGGGGGAGGGACCATGTGAAAAAAAACAACTCTCAAATATTTTAAATTTAGACTGCAATACCTAGTTCAACCACTCAGTGTCAATTCTACATACAGCACCTTTAAGTGAAATTATCTGGTCGTGAAATGTGAGTTTAACATTTTTCAAATTTAATTAGCAGTCGTTTTAGTGACAATGTTGATAAATAAAGGCTATGGCTTGAATAAGAGAAGAAATTTTTAAATAATATGGGTAACCAAGCAGTTTCCGGTTCCTCTATATAAACTGTCATATAAAGAGCTCTAAAAAGCCATTGGCAACGTCCTCAAGAGAAAGTCAAATAGGTAAAGATAAATAACCATGATCTCAAATACTGATGACTGCTTGAACTGGTCCTTTGTTTGTTTATCAGGAAATAGTCTAACTGTATGAATTGCAAATAGCTCTTTAGAAAGCTGCTGTGTGAATCAAACTCTGGTGCCAAATAGGTGGAGCAGCTGGCAGAGGTGTGATAAGCACAGACGGTCAGTTAGGAGATCCCAGAGGTTCAAACGCTCCACCACGCACCACTTTTATGGTTTCGCTAAAGTCCAGTGCTAAAGTGCTTTCAATAAACAAATAAAACACACTTCCACACTCCTTCCTTTCCCCCTGCTATTTCAGGATTTGGCAAAACAGCCTCACAAGCTCAATGTCATGGTCAGGAAGCTTCTACTTTTAGTTATTTGCATACAATAGAAGTATGCTGTATTCCATTGAAGGTGACTGTAGAAATAGGGTGGGGGTTCCATATCCTTAATACAGCACAGGGACTTGCACTATTGCCCCTGCCTGTCCCACAATCCTCTCTGCTCAGACACTAGGATCATAGCACTGGGGGACAGTTATATCTGTGCTCATTTGCAATCCAGGACACTCTTCCTTCCTGGCTGACAGACAATAGAGGGGGTAAACATGACTCCACCCTCATCCTTCCCCGCACACGACCGCACGAGTGTTGTCCCCCACCTCTCACCCCTCTGCTCCTCATATGCACTTACAGCACACACAAAAGGAAGGCCAGCTTTTACAATGCACTTCATAGGGACAGATGCAGTCAGAGGATGGCATGTTTATGAATAGGGCCTGGTTTATGGAGGATGTAACATCGTTGGGCTGGAAGTGACTCAATGACGTTCACAGCTCTTCGGTAAAGTCCACACAGAGCAATCTATTATGATAATGTCGTAGCCTTGAGGTGCCACTGGTGTCGAGACCCTACCCGTCCTATTTCACTCAGGCAACCCAACAACTCTGGGGCTTTTACAAATACTATCATCATCCCTAGTGTCTTGGGTGGAAGTTACAAGAAAGGAATATATTAAACATTAACATAAATGCTAATTTTAGAGAAAATATTCTCACTATTAATTAGCATGCATTTTAACAGCATATTGGCTATTTATTAGTAGTTATAAAAGTTTATCATTATTATATTTCAGTTAATGTTTACTTTGTTTCATGGAATAACAATGTTTTTACGGTTTAAGTTTAGCTACCCCTACGAAAGGAAAATATATTTACAAATATATTTCTTAAAATATATTGTGATATATTGTAATATATTATTTTCCCTTTTTATTTTCTAATATTTTATATATTTGAATGCATTTAATAATATATTGATGATACATATATTATATAATATATTGCAAAATATACAAATGATTGCCACTTTCAGTATATTACAATATATTGGAAAAAATGAATATATATAAGAATATATGCCTAATATATTACATGATATTTTCCAATATACTGCAATATATTTTTGTTTCATAAGGGTAGAACCCTGGTTCCACACAAAAATTAAAGCCATAAAGACACACCATAGTAAGTAAATTATTTTATTTTTTACGTAAAATCCTTCTTTAATAAACATTCAAGAATGGAGCATTCAAAAATATATTACGATTCAAGAACAAATCCATGTTTATTCAAAACTGCAACACCTAAAAAAAGTACCTGCATGCTTTTTAAACAATATTTGTCATGAATATGTAAGAATATTTTCATATAAAATCATTAACTTTGAATAAAACTTCTAAGCAACAAAAAATCTAAATGTTTACAGCATAAAAGAGCTTTATTTTTAACTCAGTATGATGTCAGTCATTGATGTCATGTAACTGCAAAAACACACTGTTGTGAGTTACAACACACTTCTCAGTTGTTATCTCATTAGCTTAGCAGACAGCAAGCATGTGTTGATGTTGCTTATAAATAACAAAGGAGTGAAATTTTACAAGACTTGTGATCAAATGTTACACTTAGCACTTAATCTAGCACTAGGCCATGAGAAACAATGTGTTACTCGCTGAAATTTGAGAAAATTCACAGTTTTCCATGGCAGGCAAATGCCACTTCTGAAACCAACTGATTGTTAAACACGTGAGAAGAATAAATCATACAAAATTCTCAATTAGGTTTAGGCTAAACCCTTTAAGCCAGCCCATATCCTGCATTATAACATTTATGGTCAGAAAAATGTGACAAAAAAGACTTTTGCACCTTTTGAACCTTCATCTTAACATCTGTTCGTGGAATATCTAAACCAAATTACTAAAACAACTATTTGCATAGGTAATAAAGAGGCAATTTATAATCTGTTAAGTGTCAGGGGTAGCCCCACTCGTTCATTCTGATCTAATAAAAGCAACATTCATGTTGCAAAGCATTGTGCTTGTTCTCTTTCAGGGTACCTTTGAAATGAATGCTGCAGGTTTAAATTTGGCCTTGTGTGAAATGTGGAGGAGATTTGTGGCAGATGAGGGCTATCTAGGACATGGTGACCCCTACCGCCCTGCCACATGTGTAAGAGGTTCATCAAACCAAGGTCAGGGGTCAGAAGGTTCGGATTCTGTTTCCTGTTTCACACAGACCGCCCGCTTCATCTGCGTCCAGATATCAGCGCCTCCATCAAAGGCCAGACAATGGCAACCATTCAAGGCTAGGCCCATTCTCAAGCCATTACAGACAAGACACAGAGCAAGCCTAAGAGTTTCACTCTGATTATGATGAGATGTGTATGTCAGTACACTTCCTCCCATGATAATTCTCTGACAGCATGTGATTGAGCTACAGTGACTGCTGTTTATATGTTGCACTAGGTTTGATTGATTATTTTTTGTCACTTATGCAGTCTATTTCTGCAAATGTGTAATTTGATTTGCAAAGAGTGTGTTAATATGTACAGCTAAAATGTATTTTATGTTATTAACCCTATAGTGAAAAAATTATTAACATTATTATTATTAAATGTGCATCAGATCTTAAGTTAATTTTTATACATCTGTACTTGCAGACATTAAAAGACGAATGCAATAAAAGCCACTTAAGTTTACTTAACACACTTTCATGACACTTTTAAGAAATTTTACTTTGTAATAATGTCAAATTAAAAGTTTTACTTCAAAATAAATTTTAAGTCATTATGTTTGAATTAATTTTACTTTCTTTGAAAAAGTTCACTTGTTGTGTTGACTAACATACATCACATGTAAAAGATGTAAAACACATAAGACACAGTTTTAACAGTAGTGTGTTATACAATATTACGCTTAAAGTATATGTACATACTTTATTACATTAAAGTATAAGGTAACACTTTAGTTTAGGGACCAATTCTCTAATTCTAACTAGTTGCTTATTAGCATGTATATTACTAGTATACTGCAAATTAGCACTTATAAAGCATACTGTATATTCTACATGACCATATAATCATACCCAATACCTAAACTTAAAGGTGGGGGGGTGAAATGCTCATTTTCACTCAATCTCCTGTTAATCGAGTACCTATAGAGTAGAACTGCATCCTTCATATCTCCAAAAAGTCTTTAGTTTTATTATATTTATAAGAGAAAGATAGTCTGTCCTGTTTTTTTTTTTCTTCGGAAAAACACGAGCCGCTGGAGGCGTGACGTGTGGGCGGAGCTAAAAATCACGATCATTTTGCGTTGAGAGCTGGAAGCTGTGACATTACCGTGAGGAAAAAAACATCATCCAAAACAAACCATGGCTAACAGTCAGATTCAGCGTATATTTATGACCCAGAATCAGATCCAGAGGCTGAAATTTAACAAGAGCAGCAGCAGCAACGACTACAGCAGGACGTCTCTATGTGGTATGTATTGAAACTGTATATATTTGCTTTGGAAAATGAATAAGTTCCACTTTATGTCGTCTTTTTTTTTTTTTTTAAAGGTGTACATGTGGAAAGTGCAGTTTGATGCCAATCGCATTTTGTTTACTTGATGTGCTTACGTGCCGATAGTTAAGTTAACAACACAGAGATATTTGAAGCAGTTTTACTCACCGCCTGCGGTTCCAACACAAACACTTGCACAACTCCGTTGATTTGGAACAAAAATACTCCTTCAAACGTACAACTTAATTTTTTAATCTTTGTCCATGTTTAGCATGGGAATCCAACTCTTTAACAGTGTAAAAAAACTCAGTATGCATGAAATAGCATTTCACCCCCTCTTTAAAAACTACCTTAATGATAAGCAGTAATTAGGAATTTATTGAAGCAAAAGTCATTGCCAATAGTTAGTTAAAAGTGATAATTGTATATTAAAATAAATTGTGACCAAACAACTGTAGTTTACATCATATAGAGATATAGTGGCTCAAAACAACAACAACAACAAGAACTCTAAAGTTCAGCTAAATGCATTTAATATAACGGTAAACTGTAATAACCATTCAGTTAATACTAATTAACATGAAATTAAGTAATAAATCAATTAAGTATATTTTAAAAGTATATTATTTTCAAGTATGCTAAAGTGTACTTCTTCTCAAGGAAAAATAAATGTTTTCATCTGATAAAAGCTGACTAATGTTGGGCCAAATAAATAAACATGTATATGGATGATTCAGTAACATAAGAATGCATACAGTATGAGTCAAATAACTTATGAACTCTGGAATTTTGGAAAGACATGATTCAGCCCTTAACTACACACAAATATAAAGGCAACGCAAAACACTCACTTTGTTAAAAAACTGTCCACAGTTTATTGTCTGATTTGGAACGCTCTATAAAGGTTATGGATGACAAAACTAGTGCAGGAGACAGGAGACTCAACTCATAGCTTTATGTTAGCATGTTGCTAAGCCAAAGGAAAGCATGAAAATATATACAAAAAGCTGGTAAAATAATACTATTTACAGTGAATAATTTTTATAGATATTTTCAGTATTAAATGAAAACTATTCAGTTGTATAGGTCAACCATCTTTTTTTTCTTCAACTTGGCTTGTTGCTGTGCATTCTAGGAATGTCTTTCATGTGAAGGTGACATGCTACTTTAGAATCTTTCCTCTTAATATACCTTAGGTTTCTTAAGAGGAAGTACAGTTTAATTGCTTATTTTTTGAAGCAGCCATTGTATCAGAAGCATTACTATTATGCCTTAACATGCTAAATCTGAAGGCAACTGACTAGTTTTTGGAACAAAGCAAAATACTCAGTCACACAATCACTGAAACAAACCTCATCCTTCAGGCTTACACAATCACATAGGTCATTTTAAGCCGACTTCTGTACACGATTGTGTTTTAGAGCTGACCCAACCCAAAGTCAACATGGATCAGCAATCGAACTCAAATACCTCTGGGGTCCATGAACCCATTCACATAGGGGAGGTTTTTTTTGCAGTGGGTCTCAGGTAAAGTATGCATTGTTTCATAAAAGCTCACTGATATCTAGTGAATATGTTGTCTTAGATGGGTGTGTATGCTCTTACTATTGGTTAGGGTTCACTGAAAGTCTGTGGTGAAGACTTACTGCTAATCAATTGGAACAGCTGAAAATGTCCCTTTACTGTTTCATATTTAAGGAAAAACTTGTTGAAAATTGCATATGTGATAGTGTTCTCTTAAAAATATGAACAATTATGTAAACATGCAAATCATTGAGGCCTTTCCTTGGGTAACTGACTTGTTCTCTTACATATCTATGCAGAGATAATGTAATATGTTTGGAAGAAGGACAAGTTGTTTGGAAAATGAATGGATAATATTTTTCATGGCTTCAGACTGCAATAACCAGGTACAAAAGTGCAAGCTGTATATATTTTCAGTCAAACAATACCATAGTATATTTTAAAGAACCAAATAATTCAGAATGTGGGGTTTTCTATATTCTTTATACTAAATAATGGTATCAGCACAGTACTTTTCTTTGTAAATGGTATCATGTCAACTACAGAGATCAGGCTGGGAATGTGGAAGAAGCCTGGATAATACAGCACTTGCATCCCAGGGTTTATGAGCCTGTGTCTCATCACCTGGCTCTGGTTACACTTCTCAGTGTGTGATCGTCTGACAGAGACACCACTCTCCATTTCCCCTCCCTACCAGCAGTCTAGGTGGGATGGACTGATAGGGGCCGGCGGTCTCACACCATTGCATCTGTGAGGGCCCATACCCAGGCGTGAACAAATCTCATCCTCATAACAGTGTGGCAGAACCAGGAGTTCTGCTAAATTCTTCACCTTTGTGTGGCCCACATAGAACCTCTGCAGCCGGCCTGTTGGTCTGGTCGACACATCCGACAGTAGATCATAACACAGGGAAAAGGATAGCCAATTGTCAGTCAAAGACATGCCTAGAGACTATACAAACAGTCACATGACATTAAAGAGAGTGTGAAACTTTTAGGGCAGAGGGAAAACTGCAGCCTGGGATGTGTTACATTTTTTTTTTTTTTTTTGCAGCAACATCCCTACAAAAATGTACATGGTGATACCCCAGCACTAATCCATCGCACTGAATGATTACCATATTAAAATAACATGGTATTTTGATTTACTTTGAGATTACCATGACACAATGCTGATACAAAGGCACACTTAAGAAAAAAATCTTGTTAAATTATAATACAGGTTTTTAAAAAGCTAAAAGATTTGAGCCAGAATATTTGCAAATTGTAAGAGGACTTAAATAAACCATGGACAATATGCATATATAGACAGTGCACAGGGTCATAAATACAAAAATAAAAGCATAATTAGGGCAACATGTGACAATAAAATAACAATAAAAATGAATGTAAAATGTAACACAAACTACCTTCATGTACGAAACTGATAAAAATATTTTGGTAACACTTTAGTATAGGGTCCAATTCACACCAATAACTAGTTGCTTATTAGCGTGTCTATTATTAACATATTGGCTGTTTATTAGTGCTTATAAATTACATATAACGCATGACATCCCTAATCCTACCCAGTACCCTAAACTTAAAAACTACCTTATAAACTATTAATAAGCAGCAAATAAGGAGTTAATTGAGGCAAAATTCATAGTTAATGGTTAGTTAATAGTGAGAATTAGACCCTAAAATAAAGTGTGACCAATATTTTATAACATAAAGTGGTAACACTTTAGAATAAGGTTCCATTAGTTAATGTTAGTTAATGTATTAATTAACATGAACAAACAATGAACAATACATTTATTACTGTATTTATTAATCTTCGTTAATGTTAATGAAAATACAGTTATTCATTGTTAGTTCATGGTAATTCACAGTGCATTAACTAATGTTAACAAGCACAACTTTTGATTTAAATAATGCATTAGTAAATGTTGAAATTAACATGAACTAAGACTTATAAATGTTGTAGAGGGATTGTTCTTGCTTAATTCATGTTAACGAAAGTAGTTAACAAACATTAACTAATGGAACCTTATTCTAAAGTGTTACCCATAAAGTTTTTGAGTATTATATACATCATAGACTGTTTGGTAAGTCATAATTTACCCTGTTAAATTAGAGTAAAAATACATGTAATGCAGTGTTGAACCATCTAACTGATTGTCATATATTGTAAGTTAACTTTCAACTGACAAATGAGCAGGTATAATATTTTGGTCACACTGTATTTTAGGGTCCAATTCTCACTATTAACTAACCATTAACTATGACTTTTGCCTCAATTAACTCCTTATTTGCTGCTTATTAATAGTCTATAAGGTAGTTGTTAAGTTTAGGGTATTGGGTAGGATTAGGGTGTCCACCGTTTGTTTTTGTTTTTTTACTCTACAAATCTGTACAAACATTTTTACAGTATTTTTTTGTTAGTGGCTCCCACCCAAGGTGAAAGGGCTCAGCTTTGTGTAGGCTCTTATGGCAAATCAAAACATGCAACTGTGTTAAGTTTTCAAATGCCTACACATGCATGAATTCAACCAAATTTCTAAATATGCTATATCAAAGGCTCATAGGTAACTGCATATACTGTGTCATTTCATATGATATTATGTTACATCTTCACAGCATTTAACACTGAGGTGAGAGTGTAGATACTTATTAAGTTAAGCATTCGAATGTTTAATGTAATTTAAGCTTTACACACCCACATGTAAGCATGAAGACATGCACAAAGTGGAAGAAAAAAAATGAAAGGGGAGTTGATGAGACTTGCGTAGGTGTACTTTGGTATGAATGGTCTCATGTGAACCTGCTCCCAGTGAGCTGGGAGGGATCAGGGAACCGCACAGAGTAGGGTGCGCCTCTCTATCCATGCATTGCTGAACAATGCTGCCAAGGAACTGACAAAGGTCAAATGAAAGTGAACGAGTGTGCCTTCTTATCGTACCATTGACCTACAACTCCTACATGGTATACTACTCTCCTAAAATCAGTTACAACAGTTGTTATTTTGAGGAATGAGGCAAAAAAAGTCAAGGTGTCAGTACCTTAAGAAGTCTTGATACAGTCAGAAACTCTGTATTAGGGTTTAGATAAAATTCTATCACAGGATTTTTAGTTTGTTCATGCAGAACCACCACTGTTCAGCACTGTTGCTTTGGACTGTGATTTTGAAAACAACGATGCATGTTTAGTCATGTGATGCATATTGTACCAATAGATATATCTATGTTTATATGTTATTTGTTAATTCACTTTCACACTGTAGCTACATGTTATTTTTTACACTCTTTTTCACAGTCCTGCAAAGATGACAGAAAAAACACTCGCAATTGCGGTTTGTGGAAAAACATAAGGGCAGTTGCGTTTTAGATCACACATAAAATGGTGAGTGAGTGCGACACCTAAGTGAATGGTGAGATATTTTCCTAAATAAAATGATCCTGCCAAAAGAATTGCATGAAAACTTATCATGTCTGTTCTTTCTGTATCATCTCAGTGAGCTTTTTTTGAGGCATTAGGCATACGTTGTAAAGCAAATTTAACGTTAATAGTAAAGCAAATTAAACGTTTTCTGTCATCTCAGTATGGATGAGAAACTTTTGTAAAATATTTGAAATGCCAGTGTGGATGGAGAGTGTTCTGGATTAATGAAGATGTAGCTCGGATTTTATTTGCTGTGCTGAGAAGCTTGCATCACTTCTGCTTTTTTTTTTGTATAGGCTCTGTCTTGAGTATGATTTAAACACTATTTTTTGAAGATGGTTTGATATCTCGAATTTCAGACGACCAAATTGACCAATTTAAAAGGTTATTAATCCATCAAAGAAGTCATACAGAGTATGCATTTTGAATGTAGAATTTATCTTTTGTTGCTTTCAACAAATTTCAACAAGATTTCTTCAATTTGACGATTTCCAAACTCTCAGACTCGCACCGTACTTGTCAAAACTACAAGGGCAGTTTCCAAGAAATCACCTGACTCACTTTCACTTTTATTCTTAGTTTTGACCACTGTGATAAGTAAATGACGGCAATACAAACTAGTAAATCAGTAACATATATTAACTCAAGTGTGGGAGTTGAAAATCATTTAAGTGGTCACTAGCTATTTTGTACATATGTGACAATCACCACCACCAAAGCATTTATTCTTTCCTTCCCCCACTAAATCAAGCAAAGTTACAAATGAGAGATTAATTAATATTAATGAGTGGTTTGCAATGGAGGCATGTTTAGGTTAGCCCAACCTCCTCATCATCTGTCTAATCAGCACCAGGGAGGGAGTAATGTCATCCAGATGCAGACGAACGCCCATAGGGTGATGGGAAAACCCTGCTGGGAGCTCTTCGGCATTAGCCTTCTCTTACTCTTGAGGGTTTAGTATGCTCAACATTAGCTGCACTAAGCTCCACTGCTATAGAAAAGACATATGGCATAGGAACTACATGACTGTGCCAAACATGAGTGCAGATCCACGAATGCACAAACCAAACCTTGAATTGTGGATTATGTGTCAATTTTCTGCCATAGGACCCCATACCGGCAGAGCAGTAAAAAGCTATGTGGGACATGTGGTTCTCTTTATGTGTTCAAATTCATAGGACAGGGTACCAAAACTGAACTTCTCCTAACATTTGCAAGAGGAATCAAGATCAAGAGTAAAGATGTCCCATCTGACCCCTGCAAGATGTCTGCACAGCAGCAATATGACCAGAAGCCACTGAGGGCCTGATGAGATCAAAAGCCATTGGTATTATGCTATTAGACCACACAAATATTTTTGAAATGCTTTTCAATTACTGTAGTAAAGCATTTCAAAATTTATGGTGATTTCAAGTAAATTTGGCCCTTTTTGGCTGTGTTAACATGGTCAGTGTTTGGGATTAACAATCATATTTATACAACTTATTCTCATATTGTCCTGTTTATACATCAGCTAGGAGCAGCAGAGCAGTTATTAAGGTAAACATTGAAGGTGCTGTATGTAGAATTGACACTGTGCGGTTGAACTAGGTATTGCAGTCCAAATTCAAAATATTGGAGACGGTTTTTTTCATCCGGCCCCTCCTCCTCAGACTTGATGCACAGGAAGGTTGCCTGATTGACAACACCAAAAGGAATAAGCAAACTTGACGATGTATAAAAAGAAATACACCGTTTCCCCCCCAACTGGCAATCCGGGGGTAAATGGGTAAACTGGCCGGGGTCGGGTTTCACAAACCAAAATGTTGCAGCCCAGAATGCACATTTTCAAAGGAGAATAACTGACTGTAGCATTGTTTTTCAGTTAAACAATATGTTTACCCATTCTTCTTAAATATCTGCCAACATATTATGGTATGTTTATGCTTTAGTAGAGTCAAAAACGTACATACAGCACTTTTAAGAATGGTGATGTCCATGACACAGAAAGTCTTATCACATAAAAACAACATTAATAAACCAACTGAATTCAAGTTCATCCATCGGACTTTAATTAACCAACAGCATCTTCAAATGCTTTTTATTTAGAAGACGGAGACTTAGGCCCAATCCCAATTCTATTTTATGCCCCTTCCCATTCCCCTACCCCTCTGCCTACCCCTTCCCCTTGTCCCTTGAAACAGAGTGTCAAGGGATAGGGGAGAAAATATTCCCCAAAGGATTGGGACGCAACTACAATGACGTCACATGCCATAATTCATCGTCTAGCTCTTACAATACACACATATACTGGTGTGCTGGTGTGGTGTGTTAATTATCGTTCTGTATTATGAGCTGCTTACTGACAAACACACATATCAGAAATCGCGCAGCTCACACATCCAGGAGAAAATAAACTTGTCAACGCTGCCCCACGACTTTTATTAAATAGAGTTTAAATACTGAATCGCTACATTATATTTTCCAGCGACGAGAGGACACAATTGCTGTTTTTAAGTGAACTCACTCTAAAAAGACAAACGCACAGACGTGAAAACGTGCAACTTCCATCTCTCTCCCTCGCTCTCTCTCTCGAATAGATAATATTTGAGAAAATGGTTTAGCGATTTCTAATTATTGGGGGGATTAGTCTACGGCAGTGATCGCCCTGATCAGATGCTGTGGCACTATCATGCAGTCTGTAATGATATGACGTTAGCAAATATTAGCGATTTTTTGCAAATTTCTTTGAATAACAATTTTTGCAAATTTCTTTGAGTAACATGACCGTTAATATGAACTCACAATTGAATCTAATATAAAACAAATGATTACTTTTCGTTAAAATCTTTATTTATGCCAAAAAAGCTTACATTGATGTGTCTTTTTGTACGCTGTAGCAGCCATGTTGCTGAGAAAATTCATACCCCTTCGTCTGAAGTGTGGACCAGAACAATCTCCGTTTGAAGGGCTATCTGGCCCTTACCCCTACCCCACCAACCAAAAGAGAATCGAGACAAGGGGAAAGGGGAAGGGCTAAGGTGTAGAATTGGGATTGGGCCTTAATCTAAAACCTTCAAATGACTAACTGTTCTAAAAGCATGTGTGCAATGGTTGTGAATCTTGACAATTTAGGGTTATAGAATTCTGGAGTTTTAGAATGTATTTTTTATAACTGAACCATGTGTGAACACAACATTAGGCACTCTGAAACAGGAAACAGACAACCACATTCTACTGTTGTGTGAACATACCACTGCTGTCATTAGGGCAGTACCCTACAAAGTTACACTTTTGTACCATATCCACCTCTAAAGAGCACACAGTAAAACCTTTTAAGGTTACTTTTTAAGGGACCTTTTGTACCTCTAAAGGTGCTCTTTTTTTCTAAGAGTGATATTGTTAAAATGTTCATGATGGCATTTGGTAAATCAGTGATAGAGCACATAGGTATAGATATTGGAGCAAATGTAAAGAAAATAAAACTCCAGAGACAGATTTTATGGGCATTATGATTAGAAATTAGCATATTAAATTGGAGATTGAAACAAGGATTGAGGCAAAAGGCTCAAAAAGGTGATGTTGAACAATGACAACAAATATTTTACTATGCCCAGTAATGTATGCTCTGAACAGTCCTCTTAATATTTGAATCCTCTTTCTCCGGTGCTGGTAATCTGTGAGACATCCTTTGGGAATGATAATAAATATGGTCAAATGCAAGTAGGTAGGACCAGGAAAGTTGAATGAGGAGGAAAATAGCAACATTTCTGACTTGGTCTGCCTGGACACATTGTGACTTGCCAACTTCTTGCTCTTCAAATCATGTTTGAATGAGAGGCCTTTTGCTTTGTGAGAGGAGAGGTGAGGCTCTGTGCTGCCAGAAGGACTCAGCTCTGATGCCATAGTGTCATCATGGGTTGAGCTGATGAGAGCAGGGGGCAAACACAAATGTTCAAAAGGGGCTACAGAAAAGAAAAGAAAAGGGACTAGTGAGGAGAAAATTCCAGGCTAGCTTGTGGTGTTTGTTTCTGGGCTTTGTGTGGAGAGGCCCATGGTGAGTAGTGTTGCGTAAGTGGGCCGCGTGGCTGCTCTGGCATGCGGGCGGCTGAATTACTGCGGCAGATGGTAGAGCCGCTCCTGTGGGGGCCCAACGTGTCGTGCCAGTGTTCAGGGTCGGGTGGCTCTTTCCCCCTCCCCTTTCTCTCTCTAACTCAGTAACCCACAAAGGCCCTAGGAAGTGGCGATGAATGTATGGCTAGAGGAGCACGCCGAGGCGTGGGCCACAATTGGAGCTTTCAATCAGTGAACACTTGTTAATGCTGAGCCACGCTGCTGCTGCCTTGCTGTCTCACATGGGCCTCGCACCCCTTCCCCCTTTGTCTTGGAGCGCGCCAAAGTGTGGGGCCCGTTCTCCAGATTATTTAGAAACCACTGTTGGCTGGCAGTGTTGTGCCTGTGTTACTATGAATTGGTCATTGCATAGTAGAGGATCAAGCTTGTTTGCTGTTTAAGGATCCCACTTCTTTCTAGGTGGCTGATGGCTTTGTGTGTAGAAGTGTGTGTCTGTGTGTGTGTGTATTTCTGTGTGTGTGAGTGTGGAAGAAAATTGGTAGCTGAACAGATCCTTTTGTTGAGCAAGTTATAATATATATCTTTTTTGCTTAAAATACTTTCATATAAAGACATTGTCAGTTCTACAGTTTCTCTGTAATAAAGTCACTTACCTTGAGTGAGGACCTTGTATTTGTGATACTATGGAACCCATGTCCATTTTAAAGGGGGTGGGAGGATATTGTGGGTTTCTGAAGTGGCAACATATTATTTTTAGAAACAGATGTAAATATCTTATCCAGAATCGCCCTGCATAGGCTTTTTTAATTATTTATGTTTTATTTTATTATATTAATCAAATGAAATTAATTTTGTAACAAACACCAGAGTTTACTTTTGTGAATGTTTGCTTTTAATAGAAGAGTTAAGCTGAAGTCTGAAGTGACTTGAATATTGCTGACTCACGTTTCCCAGCGCATGTTAACACTATTCAAACATGGCCGCATGGCTCTGACAAGGGGTGTTCCCAGCGGCCACTGCGTGACCTATGATCCCTATTGACATTTTTTTGTAGTATTGTTCCAATAATTTGTATTAGTTAGCAATACTATGCTATGGTTTGGCTTAAATTAATTTTAAATGCCTGTTGCAGTTTTCATGTACTGCCATGCTTTATATCATCATGATGCTTTGTCTTAGTAAAAAAGACAACGTGATGATATTGTCAGACTTCCAAAAACGCAGAAAAAAGCATTATAGCCTACCAGCTATAACATAACTCTTTACTTTTAATAATGATGGTAATGAAATCAACACCAGTGAATATTGTTGTCTTGCAGCAGTGCTCAAAGTATTGTACATTAAGTGTGTTGTAGCGCTGAACTCCTCAAATGATCAGTCTATAAACCTCACATGTGGTTTCACCAGGGATTATGTAAAGGACTGACCATATTTTTTATCATGTTATGATTCTGTAAAAAGTGTTTATGGATGACAAATAGATGTTTACACTGAGTTATACAAAGAGGCCAAAAATGGCCTCCAGACAGGAACAAACAACCGGCAATGCTATGTAAAGCACTATATAATGGGCCTGATTTGAAATTACTGGCTTTTTTAACAGTCATAATCCCTTTTTGCAGGCCAGGGAGCTACCACACTAAAAAAGATCCATTGTGGTGGCGTTGAGCTTGTGGGAGTGATTTACATAGCTAAAGGAAGGTAATCAGCTGGCACTGTGGCCATTGAGGAGGGGGTTCAAAGGACGTTTGACTGAAGTCCGCTCAGGAAATAGCTAAATAGATTGACAGTCAGGCCTCCCAAATCAGCCCCCTGTTCTGGCTTAGGAGAGTGTGTAGGGCAAAGGGTCATATTTTAAATATAAAAAGTAAAAACATGTAAAAGTTTGCAAACTACCCTTACTTTCAGCTCTCAGCTTTTGAATGTTGGAAGTATGAGTGTTGAGCAATCTGACCTAGCAAAACTATACAAAAGTCTGCAAGCAATCATGTTTTTCTCAAACACTTATCCCAAGCAGGAACTTAGAAAAATATATAGACAGATATGAGGATCTCTCCTTTCATTTTCCAAATGGTTTGTCCTATCACAGTCTATCATAGAGCTCAGATATAAAGTTATTTACTTTAAATTATGAGCCGAATGGCTCTAAACAATAAATGAGGCTTTTGCACACAGATGTGTACAGAAAGGCCCATAATAGCAAAGAAGAGATAACAAGTTCAAAACCGTATTAATAAAAACTGAAATATAAACAAGATACACGTGACAAAAAGATTTCAGTGAATTCATAGTTGTTACTGATTGTCTTTCAATTGCCCTCATTCACTGACTAAGATAACAACAAGCTTTAGAAGCTCAGAAGAAAGTCCATTCAACTCATTCATTCACTTGAGCACATGGAAATGCCACTGTGCTTATTATCTATATTCGGGATTTTACTGCCTCAACTTTATGACACATTTCCCTTTTCCATCATAACCAGATTTCTCTATGAAGATAGACTGAGGTCTTAAAAATGAATGATTTACACATCAAAGAATCTGTCACAAGTTTCCTCTTTGATGTATTTCCTTATGCCCATATTTAAATGATGGGTGGGGTGTTTACTTGGATTATCTTGAATTTAATTATCTCACCCAGCAGCTGTATGGAGAGGTTAATCAATATGTGAATTTTACAATTAGCTCAGTTCAACAGTGGTGTTTAGCAAACTGTTACAGTTTATACTGGACTAAAAAAGACTAATACAAATTATATTGTAACAAACTGACTAACGTAACAAATGTATTCCACACAATTACACACACAGAGAGACTTTCAATGCAGCTGTCAGACTTCACAAAGCCAAGTCTGTAATGCTAGGAACAGCCAGCTGGACACAGCATACCCTCTATTCCTTCTCTAGTACAAAACTTTACCCCCCTCTTGCTGCCATCTTTATACTAATTATCACATGCCAAGGCACTTGCCAAGAGGGCAGCTGTCAGCATGGGTGGCAGGAGTGGATGTGAGACAGTAAGTATAAAAAAAGAAGACAAAGACATTTAGAGATCTTCAGTAAAAACATGTCATAAGAATTAAATAAATGATTGGGCAACAGAGGAACTTGTTGGTGATATGAATGCAGAAAGATCTAGATTTTTACATGTTTAGGAAAAATGAGTGTCTACTCACTCTTAAAAAATGTGAGTGGTGCTTGTCCGTGCAAACTTCTCCTACATGCTACAGTGTTTTGAGTTATTCTAAAGGTGTTGTTATGCAGTTGCTAATATATTGAGGACTTGAGGGCAAAACACAGAAGCAACCTACCTCCCATGGATGACCTAAGCAGGAATGTGTGTAACTCTGACTGATAGATAGGAGCGAGACCATTAATGATTTGGTAACACTTTAGATTAGGGAACACATATTTACTATTAACTAAGTTTTTTACCTGAATAATTTCCTAATTGGCTGCTTATTAACAGTTAGTAAGGTTGTTGTTGAGTTGAGTATTGGGTAGGGTTAGGGGATCGAGAATATGGTCTAAAGAATAAGCCATTAAAATGTTCCTAATAAGTACTAATAAACAGCCAGTATGCTAGTAATATGCATGCTAATAAGCTACTAGTTAATAGTGAGAATGTGTTAACAAAGTTTTGAAATATTTTGAATTGAAACAGGGAACCAGTAAAGATCATGTTACAAGGATGTGCAGTAAAGATTTGGGGGAAGTGGGAAGTCTTGCTGCTGAGTTTGGTACATATTGGTCTCTTGCAATGTATTTTTTATTCAATATATATATGTTTTCAATAGATTGTGATAGCTTTTCCACAGTTATTAACACTGTAAATCTAGCATTATTACCTTAATCATAAAAAATGAATAAATACATAAAAAATTAAAAAGCTGATTTTAATACAACCAAACTATGACTATTTCTGTTTTTGAGAACCCTGGAAATGTGAAAAATGCCCATTTGGTAGGAAAGTAAGGAAGGCATTGTAGGTGTCTAAATGTGAAGCTGCAAAAGCACTAAAGTTTTGCCATCTGTCATTTTGAGCATGGAACAGAGGTGTTCAGTGTTGTATAAACTGAAATAATTGTAACTTATTCTATTCATGTAGCCCCATCAACTCAGTTTTATCACAAAAATATTAAGCACAAACATAGAAATGTAATAACACACCGCTCCTCAATAAGCGTTGCATGATTTGAGGTAACATATATATCCATAGCAGAAACACTGTAATGAAATTTATGCCTCAAAGTTGCCATATTAGGGGTTTGTTCAAACCCTGATTATTAACAATTGGAATAGTGATTCTTGCCTTAGCTTACACTGCTGATGAATGACAGAATGGAAGAGAGAATACAGAAGAGAAAGGAGAGTGAATATAGACGAGGATGTGCTTTTTCCATACCACAACCTTTGTTTTATTTCTGCTGGTAGGAGCCAGACTCATTATTGAGCGTATCAGAATCTTAATTGCTGTCTTTATGGTCATGTACGTGAGACCTAGCACACACCCTGTGCGCCACCCAATTTTCTCCATCTCACTTATTCAGCAGCCCGACTGAAGCAAGACAGTCCTCTTCTTGGGACTATTACACCACATTAGGTGTAATTAGGGACCCTGTCCGGCATTCATCAAAAGGGTCACAGGTTCCAAAGTGGGGTGGGCATAGCAGGCCATTGACCACACTATGATTAAGCAGTTCAGTAAGTTCATCCTCTACTTTGCTGACTCTTGAAGTTTTACTGTCTCAAGAAACATGAATAAAGTTAATTACCTGAATAGGTTCCAAGAGCTTCACCTTCAGCTTAACCTTACAAAAACTGAACTACTGGTGATTCCAGCTAATCCATTGATTCATCACAACTTCTCTATACAGCTGGGCTCGTCAACCATAACTCCTTCGAGGACAGCCAGAAACCTAGGAGTTGTGATGGATCATCAGTTAAGCTTCACTGACCACATTGCTACAACGACCCGGTCCTGCAGGTTTGCCTTATACAACATTAGGAAGATTAGACCCTTCCTGTCAGAGCAAGCAACCCAACTTCTTGTCCAAGCTCTTGTTCTCTCCAGACTGGACTATTGTAATGCTCTCCTGGCGGGCCTTCCTGCATGTACTGTCAAGCCTCTGCAAATGATCCAGAATGCAGCAGCGAGGGTTGTCTTCAATGAGCCAAAATTCAAGGTACTGATGCTTGCCTACAAGACAACCACTGGCACGGCACCAACTTACCTAAACTCACTGGTTAAATCCTATGTGCCCTCCAGAAGCTTGCGCTCTGCAAGTGAACAACGCCTTGTGGTGCCATCCCAAAGAAATTCAAAATCACTCTCACGGACCTTTTCCTGGACTGTGCCCAGCTGGTGGAATGACCTCCCAATCTCAATTCGTACAGCGGAGTCTTTACTCACTTTCAAGAAACATCTAAAGACTCATCTTTTTCGCCTGCACTTAACCTACTAACACCAGTACTTTTCCACTTCTTGTCTTTTTCATTTAATTAAAAAAAAAAAAAAAAAAAAAAAAAATTAAATACACCTGGCTATGCGTTCTATACTAGACTAACTGAGACTTGTCATGGCACTTGTATTCTGTTGTTGTTCTCTTGTTGACCTGACTGCTTCTATTGTTCTCATTTGTAAGTCGCTTTGGATAAAAGCGTCTGCTAAATGATTAAATGTAAATGTAAATGTAAATGTAAGAGCTTTGTGGCCTTACTGGAAAACTTAATGGCACTACATGTCCAGGTTCTAATTCTCTGTTTTCAAGGTCTGTGGTCAGTGGCGGCTGCTTTTGGGCAGTATAGCGCTGTTATCAGATTATGCATGTAAATAAATCTGTGTAGATGCCTTTGTCCGCCATGGGCCGGCAGAAAATCAAACCCTAATAAGCTTCCATTCCTGTCGCACCCTCTTGCCCTGGGCAGCTACATGGGTGGTATAAAAATCAAAATGACCAAGAGGTACTCTTCTTTTCCTGTTGGAAATGTCGGATGGCAACATGGTTTCCGACTCGTTTGATTGGCCTTTAAACTAAAAATTATTCTTCCAAAAATAAAAACTCATAAATGTCAACATTTACTCACCCTCAAGCCATTCCAAACAATGATTTTCTTGCTCATTCTGCCCATGCAATGAAAGTCAATGGGGACCAGAAATTTAAAAAGGGGGCATTAATGTAGCATAAAAGCAGTACAATGTTTTTCTAAAAAGGTCAGACAAACAGGGCTCTATTTCCTAAAAGCATTTTTAGCTGATTATCATCACAAATTCCACTGAACTCTATTGGTCATATCAGAACTTGCAACCATAGTTGCTCTTGAGAAATTCACTCCAGACCGATATGTGTTTATTCACTCTCGAACCAAAATAAACAATTGATCCATCCTTCCTAGACCAGTTCTTCTGAAGGTTCTAGCCTGAAGTCCTCTTAAGCATTAAACACTAGAATTAGTGTTTTTGCAAAGACTGCTCAATCTTGCAGGTTTTCATTGCACAACATCAGAAAGATCAGGCCTTTTCTAACGGAGCATGCTGCACAACTTCTTGTCTAGGCCCTTGTCATTTCTAGGCTGGACTACTGCACTGCTTTTCTGGCTGGACTTCCATCAAGCACAATAAAACCTCTACAAATGATTCAGAATGCCCATGTTACACATCTCCTTGCACTGGCTACCGGTTGCGGCTCGCATCAAGTTCAAGACATCGATGCTTGCAAACAGAAGAGCCAAATGCTCAGCACCTACCTACTTCCACTCACTTCTACGAATCTACATCCCCTCCAGAACTCTGAGATCCACTAGTGAGTGACGCCTCGTGGTATCATCACAGAAAGGCTCAAAATAACTTTCAGAACATTTTTGTTCATCATTCCTGGCTGGTGGAATGATCTTCCCACCCCTATCTGGAATGCTGAATCCCTGGTAATTTTCAAGCGACAGCTGAAAACTCATCTCTTTCGAAACTACTTGGCTTTATTGTCAAAACATTTTTAAAACCTTTTTCTTTATTTATTCCTTCTTTTTTCTAGCTTTACTTATTTGAACAATGTCTAAAACTTGATATTACAAGCAATTACTGTGTCTGTTTGCCTCTTGTCACAGTGGGGCACTGTGACTAGAGACTGTGGCACTGAATTTAGGACACAACACACTAGGCATACATACTTTTCATACAACAACACATATTTGTTTTGCACAATGTAACACCAGTTAACACCAGGTATGTGTGTGTGTGTGTGTGTGTGTAATTGATTGTGTATTGTTTAAGTGTTTATCCTGTTCTCACCATTTTTGTTTAGGTTAACACTGTGAGTCAATAATTTTATTATGTTAATTTGTGTATTGTTGAGAATACAAACAAGACCGGTTGGCATGTTAAATGTTTGTTGTTTTCAATCATCCACTTACATAAAGTAAACAGTCATACTTACATACTGGAACATTTCCTCATAACAAACAGAAGGAACCCGGGCACCACATTGCCACCATTTTTAAATACCAGTTTCCCGCCAATAGAAGGCACACTTAATTGGTCTCATGCCAGAGGGGGAGATTGGTGTTTGTTTGATGCTTTGGTAAACCATAATAATTAATTTAGTTTGTGTTGTTTGAAATGGTTGTATATTTCTGTATATTTTTTGGTTCTAATAGTTATGCCTTTGTTAAAATTAAGTTGCTATTTAATTGTTTTGTCTTTCTTGAACTTATTTGTTACCATCAATTCAATCACCTTTATTTATATAGTGCTTTAAACAAAATACATTGCGTCAAAGCACTGAACAACATTCATTTTATATTAGTAGGTTATTAGTATGTTATGTGTATGCCAGGTTAAAGACATGGGTCTTTGATCTAAATTTAAACTGCAAGAGTGTGTCTGCCTCCCGAACAATGTTAGGTAGGTTATTCCAGAGTTTAGGCGCCAAATAGGAAAAGGACCTGCCGCCCGCAGTTGATTTTGATATTCTAGATATTATCAAATTGCCTGAGTTTTGAGAACGTAGCGGACGTAGAGGAGTATAATGTAAAAGGAGCTCATTCAAATACTGAGGTGCTAAACCATTCAGGGCTTTATAAGTAATAAGCAATATTTAAAAATCTATACGATGTTTGATAGGGAGCCAGTGCAGCGATGACAGGACCGGGCTAATATGGTCATACTTCCTGGTTCTAGTAAGGCCATAATTTAGATATATTTTTGAGATGGAAAAATGCAGAAGCTAGAAACATGGCTTTCTAAGGAAAGATTGCGATCAAATAGCACACCTAGGTTCCTAACTGATGACGAAGAATTGACAGAGAAACCATCAAGTCTTAGACAGTGTTCTAGGTTATTACAAGCAGAGTTTTTAGGTCCTATAATTAACACCTCTGTTTTTTCTGAATTTAGCAGTAAGCAATTACTCGTCATCCAATTTTTTATATCGACTATGCATTCCATTTGTTTTTCAAATTGGTGTGTTTCACCGGGCCGCGAAGAAATATAGAGCTGAGTATCATCAGCATAACAGTGAAAGCTAACACCATGTTTCCTGATGATATC
This sequence comes from Carassius gibelio, assembly GCF_023724105.1. Taxonomy (NCBI): domain Eukaryota; kingdom Metazoa; phylum Chordata; class Actinopteri; order Cypriniformes; family Cyprinidae; genus Carassius; species Carassius gibelio. Next base: position 7,243,194 of record NC_068377.1, on the reverse strand, counting down.
TCCCAAGGGTAACATATAAAGCATGAAGAGTAGCGGCCCTAGTACTGAGCCTTGAGGTACTCCGTACTGCACTTGTGATCGATATGATACATCTTCATACACTGCTACGAACTGATGGCGGTCATATAAGTACATATTTAAACCATGCTAATGCACTTCCACTGATGCCAACAAAGTGTTCAAGTCTATGCAAAAGAATGCTGTGGTCAATTGTGTCAAACGCAGCACTAAGATCCAATAAAACGAATAGAGAGATACACCCATGATCAGATGATAAGAGCAGATCATTTGTAACTCTAAGGAGAGCAGTCTCAGTACTATGGTACGGTCTAAATCCTGACTGGAAATCCTCACATGTACCATTTTTCTATAGAAAGAATATAATTGTGAGGATACAACCTTTTCTAGTATCTTGGACAGAAAAGGGAGATTCGAGATTGGTCTATAATTAACTAGTTCAAGTTTGGGGTCAAGTTGTGTTTTTTTTTTTATGAAAGGCTTAATAACAGCCAGTTTGAAAGTTTTGGGGACATATCCTAATGACAATGAGGAATTAATAATAATCAAAAGAGGAACTATGACTTCTGGAAGCACCTCTTTTAGGAGCTTAGATGGTATAGGGTCTAACATACATGTTGTTGGTTTAGATGATTTAACAAGTTTATACAATTCTTCCTCTCCTAGACTCCTATAGTAGAGAATGAGTGGAACTGTTCCTCAGGGGGTCTATAGTGCACTGTCTGATGTGATACTGTAGCTGACGGATGAATGGTTGAAATTTTATCTCTAATAGTATCGATTTTAGAAGTAAAGTAGTTCATAAAGTCATTACTGCTTTGGTGTTGGGAAATGTCAACACTTGTTGAGGCTTTATTTTTCATTAATTTAGCCACTGTATTGAATAAATACCTGGGGTTATGTTTGTTTTCTTTTAAAAGAGAAGAAAAGTAATCAGATCTAGCAGTTTTTAATGCTTTTCTGTGGGATATGTTATTTTCCCGAAATACCTCTAGTTTTGTTTTCCTCCAGCTGCGCTCCATTTTTCGGGCTGCTCTCTTTAGGGTGCGAGTATGCTCATTATACCATGCTGTCAAACCGTTTTCCTTAACCTTCCTTAAGCGTAAAGGAGCAACTGTATTTAAAGTGCTAGAAAAGAGAGAGTCCATAGTTTCTGTTACATCATCAAGTTGTTCTGAGGTTTTGGATATGCTAAGGAATTTGGATACATCAGGAAGATAACTTAAAAAGCAGTCTTTTGTGGTAGAAGTGATGGTTCTTCGATACTTGTAACAAGAAGTAGAATTTAAAATTTTGGCTATACGAAGTTTGCACAGAACTAAATAATGATCTGAGATATCATCACTTGGCTGAATAATTTCAACACTATCAACATCAATTCCATGTGACAGTATTAAATCTAGAGTATGATTTCGACAATGAGTAGGTCCTGAAACATGTTGTCTAACACCAATAGAGTTCAGAATGTCTATAAATGCTGATCCCAATGCATCTTTTTCATTATCGACATGGATATTAAAATCACCAACTATTAAAACTTTTTCTGCAGCCAGAACTAACTCGGATGTAAAATCACCAAACTCTTTAATAAAGTCTGTATGGTGGCCTGTATACAGTAGCCAGTACAAACATAACAGGGGATTTATCATTAACATATGTTTCTCTGGATAATGTTATATGTAGCACCATTACTTCAAACGAGTTATACTTGAAGCCTTCCCTCTGAGAAATCCTGAAAACGTTGTTATAAATTGAAGCAACACCTCCACCTTTACCTTTTAGACGTGGCTCGTGTTTATAACAGTTATCTTGGGAGGTGGACTCATTTGAAATAATGTAATCATCAGGTTTTAGTCAGGTTTCTGTCAAACAGAGCACATCTTTATTATGATCAGTTATCATATTATTTACAAAAAGTGTTTTCGTAGAAAGGCATCTGATATTCAATAAGCCAAGCTTTATCATTTGTTTATCCATATTGCATTTGTTTTTTATTTGTTGAACCTCAATTAAATTATTAACCTTAACTTGGCTTGGACGTTTTTTGTATTTTCTAGTTCGGGGAACAGACACAGTCTCTATAGTGTGATATCTAGGTGAAAGAGTCTCTATGTGCTGAGAATTAGCTGACCTCTGTGACAGGAGGCAGCTAGCAGACGGTCGGTTTAGCCAGTCTGTCTGCTTCCTGACCTGGGCCCCAGTTAGTCAAGTATGAACTCTAAGATTATTTGCCATATTTCTAGAGAGAAGAGCAGCTCCACCCCAGGAGGGATGAAGACCATCTCTTTTAAACAGGTCAGGTCTGCCCCAAAAGCTCGTCCAATTGTCTATGAAACCTATGTTATGCTGTGGGCACCACTTATGCCGCGTTTCCACCGAAATTACCCGGAACATTTTTACCAGGAACTTTTTTTCCCAGGAACTTTTTTCCCCCCAGACCTGTTGCTTTCTGCGTTTCCACCGCGGTGTAAAGTACCGGGTAGATTAGGCAAATAGACTGGTGACGTAGGTCTGCGCGCGTTTCTCAATACAAAGTACTGCTGATTTGTTTGTTTTTTTAAAGTACGCTGATTTTGGACGTGCATCCTCGGTAGTTAGTTCAGACTTTGTGCATTCGACTCAGGAGTGTGATGTCCGCGACGAAGCAAGTCCGGTAAATCTATAAACAGCAGCGTACTTGATAACTTCAGTCAGCTCGTCTTGGCTACTGCAATTTTCCTATTTACAATAAAACGAAATGGGATATAAAATACCACTGCCTCCTTTGGTTTTCATTTAAGCATAATAACAGCTGCAGAAATGTACTTAGTTCAGGGATATGTGTATATGCAGCCATTACAATGAAACGAAATATTATATAAATTTGCCTTTTTTATTTTCATTTTAACATATAGATAAATTGAATACAGACCAAAGAAAACCTGTTAGATTTACCCCGCAGCTGAATTATATGTTATGTTTAACCACTAAAGACACATCAGAGCCAGCGGCACATATCAGAAGGTCTAGCCGATTTGAGGCTGCATCTCGGCGGATACATGAGGACTGAGCTCTCGCTGATCGAGTGGAGCTCACCGTCGCAGAGATCGGCGAAACACATTTTTTAAATAGGCACGGTCTTTATAAATAAACCATAGATTTGCGTTTTAAACAACTACATTCTCGCCTGAAATACTTTTAAAATTACATTTCATGACACAATAACAGTAATATTTGAAAATGATCCAAATAAATGGTGGTTGAACTCAACCAATGCTGCGTGAACTCAGATGGCTTTGGCTACTGTTATTTTCCCCTCAGTATATTTACAATAAAACGAAATAGGATATAAAATACCACTGCCTCCTTTCGTTTTCATTTAAACATAATAACAGCTGCAGAAATGTACTTAGTTCAGGGATATGTGTAACGTTATATACATCCATTACAATGAAACGAAATATTATATAGACTTGCCTTTTTTATTTTCATTTTAACATATAGATAAATTGAACACAGACCAAAGAAAACCTGTTAGATTTGCCCCGCAGCTGAATTATATGTTATGTTTAACCACTAAAGACACATCAGAGCCAGCGGCACATATCAGAAGGTCTATCCAAGGTGAGGCTGCCTCTGGGCGGATAGATGATCACTGAGCTCTCCCTGATCGTGTGGAGCTCACCGTCTACGAGATCGGCGAAACAAATTTTTAAATAGGCGCTGTCTTTATAAATAAACAACAGATTTGAGTTTTAAACAACTACATTCTCGCCTGAAATACTTTTAAAATTACATTTCATGACACAATAACAGTAATATTTTGAAAATGTTGATCCGAATAAATGGTGGTTGAACTCAACCAATGCTGCGTGAACTCAACCAATCAGGATGTTTAGCGCCAAAGTCCCGCCCCCGAAAGTTCCTGAACTTTAAAAAAGTACCACCTCGCCAGCAGGGACTTTCTGGGGGGCATTTTTTTACCCGGAACTTTTATTTAGTTCCTGGTTCCTGCGGTGGAAACACACCAAGTACCGGACCAAGTCCCTAGTTCCTGGGTAAAGTTCCTGCGGTGGAAACGCGGCTTTAGACATCCAGCCATTGAGTGATGACAATCTGCTATGCATCTCATCACCACGGTAAGCAGGGAGTGGACCAGAGCATATTACAGTGTCTGAAATCGTGCTTGCAAGTTCACACACCTCTTTAAAGTTATTTTTAGTGATCTCCGACTGGCGAAGACGAACATCATTAGCGCCAGCATGAATAACAATCTTACTGTATTTACGTTTAGCATTTGCCAGCACTTTTAAATTTGCCAAGATGTCAGGCGCTCTGGCTCCCGGTAAACATTTGACTATGGTGGCTGGTGTCTCTATATTCATGTTCCATACAATAGAATCACCAATAACTAGAGCATTTTCATCAGGTTTCTCAGTGGGTGCATCACTGAGTGGGGAGAACCTGTTTAATGTTTTGATCGGAACAGAAGACTGGTGTTTTGACCCACGACTACGCTGCCTCACCGTCACCCAGTTGCCCTGCTGCAGGGGCTCTGTTTCCGGAACCGAACAATGTACAGGAATCCCTGAGCTAGACGCATCCAAAGCCGTATCTAGAGCCCTAATATTCTTACTGTCCTCAATTAAAGTTTTGATGCGTGTCTCTAATTCTGAAATCTTCTCTGTCAGCCTAACTATTTCCCTGCATTTATCACATGTGAATCCCTCATCAGCGACAGAGATAGATAAACTGTACGTGTGGCAAGAGGTGCAAATAACGATAGCAGGCGAAGCCATTACTTACCGTGCTTGATGAAGTATTCTTACTGCGGTTGTTTGATGAACTTGTGAAAAACTGGAGCGAGAGAGAGGAGAGGAGAAAAGAAAACGCTAATTATTTAATGGTTTAGTCCTAGTGGGAGGGGCTTATACTTTTTAAGTGTTTCTCTCAGTCTGGTAAAAGGAGCTCGTAGAGTGAGTCAGTGAAGTTGCTTGCTTGATTTTTGGGTCAAATTATTGACATAGCCAAAAGTTTTGTTGGTACATTTAAACTTTGTACAGTTTTTTTTTTTCAATTTTTTTCATTTTTTTTTTTTTTTCATACTTTTTGAGTTACACTGTAAATATCATTTGCATTCTTTTGGAAAATCTTTGTTTTTCACATTTTGGAATAAACACCAACTTTTTGACTTCATCAGCATGTCACTTCATTTTTTCACGCCTCCATGGGCAGGTACATCCAGAGCAGGGGTGCCGCCACTGCTTGAACACCTTGTAGCAGTTGGCACACCACTGTCTCTGTTACACCTCTTTAAGAAAGAATCGCTTTATGTAGAATGAAGGATGCAACCAAAAACTGCTTTCCACGGATCTTTCAAATTGAGCCTTTTATGACACTTGATGATCTGGCAGCCTAGATATGCATTGTTTCTAGGATGCAGCTTTCCATTTGAGAAGCAACAATAGAGCCAAATCAAATATAGAGGCACAGTAGGAACATCAAACCTCACTGGTTTGTGACTTGATGATTTGATAACACAACCGACACTAGCTGGTTGATCAGAGCTGGTAAGCCATCAGCAAACCAGCTACTATGCTTCAAATATCAGCTGGACCTCTTTAACTGGTATGATCTGTTTATTCACGCAGGAAAAACCTCAAACCCAAACTTCATACCAATCTGGGAAGAAATAATGGCTGCCAATATCAAAATCAATGGCCACATCATGCTGTGCAAGACTAAAGATCATAATCCCAAGCAGACATGTATTATGATGCATCACTGAAATCATAGCCTCTATGATCCCAAGATCACCCAGGAGGGAAAAAGGCAACAATCTGCTTTGAAGAATTCTGTGGGTTAATCTCCCACACAGATCATCCTAAGTGAGGGGGTCTTTGATTTATGATGTTCAGCACTCTTAAATTTGTCTGGTTATACATAAAGCATGATTCACATTTCAGGATAAATATCTACCTGGCTTTGTATGGAATGTGAACCCCTACAGGCTCTTCATGTTGCTTCATGTTATTCAATCCAATGGTAAGTCACTCTAATGTCAAACATGTGACCCTGTCAGAACAGCTGATTCTCAATCAAGAGTTTCAGACCAGAAACTGAAATGGGACCTGTGTGGGGTTTTTCGTCCATTGCCAGAAGGAAAGTGGAGGTGGTTCTCAGAGACCTGTGTATCTTATTCCCCAAAATATTTAGACAGCAGCAGGCCCGGAGCACTGGGAAAATTCCCGGTAGGCCGGTATGTTTTTTTGGCTCCGAGGGCCGTTGTTGTCATGGCACTGGGTTGAAATATATATATATATTTATATATATATACTTGCAAGGTGACGTGTTGGGGGCTGGGGCGGGGCCAGGGAGTCAACATATAATCACGTCATCATTATCTTGCAGGCTGCACTCTGCGAGAAAATATTAAATAAAAAATTGTGGAATGGTGGTAAAATAATAAATAATAATAAATAATAAATAATATATTATTATTATTATTATTATTATTATTATTATTATTATATTTATTATTATTAATATTATTATTATTATTATTATTATTTATTTTTTTTTAGGAAGAATGTGCTCAGCTTAGAACATTTGTCCGCGTCAGTTTCCAAAGCTTTCTTCTTATTTATTCTGGATTTTTCAGCGCAGCATTTGCGCTTTCTGTTATCCATTGTTGTCATGTTGTTGTCATGGCACTGGGTTGAAATATATATATATATTTATATATATACTTGCAAGGTGATGTGTTGGGGGCTGGGGCGGGGCCAGGGAGTCGACATATAATCACGTCATCATTATCTTGCAGGCTGCACTCTGCGAGAAAATATTAAATAAAAAATAGTGGAATGGTGGTAAAATAATAAATAATAATAAATAATATATATTATTATTATTATTATTATATTTATTATTATTATTATTATTATTATTATTATTATTATTATTATTATTATTATTATTATTTTACCACCATTCCACTATTTTTATTTAATATTTTCTCGCAGAGTGCAACCTGCAAGATAATGATGACATGATTATATGTTGACTCCCTGGCCCCGTCCCAGCCCCCAACACGTCACCTTGCAAGTTGCTCAAAATATATAAAAAAGTGAGATAAAAATGGATAACAGAAAGCGCAAATGCTGCGCTGAAAAATCCAGAATAAATAAGAAGAAAGCTTTGGAAACTGACGCGGACAAATGTTCTAAGCTGAGCACATTATTCCTAAAAAAAAACAAAAACAAACGGAGACGACGAGGCCGGTAAGTAAGCTAACGTTAAGGTAGTTAGGAGCAGTTCAGGATGCTAGCACATTGCAAAACAACGTTGTTTGCAAACCACCGCTCATGTATCAAACTTTTTCTTGTAGCTCTTCAGCAGCAGCCGCCTCTAGTCCCGTTTTCTGCTAAGAGCAAGGCCCAGTAACGTTACCAAGCTCCAGTCATGAGCCCACCACACCAGAATGGGCAGGTAGGATTGTCATTCAGAAGGACTAATAGTAATGAGGAGCCCTGTTCAATGAAAAATACCCTGAGATAATTAATGATACCTGATGATTCAGCAATACATTAATGAAACTGAGATGATACTGTCATTAGAAAGTGCAATACATTTTATTTTAATCTTTATTTTTTTATTTTGTTTTATATATTTGTTTTTATTAGATTTTTTTATTTTATTTCAATGTTTGGATATTTATGAATACTAAATCTTAAAGAAAAGAGATTCTTACACTATCCTGTTATTTATTGTTCTAATAAATCTTCTCTTTGAAGCAAAACTTAGGCTATTGTTTTTGCACTGAATTGGAAATGATGACGTTTTTAAAAATACAATGAATTGAAAGGCTGTAGGGAATTATATTCTGAGGTTTTAATTACATTATTTTAATATAGTCATTGTGAACTAAAGTGTGCCGGTCTAAGGCATGAAACTCCAGGTCTGAAAAGGAGTCCCAATCCGGCCCTGGACAGCAGTGTCTGTAACTGACCAATTTAGGGACATAGATAATTAGTGTATGTGTGTGTGAGTGGGAAAGAAAAAAATGCCAATGTCTTTAATAGACATAATGAGAAATTGAGAATAAATAAAGGCCCGATCTGTGAATTAAATAAAATCTATAAAATATTCCTGGGCTTGTCAGTCTCTTGAAAACATGTCCAGATCACATCTCACTTCAAATTCAAAACAAAGTATATCATACAGAAACAGACGAGCACATAAATTATTGTACGCTGTAAAAAAAAGAGAGGATGGGGGAGAGGATGGGTAGGGTGTTGTGTTAATGGAAATGTCCATACATATCTAAATATTTTTAATTTAGGGACATTTCCATTAACCGTACAGGAACTGGTAAATCACCTGTAAAAATCAATAAAGAAAATTCCTCCAATTTAATACTGTACATTGTTTTAATGCAGTACACTGTTTACAGTATTGATTTGCATTATGGTAATAAATCCCTAACATGGTTCATATTAAGGTTCCAAAATGTTTCCATTACTACATTATTTAATTATATATAATACATATAATCAAAAGTAATACATTTCTTGAAGCAGGCTTTCACTGGGCAAAACAAAGTTTATATTATTATTATTATTTATTTAATTTTGGTGGGGATGTGAAATATGACCTGCATATGTTATTGACAGGTTTCACGTATTTCACCTCAGTTTATGTCAAGTTTACTTGTGTGTATCTAAATAAAGGTTACTCTTGTCAAATCATCCAAAGCCGCTGTCTGTGTGATGATGAGTCTCTCTGGGTGGGGTGAGTCGAGCTATGCCTAGTGTGGTCAGCAGTGTCAGATCATCATCTCTTTGAGTTATAGTGACCCAAGCATGGCGGCCAGCAGCATGCCATTTTCCCTTAGTTCACATTCCTGGCCTCTCCATGCAATAAGACACTACAGACCCACGGACCTTACCACAGCTCTAAATAGACACTTGGTTGTAAAAGCTAATTAGCAGTGATTAAAACAAACTTATCTAGCCTGCCGTAGTCAATTACATGTGTGCACTAAATAGATGTTCTTTCTATGCCAATCCCTCACATTCTGTCAGTCTCCTAAACAGAGGCCTGCCGGTTATCTTGTACAGCTCTGGTTTTGCTTAGACTCAGAAATTAGAGCATTTCCTGTGTTGGCTCTCAGACATACTGTATATTTCCCCCCAGTCTCAGTCACCATTCACATCCCCATCAGGATGCAGTGAAAGCCTGACAAATAGGCCCCTTTCCATCCTTCCTCAAGTGAAAATAGCACACTCTTTTTTTCAGTGACTATCAGGAAATTCCCCAAAGAGTAGGAAGCAGAAGTGACACAACAAAGCCTGAGACAGACAGTGAATGTCCTGAGGGAGGGATCCACTGACTAATGTGACCTGAGCAACGATAACTGTAACTGTAGTTATCCTTCTCAAATATACAGTTTTATAATATTTGAACACCTCATGTGCTTGTTTTGCTAAGCTGAGAACCGTCTGTTACAACTTATTGACACTTTGATCACTGTTTTGAGTGCACACCACTATCCACTGTACATTTTCTTCCATACTGAATATATAGCATGTGGTGATTTGTACGACAGTCAATAAATTATAATTATTCTATTATTAATAATAATAGAAACTTAATTATCATTCTATTATTATTATTAACAGAAAACTATTTAATAATTGGATTAATAAATGCAATGAACTAATCAACAAAAAAATAAAATAATTTTTTTTTTTCCAAAAATGAAAACTATGTTGTTATCTGTGTAAGTTAAATTAATACATTATTTTATGTATAAATGATCTTATAATTTATAGTCTAAATAACTCATACAAAAAACACTAATAACAAAGATATAAATTTGGTAAGAAAAAAAATCTACTTTTACATTCCATTAAAGTATAGTTAAAATTGTGTTTAAATAATAAGGATTACACTTATTATTTGAAGTGAAAAAATAAGGAAAAACAGATGTCATCGGAAGACCCTGTATGATTCACCACATGCAGTTATATTTTATATTATATTTAATTCTTCTTAGATAAAATTCAAAACATATACCTTTAAATGTATAATTAAATCATTAACATTACATTATGTAATTTTTGACAATATATTTACAATTCACAACTGTATGTCTCATAAAAGGATATAATGTTGTACACCAGAAGGCTGTATGAGTGTGGCCAATACTCATACAGTATATAGAGCATATACATTGTTATCCACCAAAAAACAAAACAAAACACTATTACGCTAACACACATGACTATATAATAATAAACAATATAAAATGTGATTAAAAAAATTTTGACAATAAGCTGATGCGGTCAGATGTCAAATGGCTCCAATCACTAACATTCTCCAATTAGACACGGGACATATGTATGTATGCTCAAATGGCTCGCAACCCTCCCTCCCTCCCTCCCCATTATAAGCATGAGCATATTACCATGCACCTTCTGGTTGTCGTCTTTGTTTCAGATCACTAAGGCTTTCAAGTCCCGGTTGGCATGGACCTCATTGAGGTCCACTGAGAGACACTCATCTGCATAACCAAGCTAAAGGATAGACGTCCCACTGCCACATCTACACGATTACCACTGTTTGCTTTAAAGACATTTATTAAGTGTCTTAATTAGTTCCGGGGGGTTAATGTTTCAGCTCTTGTATGTTCAATTAATTTGGGAGCAAGAACCCCCATAAGGAACCATAGATAAATTGTGTTCAATAAACTCAAGTAACTTGCCAAAGTGGTCCTGTCTGAACTGGACTAATACAGGTCCTTCTCAAAAAAAAATTGCATATTGTGATAAAAGGTCATTATTTTCCATAATGTAATGATAAAAATTAAGCTTTCATATGTTTTAGATTCATTGCACACCAACTGAAATATTTCAAGTCTTTTATTGTTTTAATACTGATGATTTTGGCATACAGCTCATGAAAACCCAAAATTCCTATCTAAAAAAAATAGCATATTTCATCCCACCAATAAAAGAAAAGTGTTTTTAATACAAAAAAAGCCAAACTTCAAATAATTATGTTCAGTTATGCACTCAATACTTGGTCGGGAATCCTTTTGCAGAAATGACTGCTTCAATGCGGCGTGGCATGGAGGCAATCAGCCTGTGGCACTGCTGAGGTGTTATGGAGGCCCAGGATGCTTCGATAGCGGCCTTAAGCTCATCCAGAGTGTTGGGTCTTGCGTCTCTCAACTTTCTCTTCACAATATCCCACAGATTCTCTATGGGGTTCAGGTCAGGAGAGTTGGCAGGCCAATTGAGCACAGTAATACCATGGTCAGTAAACCATTTACCAGTGGTTTTGGCACTGTGAGCAGGTGCCAGGTCATGCTGAAAAACGAAATCTTCATCTCCATAAAGCTTTTCAGCAGATGGAAGCATGAAGTGCTCCAAAATCTCCTGATAGCTAGCTGCATTGACCCTGCCCTTGATAAAACACAATGGACCAACACCAGCAGCTGACATGGCACCCCAGACCATCACTGACTGTGGGTACTGACACTGGACTTCAGGCATTTTGGCATTTCCTTCTCCCCAGTCTTCCTCCAGACCCTGGCACCTTGATTTCCGAATGACATGCACAATTTCCTTTCTTTTGAAAAAAGTACTTTGGACCACTGAGCAACAGTCTAGTGCTGCTTCTCTGTAGCCCAGGTCAGGCGCTTCTGCCGCTGTTTCTGGTTCAAAAGTGGCTTGACCTGGGGAATGCGGCACCTGTAGCCCATTTCCTGCACACGCCTGTGCACGGTGGCTCTGAATGGTTCTACTCCAGACTCAGTCCACAATCTTCCTCAGGGTCTGGTCACCTCTTCTCGTTGTGCAGCGTTTTTTGCCACACTTTTTCCTTCCCACAGACTTCCCACTGAGGTGCCTTGATACAGCACTCTGGGAACAGCCGTTTCGTTCAGAAATTTATTTCTGTGTCTTACCCTCTCGCTTGAGGGTGTCAATGATGGCCTTCTGGACAGCAGTCAGGTCGGCAGTCTTACCCATGATATCGGTTTTGAGTAATGAACCAGGCTGGGAGTTTTTAAAAGCCTCAGGAATCTTTTGCAGGTGTTTAGAGTTAATTAGTTGATTCAGATGATTAGGTTAATAGCTCGTTTAGAGAACGTTTTCATGATATGCTAATTTTTTGAGATTGGAATTTTGGGTTTTCATGAGCTGTATGCCAAAATCATCAGTATTAAAACAATAAAAGACCTGAAATATTTCAGTTGGTGTGCAATGAATCTAAAACATATGAAAGTTTAATTTTTATCATTACATTATGGACGTTTTGCTTTGTTATATAATAAATACAATTTCTAATGCATTATATTTAGTGTTGTTGTTTATACAGTCATTTACTGTAGAATTTTAACATTGTCTTTCATTAACGTCAGCTTTCCAGGCAGCTGTTTGGCTGATGCTTGTGCTGTCAGTGCAGATGGTTCTGTCAGGCAGGTTCTCACAGCACCGCTTACAGCTACCTGATCAGCCTGTTTAACTCCCCCACCCACAAATACCCTCAACTGAGAAGAAACAGTTAGAACTTTCCCCTCATTATTAAACATGCTGTTGCCCGCCATGTGGAATGTAATTTTAATATTTTTGCATAATTTGCATAATATTTGAATAGTGACCCTAAGCTGCCTGTTTGTTGTGTAACCATACGGTGTATTAAATGACAGCACAGAAAGTCCCTCTATCTAGTCAGAAACTTGGACAGATTGATCTCGATCATGTTTCTGTGTAAATATCTGATTAGATAAAGACAGCAGAGCATATGCATGCTTATCAAAGCTGAAGGAATGTGTTTGCTCTGCCAACAGGTAGTGGGTTCCCTCCTTCCCCACTAAAGTGCTGGCATTAGGGAATGTTTACAGATTGCTTTAAAAAGAGAGTTCCCCTTTTAAAGTCACTGAAGCAAACACAGCATCCATCACAGCCTGTCCAGGGCCATTTTCCAATGAGTAACTCCGGCTGAATTTGGGGGGCATTTATAAACAAAGCAACTTTTCACACATTAACAAGGTTCTATTAAAAACAAATCTCAAGGGGCATGGCACAGTAACAGGATGGACTGGTAGACGGCAGAGTGCCAGTATTTTCACACAGCTCTAGCAAATGAGTACAGTATATACATGAACACATTTCTCCTTGTAAGTGCCATTTAGTTGATGCAGAGCAGTGCTGTAGAGTTTGAATAAACAGACAACTCTCACTGTCTCCATCAAGCTCTCTGGTATCAAAGCTAATGAAGGGGGAGGAATGACTGCCTTATTAAATTCTGTTGAAAATATGTATTGATCTGACGGAAAGAATGATGCAGGAGAATCAAAACAAACAAACAAACAAAAACAAAAATTTTATGATAAAATAAAAATGTAAATGGTCATTAGATTGGAATTTTAATGAGCCTGGTTTCCAGTACAATAGGTAGACAGGTACACATGGGCTCTTTGCTCAATTCTAAGTTTAAATTTGATAATATTTATTTAACCAGAGAGGTTTCTTTAACACCAAGGCTTTGAAACAACCTTCCTTAAAAATAAATAAATAACTAAATACTTATTTATGCTCGGCTTCCTCTTCGATTGGTGCGCTGTGCTGTGTGGGTCCATGCTCTCCCTGTGTGGTGGGGCTGCTTTCTGTAGAAACAATAGAAGGGGTCTTGTGGAGACATCTCTCACCCCTGTGTTCGTTTGCTGGGTTTATGAAGCCAGAGCTTGATGGGGCGCAGGTGTGGCCGCTCAGCCCGTGACGTGCAGGTGCAGGTGTGACTGCTCGGTTTCCAGGGCGACGCTGATGAGAGCTCGGGACATGTATCACCATATATATATCTTCATCTGTTCTCAATACAAAGTTCTCAATTTCCAAGCAGCTGGGTAAGATTGGGCAATTTCTGAATCTCTTTATGCTTGCATATTTCTCCCATACTTAGCAAAGTATGGGTGGCCATCAAATAAGAGATAAGCTCCGGTGTGAAAGTTGCTGACCACTCCACCAGGTCACACGAGGGTTATTATTGTGACAAGAATATACAATCCTCACAAATTCAGGCTTCAGCAGCTTGAGTGAATGCTGTTGGGGAGAACAGGCATGGATGGTCTGGACACTCATTTTTGGTATATTAGGCGTTGCTCATTACTCTCTCAGTTACATATTTCCTAGAGGAGCACTGTGTTCTTTGATTTGCCTTTAGGGATGACTGCCTCTCTGTACAAATTAAGGAAATGAGGTCTACCTTAGTGCACATACCATGCAGATTCAGCTCAGGGCCATAATGTCTTTAGGCGAAAGTCATTCTGCACTGTTGGTTTAAATGTGTTAGGGCCCGTTCACACAGGACCAGTTCTTGCATTGGTCTGTTCTGGTTTTAATGGTTTTCTATGTAGATATGAAATAGATGTATCAATGATGGAAAAAATGAGATGCCTGCATTCTCTGCATTAGCTTTTAAAAATAGAGAACACATCCTTTGTGCACAGCCACTTTGCATGCATGTAGAAAGAAAGTGTACATTGACCGATGTTTCCATACTAGATAAATTGCATCCTGTAAAAAAAAAAAAATTGCAGAAAATCTTTCCAGCTTTAATTTGGGAAGTGGCATATTTCATGTCTCGTGATTTTACTTTATGGAACAGTGGTTGTGTCTCTCAGCTTTTGCCTGGCTGGGGCTAAATTACAGGGTTGTTCATTGAGCATAGCAGGGCTGTCGTCTTCATAGCTTGGGAAGATTTACTGTCAGAGATGTCTGCCCAAGGTCTTTTGTTTTAAATTACCCCAGATATTCGTTTTTTTGAGGCCGCTGCTCATCATTTATTTATCCTCTTTCTCTTATTTTAGGAGTTTGTCCTGAGTTTCTGGTATATCACCCAAACTGTAATGAATAAAAATCTCCCAAAAAATTACAGTACCTTTTCTGTTAACCAGCACAATACAATACAATACAATGTGTAATTCAAAACAGGTGTTAAACACCTTTGAACAATCAGTATGGAAAATTCCTTCATATTAAAATTTTTTGAAGAATGTTAGTAACCAAAATACAATGAAAGCCAATAACTATCAGCAAATGTTTGGTTAAATTATTCAAATTATCTTCTTTTGTGTTAAAAAAAATTAAAATAAAATAAAATCATACAGGTTTGGAAAAAATGACAATTGTTGTTTTGGAGTGAAGTATCCTTTCAAAAGTAACCACTTCCATTAGCAGAGTCTTGGCTCTTTGTGTCTTGATGTCTCAGCAGTAGCAATATGAGATATAAATATTAACAATAAATGAAATGTCAGACTGCAATTCAAATATTAATCATAATATATGACAAATTAAAAATATTATGCCTTGTTCAAGTCATGCAGACCTATATATAAATATATGACTTTGAAATATCACAGAGCATTTCAAATAAATATTGGAGTTCTGCTGACAAAACATTTATGAACCCCTGATTTAGACTATTACCCACAGGAAAAATGTATTGCTCAGTAGTTGCTTTTCCTAATTTCAGATGTTTCTCCTAAAATTCATTAGGAGAAATAGAAGTAGATACAAATTACACATGATAAATATTTGATAAAGTAAGATTCAAAACAGAGAATGTGTTGGAAGAAACTGAATATCTCTTATTGTCTTGCTGCAATCTCTATCAAGACTCCATTATATGCATATTGTATTGCTCAGTGGTTGCACTTTCTAACCTCAGGAAACTTAGTTGTGATTTTCATGTATTTATCTTTTTAGTCTAAACAATGTCTCAGATGTTTCTCATAAAAATAAAAGTAGACACAACTGACAAATAAGACTGAAAGAAAGGAATCCATAATGACAATGTGAGAGAGAAGTGTGAGAAACATGGGATATCTCTTTATTGTCTTGCAACAACCATTACAAAAACATTTTACTTCGTAGAGGTTGTTGTTGCTTTTTTTTTATTGCAATGGGGGTTTTCACCTTAAAGGGGGGATGAAATGCTATTTCATGCATACTGAGTTTTTTACACTGTTAAAGAGTTGGATTCCCATGCTAAACATGGACAAAGTACTCCAAAATACTCCTTCCGGTTTGTCACAAGTTTCAGAAAGTTTTTTTCGAGTATGGCTCTGTGTGACGTTAGATGGAGTGGAATTTCCTTATATGGGTCATGAGGGCACTTCTCCCGGAAGAGCGCGCTCCCGTATAGCAGAGCAGAGAGAGCACAACAGACTTCACTGATCAGAGCGAGAGCGTCGCGAAAAGTCACAAAAGAAGTGTGTTTTTGGTTGCCAGGGCAAGACAACCCTGCACAGATTACAAAAAAAAAAAAAACAGCATTAAGGGATCAGTGGATGGAGTTTATTTTTACAGAGCATCAACGGAGTTGTGCAAGTGTTTTTGTTTGTTCCCCTGCATTTCGAAGATGCTTGTTTTACAAACAAGGCCCAGTTTGACGACGGATTTGCACATCGTTTATTTCTTAAGGATGATGCAATCCCAACGAAAAAGGGTCACGATCGTGTGTTGGAACTGCAGGCGGTGAGTAAAACTGCTTAAAATATATCTGCCTCCTTGTTAGTGCGTCCCCTCCCATGCCGGAGACCCGGGTTCGAGCCCCGCTTGGAGCGAGTCGTTGCTGCTGCTGCTCTCGTTCAGTTTCAGCCTCGGGATCTGAGTCTGGATCATAAATAAACGGCTGAATCTGACTGTAAGCCATGGTTTGTTTTGAATGATGGGTTTTCTCTCACGGTAAAGTCACAGTTTCCAAACGCTTTCAACTCAAAAGCCTACTGGCGCTCGTGATTCTTTAGCTCTGCCCACATGCCACGCCTCCAGCCGGTCGTGTTTTTCCAGGAAAAATCGGTACAGACATCGGTACATCTTTCTCTTATGAATATAATAAAACTAAAGACTTTTTAGAGTAATGAAGGATGCAGTACTACTCTATAGGTACACAGGATATTAAGTGAAAACGAACATTTCACCCCCCCACCCAGCAGTGGTTCTGACAGAGATAACTCTGTGCTCAGGATACAAAGGGGGATTCTCTTATATGTTTCATTGAGATATCAACTTTGTCTTAAGATGTCTTCAGTTTTATTTTAGGAGAAAGGTTACATTTTTAGTAATATTGTAAATACTAAAATTATCATTTAAAAAGCATGAAACATTTCAGAATATCAAGGGTAACTAGTTTAAATGTTTACATTTATCTTCATTGTCCAGCATTGTATACACCACATTTTCCAAGCACACTTTGGAAGAACTTATAAGTCCAAGATGTTTAGTATAAGAGCAATACATTTTTTTAGAACACTAGGGTAAAGTACAAGGGTATAATTTTTTTTAGTATTTAAGTTTTGTCTTGTAAAGCCCTTTTCTGCATTTATGTAAATATAGGTGCAATATAAAAAAAAACTGTCTACATAAATCAACTTCAAATATGAAAATGTATTGTCTTTGATTGAAATGATGTGGATAATTGATATTGAAACTAACCAGAGGGAAGAAAAATGGAAGAAAATGGATCTCTTTACCATTTCAAATATTTCTCCTAGAAAGAAATGAGGTTACCTTAAGATTGAATGGAAACTTTTTCTTAAGTCTCCTGCTTCTCAACAATTGTCTCAACAATGTTCTTCTTTAAAGCTTTAGAAGAAATATCAATAACTTAACACACTGTGCTCAGATGTTTCTCATTAGCTAGAGACTCTATATCTCTCACATTCGTCTCTTCAAAAGTTTAGAAGAGATCCTAACAACACCACACACTGTGCTAAAGTATTTCTCATAAACTAATGATTTGAGGGCTCAAAGTGTCAAATGCCTCAATATGAGCTCAAACATTTCTTTCATGTATTAATAATCAAATTAGTCAATTAATAATTAAAACTGAATCATAAACAATGTATGTGCCTTTCAGCAAAGAAAGCTCCAAGGTCACATTTTACATATCAGTTTTGATCAAGGCATCCGGGATATTACTATTTCCAACAACAAATTATGTGCCTAAGTACATAAACATTGTCCTATTAAAAAGTGATATTCCTTATTTCTGCATAATGCCTCTCTCGATATAACCTTTAACTCAGAATTTATGATTTCTTGACTTGATGCACACTTTGTAAAGTTGTTGAGATCTCTTCTAGACTCAAGCAAAAATCTCCATTCGATCTTAAAGTAACCTCATTTATGTCTAGGATAAATATTTATGATGTTAAAGAGATCTCACTTTTGATTTTTCTTTCCTGTGGGTAGTGTTGTGTCTTGTTTTGTGACGTTTTATCCTTAAAATTTCTTGCCTAAGAATAAAATTCGATATCCTATTTTTCATTTACAAGTTACTTATAGTTATTTTTGCCATTGCATTAAATTTGTTAAGTACAAGATAAAGATTTACTTATATAACAAATTGTGGCAAATTTTGTATTTGCTTTCATTATTCAAAAACTCCATATAGAAACTTAGTTTTTAAGGAGTAATTGGATCTATCAGGAAGTTACTTTTGCAGACTTCCCAGCTGTAGTCACTGCAATGAAATTTTATAACCCATATCTGAACTCATTATTTAGCATTATGCCAGCACCACTGCATTTTCTGGAAGGAAAAAACGAACACAAAAAACAACACAATGAATGCATATAAAGGGACATCCTCTGATCACCAAAACAGGATTCAAGATAAGACAAGGATACCCTAAATGACCTAATCTTTTTATGAGCGAGGGAGGACAGCTCTCATTCACAAAACCGGATGGGCAGAAACCAGTTGCGGCTGCTTTCATTTTTCCTTTTTTTCTTCCTCCAGCAAAACCTCCCTCTCCCCAGGCTGATTTTGTCAGCATGTCTTTCGTTGGTTCCCACTTAGGCCTCATGTGATTTCCTACTGAGTCCTAATGACATTTAGCTGTTTTTGTCAATGGCCTTGTGCCTATTGTCCCTTATAACCTCAACCATTCCTCCTTCACAAAATTAACAGTGTGGACCTGGTGATGACGCCGTCTGCAGAAGGAAGTAAAAGTAGTCAAATGATGCCCACAGTGTCTGGAACATTTTTATTTTTTATGTGCATTGAATACAACAAAGAAAAATCTGCAACAAGATAAGACAGGAGCAATCCATTCTGGAGTGTTATTAATCTAATTGGCTTCATGTTTCATTTTGTTCACATTTAAGTAAATAATACTGGCATAATATACTATGATAACACTTATTAAAGCCTTATAATGGGCTAAGCACAAAAGTGAAAGAATGTGCTTCCCTAAAAACAATAACACAAAGGTGCAAGTTATTCCAGTGACCTGTAATGACTAGTACACAGTGTTGTCAGGGTTCTCTTCCTGTTGTCCAGGTCTTCTTTTGACAAATGCATTTGTTAAACTCCCACAAGCATACCCAAATTCTTTCTGTTCACTCAACTGGGAAAATAATAAGAAATTAACACAGATAAACTTACATTTTTGTAAAACACACATCCCTTCAAGCTAAGGATGTTTGTCTACAGCTATCCTATCCTAGGGCACAACAGCCATGTTGCAACTTGCTATTTTGATCTGAAATAAATGGAAGGAACTACTGTAACTGGAAAATGAGTAATCAGGATTATATCTTGGGCTGGGTGATGTATCAGCTATTCATATATCAGATAATTGTACTGGCAATGTAAAAAGAAGAACAATTTTGAACATCAGAATGATTATAATCTACCTTTTATTTGGCATTAAGTTTGATATTAGAGTAGTTGGGGTGGGTGGTGGGAGGCGGGTGGTGGGGGGCAGGGTGGAATCTAACAAAAATTTCATTAGAGCTTGTCAGTTCTGCTTATTTCCATGAATGAATTCGAACTGTCTGTTTTTAATTAATCCATTCAAAAGTATGATTCAGTAATTTGTTTGCATGATCATTCATAACTGCACATGTACATGTATATAATATAATATAATATAATATAATATAATATAATATAATATAATATAATATAATATAATATAATATAATATAATATATAGTAAATTTTACTTTTAGCAGTAATTTTATTTTTATCTGGTTATAATATATATATATTTTTGAAACATTGGTCCCTGTCATTTAAAAAAAAAATATATATATATATATATATATATATATATATATATATATATATATATATATATATATATATATATATATATATATATATAAAGCAAATACATCATTATTGAGACATTGACTATCATCAAAATGCTGATACATTAATCTAAAAATATAATACCAATAGATAGAACTGCTTTTGATCTTTTATTGCATTTATGGCATCTCATGTCTTTAGATTACTTGCTATCAACAACTCAAACCTCATTAGGCAGAATATTATTGAGCTCTTGTTGAGAGCCTATGACTTCATAGCTCAACAGCAGCTGTTATTAGAGAAGAGCAAGGGGAAGTGGTCGGTGACAAGGACCAGCAATCAACAAAAGCTAGGGCACAAGACACAAATAAACAATAACAATGGGGACACATTGAGGATGTGAGCTGCAGAGCAACATTCCTGGAGGTAAGGCCCGGAGGGCAGCTAAAGCAGCTCATTTCCCCAGGTCATCATTTTTCACAAGGACGCGCCACAGAGGGGCCTTTGCTGGAAATCAGATCCAATCAGATGTTCCCGAGGCTTTGGGAAGGCCGGTAGAAGTCACCCACTTGATATTTGATCAGATTTGCCTGCCCCCCTCTTTACCCTCACTAAACCCACCCACTCTCTCTCACATTCAGTCTACCCTGTTTAATGGGAAGTAAAAGATCAGTAAGCCTCGTGGAATTCAGGACTCCTGTTACACGAGCATGTGCTTGCCGTCTGGACAAGGGCCTTTTTGCTCTCTCTTTCTCCTCCTCCTTTTCTCGCACACCTCCCTCTCTTTATCTTATTTTTCTTTTCTTTCTCCCTGCTCTGTTCTTCTTTTCGGAGTGCTTAGACAATGTTATGGCGATGGGAAATGTCACTGCATGTGTCTGAGTGAAAGTCTCGTGCATGCTTTGGGAAAATCAGTTTGTCTTTGTTGTATTTGAAGCCGTCATATCAGCCCTTTACAAACAGCTACACCCTTAAGTACCCGGCAGAGCATGTCTCTGGCTTGCAGAAGCACGATGTGTCATAACTCAAGTATCTTAAAAACACCAAAGTAAATGTCTTTTCTTTCAGGCTCAGAAGCTTCAGCAGGAAGGAAAAGGCAAGACCTATGCCTTTATATAGGTCAGCAAAGCAAAAACACAGGATAGTAACATGTCTTGGCCGGGCCGCTATTATGTAGGTATCATTTTTTCCCAATGTATCAGAGCTGCTCAACTTCCTCCCAAAACAGTGTATTGTGTATTTTTTTAAATACATAAAATATACCATTATAATCATTATAGTGTATATGCATTTAACCATATAAAGCCAACAGTATAATATTTGATACACAATTTCTAAGGCCTCTAAATTATCAACATGATGAAAACTTTGCAAGTAAATCAGAATATGTCTCCCTTTTTAGGCCATGGTACATGCTGTCGCTGTGTATAAAGTAAAGTTTGTAATATTTCAAGAAGAATATTTATTGAATGAAACATTCCTTTTAGAAAAATCATGTTAAAATTTAAGTACCCAATAAACCATATCAAGCGTTTGAGGAACATTTATACATCTACCATCATCACCATATTGCATACAATAAAAACATCAAAGCTTTGATCATAAAACTACAGCTGGGCTCAGGCTACAGGAGTTTTAAAATCCTAACCGATTATGAGATATGGTTGCAGCAAACAAAGAAGGAGAATCTTCGCAGATTTCCTTTCCTCAAATCTTAAACGCGCACACTACAAGATCTGAAAATCCTGGTGCATCCCGCACTACAAGATTTTATAAAGATTATAATTCCTGAGGGAATGCCTCACGTGATCTCACACAGTAGATCAGTCATTGAAGTTTCATTTTATATATGCATTTATTAGACGCTTTTATCCAAAGCGACTTACATTGCATTCAGGTTAGCATTTTTTACTTAACATGTGTTTCCTGGGAATCAAACCTACAACCTTGTGTTGCTAACCCAATGCTCTACTACTTGAGCCACAGGAACACTGTTTAAGCAATATTTACACACTGTATGTTAGCTAGCTTGCTAGCAGCTTTTACATTATTTGTTCTTGCGGTTGTGGTATGTTTACAACACATTATACAGACAGTCGCGTTATTGCAAAACTTCAATAAGCAGTTTCTCCATCTCCACTATCAAACGGACCGGTACAGCAGCAGGTTTTGCAGTCACGTACTGGATAATGTGAAAGTACTGGTGTAATCATATCCGTTATCATCAAACATGTTGAGAGGTCGGTCATGATTTGTGTCCAAGCAGATCAGTAACTGCAAGATTCAATATGTAAATGCCTCACATTGCCAGATCCATGCCGAACATCGAAACCGGTTGAGGTACTTGACAATATTTTTTCTTTGATTCTCAGGAGGGGAAAATCTGAGATAAATCGGCCTAAAACTCCTGTAGTGTGAGCCCGGCTTAAGCATTTAAATCATCTTATTAAGACATTGAAGAGAAATATAGAGTGACATCTGATACTCATATTCATTTTATGTAAGTAGTCTGCCATGCTGTTATAAAGATCTCATTGATTTGCATTACAAACTATCAGAGTTTCATGATATCTTTGTTCCCCTTCAGGAACTCAAGCTGCATTGGAAAGATTTTGGGAATTTATCTGCATGGCTGTGTACTGAAGCACATGTGAAATCAGTCCAGTAGAGTGGTGAGACATCACTGAGTGGGATGACGTGGTGATTGCCAATGGATCTAGTGGACGGGTTGCAAACAGTCATGGCCCTTTCTGTGCCCTCAAGCTCTAGATCCAGTGCTCGTCCTTAGGGTTTGGAAGCATGCTTCTTCTCCCATTTATGATTAAATAAATGCAGCCTTAGTAAGCATAACATAATTCAGAATAGAATAGAATAGAATAGAATAGAATAGAATAGAATAGAATATTCGTGATTACAATTTATTTTAAAGGATTTATTTTTATACAGTGCAATTACACTGTACAGAATAGATTTAGGGTTTGGTAAGGTGTTACATTCGGGAATCCAGAGAAACACAGGAGACGAGAGATCCAAACGCAGTGTGGGTTTTAATGGGTAATCCAAATCAGAATCCAAAAAGCAGGGGTCAAAACCAAAAATCTATCCAAACGAACAAACAAACAGGGAAAGGAACAGGAACAGAAATGGGACTAGAAACTCGGAAGACGAGGAAACTCAGAAGGCGAGGAAACGGGCTGACGGCAGCAAAGGACTCTATGAAAACAAACAGAAAAAGGCCGGTTAATATAGGCAGGGTAATGACTATCAAGTGAAGACACCTGAGTGCAATTAGCAGGAGTGCAATTACTGTGATGAAGGGCAAGGCTTTGTGGGAATTGTAGTGCCTACGGTGAAGTGCCTATCGGGAAGTGAGACCACTAGTGGAGACTCAGGGGTACAGAGACCAGACAGCGTGACATTACCCCCTCCTCCATAGAGCAGCTACCAGATGCTCCACCTGAACACAAGAACAGACCAGGGAACATTTGGACAGAGGGCCAGGTAAAAGGGGAAACAGAGACAAGAAGTGCCTCTCCATGTCTCTGCTGAACTACCAGAGCCTCCCCACTTCTCTGCTGAACTACTAGAGCCTCTCTACGTCTCTGCTGAACTACTAGAGCCTCTACTACTGAAATAGTCATGGCAACATACAGTATGACAAAAGGAGAACACAGGCTGAAAACTGAAAGAATGCTAAATGCTTTTTCAATTAGGCCCATTAAAGAAAGCCTGTGGGCACACATTACAGTCACAAGACTCTGCAGAATAACTTCCTGCAGTGATACTATCCCATTTATTCAGGGTCAATGGATTATCTTTGACACAGTCATAATAGCTTTCGTCGTTTCAACTTTAACTTCAATTATAACACAAATTCATAGTTAAAAGGTTGAACCTATCATTCCTGAAAGAGTGAACCTATTACATCCCCGGGCCGCAACTGTCAAAACACTAATATTAGAAACTCAATTGTGTTTGTAATATGAGAAAAAAATTGTGTTTCATTGTCACACTAATCTTAAAAAAAAAAAAAGAGCGCTAAGATTTTAAACACAAACCGTCAAGGCAGACCTGTTGGATCAGTCTTATCAAACTTGAAAACAATACCACCCAGAAACTACCTCTCTATTAACTGAAGTTATACAATTACTTGGAACCAAAATGTAAAATGTCATTAATATTAAATCTATTTAAAATCCTTGTTTTTGAAGGACCAGTAAGTGGCAAATTCTGTGATTCAAGAGTTACTGATTTTAATGTGCAGTCAAGTAATGCTGAACACCATTTATACTTATTTTTAAGACTCATGTCAAATTTTGCGAATGAGAAATACCTGAGTATGTTGCAAGAAATAAATTGAGTTAGAATTAAGTTTGAGTTGTATATCACAGAGTTCACCCAAAAATTTAATTGTTGGCAATTTACTTACCCTCATGTCTTTTCAAACTTGCATGTCTTCTGTGGAGCACAAAATATGATATTAAGAATAATGTTGGTAAACAAACAGTTTATGGTATCCACTGACTTCCACATAATTTTTTTTCCATACTTTGGAAACCAATGGCTATTGTCAGTTGCAGTGCCGTCGCTCCCTACACGCAGAGTACGCAATCTGCGTAGGGCACCAACTCCCAGAGGGGGCACCATCCCCGCCATTCTCCCATCTGCGCTCGCGACCGCTCGCACCTCATGTTTTCGGCTGAATGTTCATAATTGATGGATGAACATCTATGCCCGGGTAAAGGACATCAGCGATCCGGCGCAGAGAAAAGAAAACTAAAGAAAGTTAAAAAAAAAAACGACATAAAGTTGGCTTGACGTTGGACGTTCGAGAGTCTCAAATTTAGGGACCGTCTCTAAAGTTATATGCGATATTGGTATACGCTTTTTCTAACGTCAGTAGCATTTGAGGAGAATGACTTACAGTCATAAAAACAACTGTAATTGTTCATCTAGGTGACAGCTATAATGCACAATTGAATTGAATGTTTGATATTTATACAAATAAACTGTAAATCATATGTAAATTATGCAACTTTTTCACATGGGCTCAAATGCAAATTTGAAGCTCAAAAGCATTTGAGGAGAAAGACTTGCAGTCATAAAAACAACTGTAATGTGTTCATTTAGGTGTCAGCTACAATGCACACATTTTTAATATATATTAAAATATAAATCATTTAGGTAAAAACAAGGTCTGTTTATCCCTTTCAGGCACGTTCCTGTGAAAGTTATTTATTTTTTATTTTTTTTCAGGTTCCCTTACAAAATTACCCATGGTTTTAACAATAACACCACAAATCATCCTTAATATTTTTTTGATGCGGTTGTTGCTATAAAAACAGACCTAAGCCATCAATAGCTTTTAAAATAACTTAAAATGCATTATATAAAAAACAATGAGGCAATAATTATTGTTTAATAATAACACTGTTAAAATACATAATTTAGGCAAATTACAGGCAAGTTAAAAATTGTCACTTACAGGACAATCAAATCCTTATTTAGGCTACTGACCAAAGATTTAATTCAAATATTCACTTAATCTTTCATTTTTGGCCACCTTTTTGCTATTTTTGACAAAGCTTTTATAATTTCTTCAACAAATACGTGCATATCACAACCCTTACAGAAATAAACCATGGTTTTATCATAGTAAAACTGCCTAATTTCCTTTTGCATGATTTCCTTATGCTTGAGTATATAAAATAAATTAGAGTCATAATAAAGTTACAGCCATAGGTAAATGTCGAGAGCTACAATTGTAATTTGTAAATAATACAATTTATTCATTTGGACAGCAGCGGCCCTGATCAGTTGTTACCAACGTTGTTCAAAATATTATGCTTTGTGTTCAGAACAGCAGAAAGAAACTTGACACAGCTTAAGGGTGAAAAAAATATAATAAAGTTTTCAGTTTTGGGTGAACTATCCCTTTAAGGTAAACTTGTTGCACAAGTAAACTTGTCAAGGCATTCTAAAGAAAGCAGTTACAACAAAAATCTGGATTACAATAAATGTTATCTCAGAAGGATGCTTTTAAAGTTCAATCAAGGTGAATAGGAATTCATTGAGCAGGTCCACACAGAATCGGCAACCGCAAAAAGATTTCCAGAGAATTGAAATGCACTTTTTTATTTTTTTTTTGATAGATATATTTGGCTAGATTGATTACAATTTCAGAGTGTAGTATCTCCGGTTCATAAAATGCAAAAATGTATTTGATTTAGAGATTTATAATTTAGAAATGTATTGAATAAGGATATATGGATAAATCTTTTTGGCTGTTATTGTAAATCAACATGCAGTATTTTTTCTTTCATTGTAGACAGACAAACCATGATGGTATGAAAGCAAATGGGCTGAGCATTGTGTGGGAGTGTGTCTGTGAATTTACCCTTCTCATGCATGTGGTCAGACAGAGGAAGCATAAAAACTTAACTTCCTCTTTCATTTTTTTTTTCAATGTACAGAATCTATAGCAGTGAAAATGCAAAGTGGTCTCTTTTTCTCTAAGAGACAAACCTCTGAGCCAGCGAGTGAAATTACAAAAGAAGCATTTCCCATGATGGTTTGAGCGTGAGTCCGGAAGACTGACAAATCACATAAACACTCACAGCAACAGTTCAACCTTTCTTTGGACTAGGCCAGATTTGACTTCTTTAGTTATCCAACCACAGGCTACCTCTGTGTGATCTCTTCTCCAGCAGATCTTGCAGTTTCTCATTCCCAGTCCCATTCACAAAATGCTGCAGGGTCTGTTCACATGTGCCATTTGTTCTTCACTGAAACATTGTGCAACCACTTAAAAGAATCAGGAACTGAAAATGCAGAAGCAGTGCAAGCAGTCAAACTCAAAACTTCCATTTTCACCCATTTGTTTAATATATTCAAAACATGACCGATCATTGTAGCACTGAGTGTTTTAAAGCACATATGATAACATGAATGAAACAATGCAGTGTATCACATTAGGGTACAGATGTGTCAATAATAGTCATCTGAAATTCCAACATTTTTCAGATGAAAAGCACTGCAAAAAACATCAAATTTGAACGTTTCATAGAAATGAACTAAGTGAAGAACAAGGAATAGTATGCATGTGGGATTCTGACAGCAGTGTGGGGTTTCAAATAGTCTTAACAGGGTCTGACCTCTCCGCTAGGCCTCAACAAGAACAAGAGCTCTTTCCCTCATCATAAGATGGCTAGCCATCTTATGCAACACATTACCTCCCATAATCAAAAAATGAGGAAAAAAGGCTAACTGCTTTGTGGGACTGTCATAAGAGGTGGCGATCTATAGGGCTCATATGGGCGGAGGCTTAAAAAAAACCCCAGAACAATCTTTGTGGGGGAATGATAACAAAGACATACACTTCTGCACTTTGTGCAGGCACACACTTGAAAACAGACAGATTTGGCGATAATCGTTCTGTTGAGTGAAAACTGATGGTCTTAAAGAATTGCTGCTGTGCACTCTGGTGGAAAGTGGAGAGACACTATATCTCCTCACATCAACAAAAACTTCCAGCCGTGAGGAAGACATAGGAAAGGGGGATGTAAAGGGGGAAAAAGATAAACAAAATCAGGCACAGAGTGCTCAACTTCTCAGACACAAAAGTGGGAAAGTTTGTTGGACAACTACAAAATGTAGCATAGCCAAGCACTTAGCTTACATTTATCCTATATAACAGTTTTAGCCTGGTGCTTGTGCTTACTGATAACTTTCAATAATTCTACATGATAGATTTTTTTTTTTTTTTTTTTTTTTTTTTTACCAATATAAAAAAACTGTACACAAATGTGCATGTATGTGACAATTACCTGAGGTAGGTAGCTAAGTGCCCCATTCTTGAAAAAGCATGTGCTAATGCAGGGGCGTCATGCAAATATTATTTTTGACGGGGCACGGATAAATTGGTGGTGGAGGGGGGGTGGGGTGCTTGGTTGATATCTAGATTCTCAATTATGTGAAAGTAAATACATTTTGCACCTTTATAGATCATTTTAGTTGATGTACTATACAATCAGCAATGGCAAATAATATTAGTGTAATCTATTAACTACACATAAAATCCATCATTTTAAATGAAGTAGGCCTACCAGATATGGGTGTCAAGACATAAAATATTTTTAATACGACTGATTTTGTATTTAGCGTGAATTTTATTAAAACATTGTGAGTTAGCCTAATGATAACACTTTCATTACATTGAAAGTGAGTAAAGAGCATATTCATTATCAAAGAACATTATCATTGACGTTCAAACACTCCCATTATAATCACTGAAACTGTTTACACTATGCAATGCATATCTTAAATGCATCGTTGTTTCTGATGAGGGAGTTCATTCACCAGAGAAGAATTCATTCATCGAGCGTGTGCAGTGAACAAAACTCTGGTGTTTCAGGTGTTTTCCTCTGATTGCCATTGCATTCTTAACCCCAACAGAATCATGTGTGATTGGTTTTAATGTGGTTTTATTAACAAAGTTCGGGAGAAGCACGATCAGATAATCATCCAATTTGGCACAGGTGCATCTCGTTTAGCTAATCATCTTATAGCTCGCAAGCGTATATATATCCAGTCTTCCTACCTCCTGTCCCACGACAGTTTTTCGGCATAGACCGTCTGTCAGCATTCGGTTCGCTCTGTCAGCATTCGGTTCGCTCTGTCAGCATTCGGTTCGCTCTGTCAGCATTCGGTTCGCGCTGTCCGTCATCTTATCACAGGCCCAATCTTCCTTCCGACGAAGATATCTATCCGCCGAACACCAACAAGCGTCATCGGTCAGCTGCTCTTCTCGCCAAGCCACACGTTGTGGCCAAAAGCTCGTGCAAATCCTTGAGCTCGCCTCACTCGGCAACACGATTTTCTCGCCAGGACCGGGCTCTATTATAATGCTGGATCGCAGCCGTGCTCCAGTTCTCCCCGCAGTAAACCTCTCTCGCTTTTTCAGCCGTGTCGCAGTTCGATGCTGCCTCCACTAGCGGCGAAGACCGTGCGTTGTTGTAGTGGCATGTCGTTCGTGAAAGAATCGTTTTTTCGAATGAATCTTCTAGGCGAACGAATCGTTCTCCGTTTACACTCATTCATGAAGAATTTTTCAGAGTTGTCATCCACAATGAACGAGTTTCATATGAGTCTCAGAGATCGAGAGCTCTCATTCGTGAACGAAAGGACTAAACCGGTATACATGTCGAGTTGATTAAACAGATACATGTCGTTCGTAAACGCAAGGAACTCTTATCAATTTTGTTAAGATGAGAGTAAACCGGGTCAGTTAGCCATTTAGCATGTCAATCTTGCAAAATGTAAAGTGCAGTTATAGGTACTGTGCACATATTGTTTACATATTTAGCATACAAAAGATAAATTCCACGTTTAATCCCCGATTTATGAACGTGAATATATAGATCAATATATGAACCGTCTGACCAAACAATTAAAATGCTAATCATGCAAGAAAACCTCGTGATTTGCTCATCTGAACAATTTAAATAGACGTTATATATAGAATGCGTTTATGAAGACGCCAAAATTTGTTAAACGGCGTTATGACTTAACTCTGTCCGATGACGATGCCACTTTTTAACCACGAAGCAAAGGCTTTTTGCAGAGTTGTCATCCACACCGAAATGTCTAAAGACATTACATTTGCTTTACTGTGCATGTTTAAACCTCACTGAGATGATACAGACATAAGTTTCATGCAATTATTCCGGCAGGATCAATTATTTAAGGACATATTTCACAATTTACTGGCATGATTATTCAGAATTTTTCACGCTACTGCCTCGTGTTTGGCTGCAGAACAACAAGTGTGAGTAAATTTTCTATCGTCTTTTTAGGACTGTTATATGAAAAGCATGCAAAGTAAATGTCTTTAGAAACGGCTTGAATTTGAATTACTGCAATTAACGTTACTGCTATAGACATGTCTATTGGTACAATGGTTTATAAAACTAAACATGCTACATTGTTTCAAAGCCTCTATTTTCACAGTCCATACTACAACAGGAAAACAACATCCCAAATTTATCTGCTCCGGAGGCTGTTTAAAAGGGCCCGAAGGCCAAAACAAGAGGAAAAGATGCTTTTCCAACAGGACTGTATTAATTCAGACAAGGTTTGAGCAATTGTCAAATCAGCCAACAACTACAGCAGCCAAAGCAAGCATGAAGCTACTTTTACTTGCAACACGGGCCTGCACATCTCAGTATTTCCATCCTGTTACTTCTGCTAGCAGTGCAGGCTACACAGGTTCTTCAAGACATCACACACCCCAGCCCCTTCCCACGACCCACAGCTACAGCAGCTGAAGCAAACGTGAGGCCGCCTCCATTCGTAAACGCGCCCTCAACTCTTCCGCTCCCTCATGCTACTAACCATTTTTCTGTTCAGTGGCCTCCAGCTCCAGATTTGCCAGAAGGCAGAGGGTACCAAGACCTATTATTGGTCAGGCCGATTATTTTATTTATTTATATATCTATCTCGAACCCTCTTCAGCCAACCCCTCTAATGCCAGCTCATCCCCTTTCACTAAAACTCCTAATCTACCATAGCTAACTCTCCTAACATGCCCTATCTATCTGTAATGGTCAATCCTCACTTCAGCCATCCTTCCGCAGGAGCTTTCTCTGTATCTCCCCACCGCCGCAGCATTGTCCGCTCCCGCAGGAGCCTTCTCTATATCTCCCCACCGCCGCAGTATTGTCCGCTCCTACAGGAGCCTTTTCTGTTTTTTCCTCACTGCCGCAGCAGTCTCCGCTTCCGCAGGAGCCTCTACCTATATTTCACCACTGCCGCAGCAGTGTCTGCTCCCGCAGGAGCCTCTACCTATATTTCACCACTGCCGCAGCAGTGTCTTCTCCCGCAGGAGCCTCTACCTATATTTCACCACTGCCGCAGCAGTGTCTGCTCCCGCAGGAGCCTCTACCTATATTTCACCACTGCCGCAGCAGTGTCTGCTCCCGCAGGAGCCTCTACCTATATTTCACCACTGCCGCAGCAGTGTCTGCTCCCGCAGGAGCCTCTACCTATATTTCACCACTGCCATAGCAGTGTCTGCTCCCGCAGGAGCCCTTTCCATCCTTCCCTACTGCCGCAATTCTCGCTGCCGCAAGAGCCTCAAAAATAAATAAATAAATAAATAAATAAATAAAAATATATATTTTATGTCCATTCTCCAATTCAACCTCATCAGGCTCGCTTTTGTCTAACTCCGGAACGCCCAATCTAAATTCACGATGGACCCTCATTTCATCAACGACTCTGATATAAAAAAAAAAAAAAAAAAAAAAAAAAAAAATTAATCGAGTAACAAAATGTGTTGTTGCTTAATTATACTGATGTGTGCATGCACAGTAAATCTGATGGGTAGGATAAAATGTCAGGACCCCGGACCTTTATTTAGTCGGGTTGACGTACCTTTTCAGTTCTGTGTATGTGATGTGACGCTAGTTTTACTTAAAGTCAAATGCTCATGAACTGACTGTCAGAGCAGTTCTGGAGATGTTGTTCATGTGTTCAAGTCCTCATTTAGTGAGACAGCAGACGCAGAAATTACCGTGAGAGTAATGCGCGCTTCAGTGTGTGTGTGAAAAAGGAAGTCGCGCTCCTGCTCCATTCATTAACAGAGACACACAGAACATGCAGGATTTACATTTAAACACTGTTCCGTCTTAATATTTAGAGATATTAATTCGTGAATCGGATGTAAGTGCAATTACCTATTTTGATTAATTCATTCATTCAAAAAAAAAAAAAAAAAAAAAAAAAATTCATTACGAAAGAACCCGACGTGAGATTTAGAATAAATTAAAAGAGGCTTCGAAGCAGAGGAATTTGCCTACATCATTTTTTGTAATCGCGTTACTCGAGGAATCGTTTCAGCCCTAATCTTAAGCAGCTCAAAAGGGGCCTCTCACATAATCCGATAGATGCCCTCGGTTGTTGTTCATCAGACATTTAAAAAAAAAAAAAAAAAAAATTTTTATATATTCCTCCTTAAATCATGTTGTGTACTTGAATAATAGAAGCCTCTCAGTTATCGTTTCTTCGGCCAAAGTAAGGGCCCTCCAGCCATCGTAACAATCTCCTTGCCTATTTCAGCATCGGACAGGGCTCTCCCTTCCGGTGCAGCTGGGCAGTGGCTCCCTTCGGTCGCAGTGTGAGCCTTTTCATCTGTCATTGAGTTGCGCTGCACGCTCAGCGGCAGATGGGGGTATCCCTCCCGGTGCAGCAGAGCCACAGGCCCCCTTCGGTCGTTGTGACAGCCCTCCATCCGATGCATCAAATTAAGCCGCTTATACAATCGCAAGGGGGACTCTCCCTTCCGGTGCAGCAGAGCCGCAGCTCCCTTCGGACGCAGCGAGAGTCCCTCCATCAGTCGCGTTTTCTTGCCTACTCCGTATCGGACGGGGCTCCCCTACCGGTGCAGCAGACCCACGGCTCCCTTCGGTCGCAGGGTGAACCCCCCGTCTGAGTTATGTTGCATGCTCAAGGGCGGACCGGGATCTCCCTCCCGGGGGAACACAGCCGCTGGCTCCCTTCGGTCGCAGCAGGAGCCCTCCATCCGATACATCAAACCGTGCCTCGAATCTTCTTGCCTATTCTGCATCTGATGGGGCTCTCCCTTCCGGTGCAGCAGACCCACGGCTCCCTTCGGTAGCAGGGTGAACCCCCCGTCTGAGTTATGTTGCATGCTCAAGGGCGGACAGGGTTCTCCCTCCCGGGGGAATAGAGCTGCTGGCTCCCTTCGGTCGCAGTGAGAGCCCTCCATCAGACGCATCAAGCCATGCCTCGCATCGCAAGGGGGACTCGCCTTTCCGGTGCAGCAGAGCCGCAGCTCCCTTCGGACGCAGCAAAAGTCCCTCCAACAGTCGTATTCTAGTTAGCGTCAATCAGGGCTCTCCCCTCCGGGGCAGCACTCCTGCTGCAGAGTTGCGAACCCCCTACGGAGGCTGGGAGAACCCTCAGAGGCAAAAAACCGTGCCTCCATAAACCCGCAATGGGGGACTCCCCCTTCCGGTGCAGCAGAGCCGCAGCTCCCTTCGGATGCAGCGGGAGTCCCTCCAACAGTCGCGTCTCTTTGCCTTCTCAGCATCGGACTAGGGCTCCTCTTCCGGTGCAGCAGACCCACAGCTCCCTTCGGTCGCAGTGTGAACCCCCCATCTGAGTTATGTTGCATGCTCCACGATGGCTAGGGATCTCCCTCCCGATGGGGTACAGCCGCTGGCTCCCTTCGGTTGCATTAGGAGCCCTTCATCCGACGCGCCAAACCACGTCTCGAATCTCATTGCCTATTTAGCATCTGACGGGGCTCTCCCTTCTGGTGCAGCAGACCCACGGCTCCCTTCGGTCGCAGTGTTAACCCCCCGTCCGAGTTATGTTGCATACTCTATGGCGGCCAGGGATCTCCCTCCCGATGGGATACAGTCGCTGGCTCCCTTCAGTCGCAGTGAGAGCCCTCCATCAGATGCAACAAACCGCGCCTCGTACTCAGCCGCAAGAGGGACTCTCCCTTCCGGTGCAGCAGAGCCGCAGCTCCCTTCGGAGGCAGCAAGAGTCCCTCATTTCCTGATATCTGGCATCGTGCTCCTCCCATAAGCGGCACGGAGGGCTCGCCGGTAAGACGTTGCGAGCCGCAGCTCTCGTCGAACACTGCACGGCTCTCCAGGTCGCTCTGCATTTTCTTCCCAACACGCATATTTTGGGGGGCAACTAAATTTTATCTCTCTGGCTGCTGTCCTATGGCTTTAAGCTTCTTTTGGGGAGTTATTTGGGTTCGGGCTATGCTCCGGGCCCGGACCCCTCCCCCAGGACAGCACGCCAAAATATGCCTACTATTTGCCTTCAGATTAGATGTAAGGGTGAACTCGTGAAATGTGGTTTTATTAACAAAGTTCGGGAGAAGCACGATCAGATAATCATCCAATTTGGCACAGGTGCATCTCGTTTAGCTAATCATCTTATAGCTCGCAAGCGTATATATATCCAGTCTTCCTACCTCCTGTCCCACGACAGTTTTTCGGCAACCCTCCTCCACCCCAACTCCTCACTTCTAATCTATTTATCCCAAATTGGGATGGGGGGAGTTATTTGGGTTCGGGCTATGCTCCGGGCCCGGACCCCTCCCCCAGGACAGCACGCCAAAATATGCCTACTATTTGCCTTCAGATTAGATGTAAGGGTGAACTCGTGAAATGCTCAGCACTGTAAAAACTCATTCAGCGAGCGTGTGCAGTGAACAAAACTCCGGTGTTTCAGGTGTTTTCCTATGATTGCCATTGCATTCTTAAACTCAACAGAATATATATATATAATATATATAAATCAGAATATATATATATATATATATATATATATATATATATATATATATATAAATTCAGCAAATTTCCTCTTTTGGAAGCTGCATTCAAAATCCTCTTGGCTCAGAGGAGAACTTACGTGGGAGCATTACCCTGCCTAGTGTGTGGGCTGGGAAGCCTTTGTTGTAGATTACCGTCCCATGAGAACCTAGAGCAACAACTAGGCGGGGGAAACAGGCTACACGAGGGAGGGGTATATGGAGACAGACATGCATCAAGCAAGGAATGCTGTCAAACCCCACCACCCCCATGCATACATGCACACGTACACACACACACAGAGAGAGAAAAGATGAGTAGACATACACACATGTACACAAGCGTACACACACATCGTGGCCTCTCAGCAAAAGGCACTTTTAAGCATAAAATAAACAAGATTGATGAGAAAGCTGGATATTCCCCTTTACTAAACAACAGCTGGGCTGGGATGTGTGTGTATAAAGCAGTCAATAAGACAAACTCAGCACTAAACTCATGGTTCCTTGGCAGATATTCCTGTCTGATGAAAGATCAATGCTTGGAATGCCATAAGATTTTGAGCTTCTTAAGGTAGAGATCGAGGAGAAAGTCTATTTTATATGAAGCGTGGCAAGCTGGGTTTGACTAAAGCTCGGAGCTCATGAAAACTAAATTCTGTTTGAGGAACACTGACTGATGATCTCATGGAGATTGCTGGAGTGCAGCCTTATTGCGCTACACATTACTATTGTGGGTACTATGCATCTGTTTGGGGAAAGTACAAATTACACATTTACTTTATGGACAAAAAAAAGTCCACATTAAGACTGTCACATGTCTAACATGCTATTACAGGTAAGGAACTGTCATGTTACCTTTAATATCAGTATTTGCATACTACTCGATTTAACTGCCCTTCTCTAACTAGATGCTCCAAGATGTCTCTGAGTGTACAACTGCAATGTGTGTCCTGTCTTGTAGTACTTCTAATACAGCCATCTACTTAAAGTTCCATAGAAGCAACTGGATTACAAGCACCACCTAGGGGACCCTGTGGGGAACTACACTCAGTGAGTACTTTGCATTGGGAGAAGCACAACCGACTTCACAATGATCCAACTCCACTTTCCCAAGCAATCTTTACGACTCAGAAGTGTTTAGGTCATTTTTTAATTATCTGAAGAAATCTGAGCAAGCTGTCCGTTAAGATTGTCATGAAACAGGCAGAAAATAGTGTAGTTGAAATAATAATAAGATTCTTGAGAGTCTTTGAAGTTACGCAGAGGTGACCTGGATGTCTTTTGCAGAGCTCAGTCAAGTTATTACCATGTTTTATTGCTTTCTTTCTGAAAACAATATAGACAATTCCACTTTCATTATCAAACT
This sequence comes from Carassius gibelio, assembly GCF_023724105.1. Taxonomy (NCBI): domain Eukaryota; kingdom Metazoa; phylum Chordata; class Actinopteri; order Cypriniformes; family Cyprinidae; genus Carassius; species Carassius gibelio. The sequence continues at coordinate 7,207,361 of NC_068377.1, read as the reverse complement.
ATAAAATTCAAGGATTTGAGATAAAACAGCCAATAAAAAGTCAGCGTCAGTTTATGTAATTCACATCTCTGAAATAATACTGCATGATAATGTAGAGATGCTGCTGCAGCGTAAGATGCCTTAATAGTGCTATATATATATATATATATATATATATATATATATATATATATATATATATATATATATATATATATATATATACATATAATGAGAAATGTCTATTATACACAGTCTAATTATTATCCAAGACTTATGTGTCATGTGATTTTACAAGAAAACCTATTCCTGAGAACCTTGAAAAAGGGTTTCAGCTCTGCCATTCCCTGATAAGCAAAAATGATCACCCACCCATTTCTTTCAGAGGGTGTGTTCACGGTTCACAATGACATTGCACTAATGATGTCCTGATGTTATGTCCTCCTTCGAGGGGGTCCGTGTTCGGTGCGAGGCGGACTGAGTGCTGTGAGAACTGCAGTACTGATAGCAGTGTCTGAAGCTTTCTTCATTATCATGGTTTCCAAGATGTCACATCAAATCTACATCAGAGATGATTTAAAGTGGCAGGTCCCAGACTCAAGACTTGGAGGCCATTGTCTTTACTCCCCGATTTTAAGAAAGATAGCGGGTGCCGTTTAAGCCTGAGCCCCAACAACCATTTGTGGGTCTAGGAGAGTGGAAGGGAATTCACATGGTTGTTTTTTTGTGTTGTATGCTCATGATGTTCATCAAGTCAGTGTGGGCAGATTTATAGCATTCTTCTCTTTGAGACACTGGAGGCTAGTGTTTTGAAGCTGAAATATGAATGTCTGTATGGCAAATAAGTAAATTCGGTTTCAGTTTTTCAACTGCACACAGGTTCCATCTAGGATCAACTCATCCAACGAGGTGCAGTCTGAACCAATGGCTGGGTCAGAGTCAGCTGTTAGCGGTGAGCATGTGAAAACTCAGTTGGGACAGTTGAAAACTCTGCATGACCTTGGAAAGATGTATGAGACCGAATAGGGAGGGGTGACTTGTCTACCACGATTGTTATGGCTTACCTCGGGCCAGCACCCTGTGGGCCTCTGGACACATAACAGTGGAAAAAGCAGCTGTATGCAATTATAAACAGCCACCAATGAACAGAGCATACCTTACCCCTAAAACCAGGTGCAATCTGTCATGGTGAATGTCCTTGGGCCGACCTGGGATCAGGCCCTTGTTTGCATGGCCAAGGACCTGAGTCATTTGTCAAAGAGGCATCTTTGAGATGGACAAAGCCGCTGGTTCTGTCCTTCTGTTCACTTGTAGCTAGGTCAACCTTGCATATCATCCTTCAGCTTGCAAAAGAACACAAGAGAAGGTGATGAGAGACCCCTTCATCATTAATACGTTGTGTAAATATGACAGGGATTTTCTTTTCTCTCAAGTCTTGCACATACACAATTAAAAGGCTCTGTGTGAACACACCCCAAAGTAAAACATTCCTCCTAGAAGACACAGAAAACTGGATTTGTTCATAACAAAGCTGCATGCTTTTGACATAGCTCCACACAGTGCTATCATTATCTGATTGATGTTCATATTGTTTCATGGATAACAACAGTAGATCACTTGGCTTTTGTAAAACAGATATACGCACTGCCTTCATTCAAAGCTGAGAATGTGACATGTTGCCTTATTTCACTTGAACTACACCTCACCTCAGGAGTGGGCATGAGAAAATGATGAGCTGTTTACGTTGTTCTTTTTGTTAATCAGGTACACTAATTGGGAAATGAACCATAGGTAAAGATTAATAATGTCACTGAACGTTTAAGTCCTGCTATGTTGTACCCACCCCTATTTGAACCGTATTGGTCAGGTTACTGATGGTATGAACATTTGTGAATGAAGGAGCGAGATGCTGATATGTAGAGGCCTCCATTCACGCATTCCTGCCTCATAGGAAACGTGAGCTAAGGGCAGAGGGAGGGATCAGGATCCTGCTGCAAAGGCACAAGACTATTACCCTGTTCACTGAAGATCACATGGACAACCGCTAAAATTAAGAGCTAATAATGAATGAATGAATGAATGAATGAATGAAAGGTTAGGCAATGCATCATGAGGGAGTGACTGAAGGAATTAAATGAATCAATGAATGAACAATCAAGCAATGAGTGAGAGAATAAATGAATTAATGGAATTTAATGGATGAGAGGGCAATGAACATTCAGTGGGCGAATGAATGAATGAATGAATGAATGAATGAATGAATGAATGGTGTTATATCTATAGATGATTGAATGAATGGTCAAAAAAATCTAAATTTTCAAGAAATCCAATGAAAGAGTTGAGTAAATAAATTAATTACTGACTGAATGTAATTTAATCAATTCATGAGTGAATGAATGCACAAAGTCCACATAAACTGAAAGAATGAATAATTTAAGGAACAGGCATTCATTAAATTAGTGAGTAATTACATTAATGAACGTTGTTTAATGGATTAATTAATTAATGTTTGAACAATTGAACAACTGAATGAACAAATGCATGAATGAATGAATGAATGAACAATGAGTAAGTACATTAGTAAATGAATGTTGTTGAAACAGATCAATGGGTGATTGATGGGCTGAATGAATGAATGAATGAATGAATGAATGAATGAATGAGATGTAATATCTTTGTCAGGGTCACAATAAATAAATGTTAAAGGCTCTTCCTGTCTAGGACTAACAAATGAGTGTGTTTATGGCATGAACATCTGTCTGCATATGCTTGACAGCACTGGCTTGTCTATTGTACAGTATGAAGGAGGTAACCCAACTCCACAGCCAGCTGTTGCTCAATGGGTGTTCTGAAGTCAGGAGAACATTACTCTTCACACTGGCTCCCTTCAGCCAGCACTTCTGAGGAGTAGTTTATAAAAACTGAGGCACTGTCTCAACAAACCAGCTCATTCCTGCACTCCTGCCTGACCTCTCCAAATTTAACCTTTGACCCGGAAGGCCAATATTAACTCTTGGCCAATTGTGGGGGGCTCCTGACTTCCCCTGCGCAGCCCGTGAGAACATTCCAGGAGCGGTTGCCTGGCAAGATTGGGTGTTAAAGAGTTGACCTCCAATATGTCCTGGGTTACCCTTGATCTTCTTTGCTACCCCCAACTGACCAAATATTTGGAGGAAATACTATTCAGAAACAACACCTTCACAATCCTCCAATTATCATTTTGACACCTGCACACAATTTCTGAGAATCATAATCATCATTAGACTCAACTTTCACTAGTTGAAGAGTTTAACTATTCAACAGGAGAGCATCAGAATAAAACCTTTTTATTGTTTTACATGCATAGCCATTGAAAAACAGTGCATGTCCATTCAAGTTCACCTAAACTATACACTTAAACAGGAGTTCATAACTCCACCTGGAGTGAGAGGATCTGCACTGATATTATTCACTTTCCATTAGATAATTAAAAATAAATAAATCTCTTCGATCACTTGGGTATTACTGAATACTATCTGTGGGAGGAGACATTTTGCCAAGTCACTTGTGCCTCAGTCCAGGAAGGACCACAGAGAACAAAGGCCATCGCCGCTCTATCACTTTGTGGGAGGATGAAAGGCTAGTCCCTATCAGGCCTGAGCTAAGGCCAGCTGAATTCTGCTGAAAAGAAAACAACCATATAACACAACACACATTGCAACACGAGTGGGTCCAGGAGTCAGGTGACAGTGGTCTGCCTCTGAAAAAAAAAAAAAAATATATATATATATATATACAAACTGTCAGCAGCACAAAGTGGAAGGTTTCCCTCAAAAGGACAAGCAGCAAACAAACCATCAGAGGTGGGCTCTGGACTAATCACATTTTCCTCATTAGCTTGACAAGCAGGCAGAGGCCGGCATCTGAACAGAACAATAGAGCATTGACAAATTAGCAGCACTAAATGATCATTTGTAAAGAAAAATAATCAGTGATGCTAAGATTAAGATTAATGTTATCAGAGGACAGCATGGTTCTGTTTTAAGTCAAGCCCATGCAGATTAGCTGCTAGTGAAAAGAGGCTCAGTGTCTTTCATAGAAAATAGAGACTGACCCCATTCAGTTAGTGGTGAGAGGATGGTTATGAAAAACTATAGTTTAGCTAAAACCATGAACAACACCTTAGCAGTAGCTTAGCACCTGACAACCACCCAAACAATGTGACACCAATACTGTTTTAAAGGAGAAATTACATAATCTTATCCTCTTATCACTAAAGTGGTGATATCAATATCCTTATCAGAATATAAAATGATTTGTCATGTTCCCTTACATCTAAATGTCTGTTTGATGTGAATAAAAATATCTTGTCATTCACAATTTAAAACCACCTGTGCAAAATGCAGAGTATATATCTATATAAAATACTGTATATCTGTATTTTCTTTTAAATATTTCACATTTCAATGTGTTCTTAACCGCTGGTTCTCAACTTCTCATCCCAAATATGTTAAGAAAGTATAAAACTTTTTAGAATAATAATATTTAGAAAAAACACAAATTCTTAACAATAAACATTAAAAAAGTATATAAATTATTACCAACTGCACAGACTCAGCAATATGCAGGATGATTCAAATGAGAGGCTGAATAAGAAAGTTAATAATTTTAGAAATGCACTAACAACAACAGAAGTGTGCATTATTAACATGTGGAACAAACACTTTGCCAAATATAAGGCATGTCAAGTAACAGATAATTGTATACCAAAATACCATAAAGTTTGACTGAACATGTGGACTTTGATGTCCAAAACAAAATATATTGGAGATTTTTCTCCTCCCTTTAAAAAGTTGATAAGCATATTCTATTTGCTACACTATTCATGATTATATGTTTAGCTGTATTTAACATTTACTCCAACTGTCCGCTAACAGAATAGACTTCCACTGATGTACAGAAAATGCCCTGGTATGCTAAAAACTGAGCCAATCAAGCACTTAGCACGTGCTCAAACTCATGACTTGTCAATCTATGACATTTACACAGCAACTCAGTCAGTCATTTACACTTCAGCTTCAGCTTCCGCATAATATACATATCTTCAAAGACTTTTATAAAGGTTAGTTAATGATCACAGGTGTTAGCACAGGTTGATCGTTCGGTGGGAAAAGAGGTAAGTCTGCAATAACGAAACTAAAAATGTAAGGTGCTGGAGGCTGCAAAAGTCTGGCTCTGAAGAAAGAGTTGTAGATAGTTTAAGTGCATATCTTACTGTATTTGTTTGTGTAGCAGTTACTGGCCAAATCTCACTATTTACTTATGCTGCCGAATTTTGCTCTCATTTCAGGTTCAAATGGAAGAAAGAAAAAACTTTTTTGAATTTGTGCCTCATAAAACAAATATGTCATAACTTCTCTGCCAATAAAAAACATAAATATATATATATATATATTTCACACCATACTCATATTATAAGCAGGATTTCTTATTCTTTGAAGATGAGCATAAATGCTGGTGGATGAAAACTAAAATGTCATACTTGAGTGATGTGTTTGGAATGATATTTTACCTTCTGACAGGTTAAATAAGTAAAATTGAGTCAATTTTAGGTCAATGGGTAGTTAAATTGGTAGAATTAAAGCAGCTCTCAGACTATTAAAGTAGCTCCCCAGAGCATATTAAAAGAAAAACTGACCATCAGCATGCAGCTTGTATATTAAGTCATCAATATGCTACACTGTAACATGATCATACAATAATTCTGCAGCCAAAATAAAAATACTGATTAACTGATTAATTACAGTCATATGTATTGCCTATATATAGAACAAGTGTGAACTGAAAGCAGCATTCCTATTCATTCTGATTGCAAATTTCTCCATTACACCTGGAAGGGCTACAAAGACTCCAAAGACTACAAAGAGGGTGTGCGGTCAGGCCATATCAATCAAAGGGGAATGACCATCAGGCTGACAGAATTCTGAAGGGGAGCTGCGAGTCAGCAAACCTGGAAGGCAAAACACTCCATTCATCACCCCTGAGTTGTGGGTTATGATCAAAGTCAGGAAGGTGGGCTAAAGAGACTGATGTAAAGTGACCACATGAGGTTTATTTCCCTGATGTATAATCATACCCTGAAAGCAGGAAAAAATTAATATTCAGAATTATAGTTCCATCAGCTGACGGCCTCAAGAATGTTTCCAAACATGATTCCTAGAAAATAAAGCTGCACACATTTACTCCACTATTACAAACATTTGGATACACCTAAACCATCAAGACTATGAAAACACACAAATGGAAGTTTAGGAATTATGTACTGGGAATTAATTAATTAATAAAAAAAAATATATATATATATTTACAGTATATATATATATATATTTATATATATATGTGTGTGTGTGTGTGTGTGTGTGTGTGTGTGTGCGTGTGTGTGTATGTGTGTGTGATATTTTATTTAACATTATTCACTTAAAATACAATAAACTTAGAACAAATCTCTGTTATGAACAGTTTGTTCATAACAGATCAACGCATTTTAATAGATACAACTTAATGATGTTGAAATGTATTATTATACGTAGACATTAAAACAAACCTAGATTAATAAACACTTTAAAAGTTGGCTACTTTTCCAGTTAGAATCTAGTCCAATTCACCAAATAAAATAAAGCATAACATAAAGCAAGCAAATAAATAAATAAATACAATTTTAAGTAAAATCAAAGTGGTTGTACAAGTTATTTCAACTTAAATTACACGTCTGTGTCTGTTAACCCAAAACTTTGATGTTTCAAAACTTACATAAAAGATCATAAAGAGTGATATAAATCCATTTGAATCACGCTGTTTAATCCAAGCCTTCTCAAGAGACATGATTTTAGGGCTGTACGATTTAGGGTTTAGGTAATAGTTAATTTGACTTGATAATAGTTTATTCTTCTTATTATTAACATATTTATATTATAAATTTGTATTATTATTATTAGTAGTAGTAGTAGTAGTAGCAGTAGTAGTAGTAGTATTCTTTCTATATGTTATCTATTAATATTGTGTTTTACTCCTCTCTCTGCCTGGTCTTATAATATCCTGTAACCTAATCAGTGTTTTACAGACAGACAGGCATACACACACAAACACACACACACACAAAACAGCATGCAGATTCAATTAAGTAGACCTACTTTTATTTATTTTTTAATTGATGTGAAATTGTAGAAAAAATTACAGTGCCTTAACAGCTACTAGCTTAATACATCAATAAATAACAGTTGCCATTGAACATGAATAAATATATGTTTTAAAGAAATAAAACACAAAATGGAAGCAGAAATAGATTTAATGGAGACCAATTTCCAGCGAAATGCTGCATCTTCAGGATCCTCTGTGATGTTGTAGATGTGATGCATCTGAAATACATAACTGAGTTTAGAGTTACAGTGTGTTCAATTGTTTATGTAAAACAGCTGTGTTTATGAAGGCCAAAGGCAAAAAATAAACAGTATGTCAGCCCCAAAAAATTTAATTTTAAACGTAATATAATTCTAACTATTAATTCTACAACCAGTGGTCTTTTGAGTCCTTAAAATGTAGTCAATGTTCAGTCATGTTAATTTTAGTTGAAGAAAAAACTAGTTTAAATAATCAAACTAGTTCTGAGAGGGATGACCAAAAATCTGTGCCACTTTTTTTACTTTTGAGTCTCGCTTCACAGTATAGTATGTCAAGAATATATATATTATTTTTATTTTTGTAAGACTGGGCCTCTATATAGGTTTGAATTGGTTTATTTTACTATCAGCAGTAAGCAATAAAGAGTAATCAATCATACACTAAATAACCATAAATATATATATATATATATTCTTACCTAAGCTGCTCAAGTTATTCAGTCAAGAGCAGTAAGTGTCGTCTTAGCTTTTATTTTTTTTACATTAATGGAACAGTCATCAGCAGGTTTATTAGGCTGTACTCATTAGGCTATACTCATTAGGGAATATTCATCATGATGGGCATTTTGGCATAACTTTGTGTGCATTAGACAGTTTAAGAACATTAAGCTGCTAAAGGGAACTTAATTGGTGATTTGCCTCCATGAGAGGCAGACTTGTGTGTGTGCTTTGCCTGTGTGTCAATCAGCATATTTAACATCATGCATGACCTGCAATTTATTTTCTTGTGGCCATGGCATAATATACTTTCTTGGCCACTGAATAGATACTACAATTGTGTCATAAGTATATGCACTTGTATGATGGTATAAGAAAATAAAATCTGTACCAGGTAAACCATCATGCCGCCCATTACTACCACATACAACATATAATTCACCCCTATTATGTATATTCTATATTCATTTAATTGACACAAATGCTCATTCAAATGCTAGCTGAGTGACTGAAAAACTATGCTTTCTAGCAGGCAGACTTTAGACGTAGTTTAGTGTGAATTTATTCTTTTAGGAACATAACATTTTATTTTACAACCTAACTGTACGATTTATTTTGCTTACTTTCTATATTAAAGCTAGTTAGAAAAGATTTACCTTGACAAGGAAACATCCACTACCTCTGACTTCGTTGTTGATATTTGAAGCAGTAATGCACCATGATGTGAAGTTAACCGCTCAAATGAGAAACCAAAATATTAAGTTCTCAACTTTCTTGTTTATGTCCATTGGAAGAAATAGTAGTCAACATTGGGCTAACTTGTTTTTATGTGTAAAATCAACATTTTGTTTAAAAAAAAAAAAAAATCAGTTTATAATGTCAAAGTTGGAGTTTTAAAGTACATTTTTAAGTTTTTAATGACTTCATCATAAGTTGCCATGATGTAGTGATCATATACTTTTTTTCGTTTTGTAAAGAAATTCTTAGGCACAATTCATATTTGGTCAGAAAAGCAAATGTCAAGCATTAAAGCATAGAAACATAAAAACATATGAAGCAAAGAAACATATATTCAGTCAAATATGGCTAAACTTTTGACTAGTAGTATTTTCGGTTGCTTTCCAGTTCTCACGTTAAGGCATGATGACGGCTGATTAAAGTGCAAAGGGCTTCTGCAGCTCAGAGCGAGAAAGGTTCAACCTGTGTTTGTTCATCCAAGAATTCACTGGCCAGGTGAGAAATACACAGAACTGTGAAGCTCTGACAACCATACAGCGGCTGTAAGAAAGACATTCCTGTAGTGAATGATTGAAAGAGCCGAGGCTTTCGTGGCTTTCAGCTCCTCACATGGGTCGCACTGGTTTCACCTGAGCCTGCATCTCCTCATTTCACACCGGCCTTGCTTAGATGAGGGTTAATGTACACAACTCTTTTGATCGCATTTTATAGACACGGCAGCAAGTAACCTTGTTTTGCCTTATTTTTCCTGGGTTTGAACATTAACTTTCTAATAACCAGACAAGAACCTGACTGACAAATGGGCAAAGTCAAGCTTTGTTTTGGAGAAAAAGCATTCTGTCAGCTGCTGTTTACTTAAGGTCTCTTGAGTGAAAAAAGCAATGATTTGTGAATGCCTAGCATTAGCACTAGCATTAGCAGATTCCATAGGCGTTTATGACAGTGTTCGCTAACTGACCCTCTTTTAAGTGACATATGCATAACAAAATAGTGAACAAACAGCAAAACATTCAAAACTCACATCTACATATAATAAGAGGTGAGTAAACTTCCCAAGATAAAGGTTGTTGTATAGCTAGAGGTCAAACCCTATTAAAAGACAGAGAGAAAAAATATATGTGATGGCTATCTGTGGGAATCATTTGAGCTCTTCTCCGTTTGTTTGATTCCTGTCGTATTGTTGTATGTAATACCTACCCATTTCTACATTATGTTCTTCCCACTGACCAATCATAAAAGTAACAGGCAAATGAAAGGAGTCTAATTGAGAGGGTGGAGAGATCCCACCCCTCTCATGTTCAGAGTTAAGTGGTCCACATGGCCAGCTGTTCATGTGTAGAACCTGATAATCATGGACCACCCCTTCTTCTCAGTCTGGGCTGGGCCAGAGATACCAGAGACAAGCCCCATGATCCCAGATGAAAGGCGTAGGTGGAGAACTTCGAGCTTCACAGTGCAACTGTGTGATATACACCTTATCATCCAAAATGCATTAGCTGTCAGTTGGTGGCAAAAAACAAAAAAAAAAAAAAAAAACAAGGCAGTGAGGTTGCAGGCCTTCTGTTACAGGAGGCTTAATCCTCACTCTGAAAGACCAGATGGCCTTTAGAACCCTCAGAAGGTAGAAAAATAAACTTCACCTTGTAAACCATTATACTATATGAAAAAATAATCAGGAAAAAAATGACTATTAAAATGGGACATTTTATTGAACCATTTGAAAAAAAAAAAAGGTTTTAAAGTAGCTGCAGTCTTTAGCCTCCTCCCATGTCGGAGACCCAAGTTTGAGGAATCTCTTTAAGAAAGTAAACAGTTGTTCCCTATTCCTCAGCTGGGATAGTGTAGAAGCATTTGAAGCTGAATTGAAACTGCAATTTTGACCTTCAGCTCGTTGGTCAGCATTAAAGTCCATTATATGGAGAAAAATCCTCAAAAACGATCAATCAAAAATCAGTTTGGACCTTCATGCTCCTTTTTCTAATAATAAAATAAATAAATAAAAACACATTCATAATGTATTTCAAATGTCATACATGAAAAAAAAAATTACTTTGCAACTGTTTGAATATTTCTTTCATTCCATATTTCATTTAGTTTTTATTAGATAAGAGGAACTTAGTAAAATATATATATATTTTTTTTATAAATATTTATTATTTATTTCAATATATCATTTTGGTCTCTGGAACAGAACATAAGAGATAAAGCAACATACTGTATAGCTTGTTCCATATAGAAGCTGTACCTCAAGTGTGTATAATTAATGTTTGACATGCACATGATATAGGGTGACCATACGTGTCATTTTTACAGGACATGTCATAGCCAAAATTTCTATATTGCCTAAAATATCCAGGTTTTGGCTGTCTGGCTGTGCAGACCGATTGGTATATGAGATCCGTGAGAGCTATAGAGAGCAGATGGCTCATTATGTTATTGAACTGTTCTTGCAGTACTTTGATGTAATACACCGCTCGGTCTGCACAGTGCTGCTTCAAGTCGAATGAATGAATACATCATATCTGTACGCGTATTTGCATTGCTTTGGCCATCTTGGTAGATCCCACCTTCTACAACGCCTTGATAGGTCGATTATGTACAATGCCTGCACGTTATTGGTCAAGCTATTTTTCGATCATTACCTCCTACAAGTTTGAAAACAGCAAAACAAAGCCAAATATAGAAATCCTGCCCAGGACGTGTCACGTAAAAATAGCACGTATGGCCACCATACCATGATATTAAATGGCTAAATGAATCCACAATTGAATTAGATACCTCCATGTCACCTGCTACTGTTCAGCTATGGACTTGTCACATGAGAGGAAGTTAATATCGGAGATGAACCCTCACCAATAATCATTTATGTTCTAATTAACAAAATTATTCTTGTAGATCACGTGGTCAAATATATTCAGCAAGTTTAAAAGGTATTTCTTCAATTTTAAGGAAACATACAAGCTGTAGTAATATTCTAGCTGTTCTTATAAGCATGTTTTATATTAGAAAGGATAGGAAAGATGTGAAAAGGGGGGAAAGGATTGGGCTAATTGTTTGGCTGTAGCTCTTACTATGACTTAACAACGTATAATCAAATTTGTTTCCATATCTCATGCAGTGACTTATGGAATAAGCAAGGCTGGGTAAACTGTGATCTCGGATGACCTCCCACTGGCTCACTGAGTAAAAGCAGCAGTGCATGAGTGAATGAGAGTAATGCGTACCAACATCTGAAAGAGGAGCATCCTGAGGACCAGTGACCTAGAGCAGGAAAGACTGCAGGTCAAAGGTCCTGACCTAAACTCACCCACAGCTTGTAGACACAGAGATATAGTGCCTTGGCAGTTTAGATTAGAGATGTGTCTGGATGTACAGATTAATTTCTCTTGTCTAATTTCAACAAGGCTTTTTTTTTTTTTTTTTTTTTTTTTTTACAATAGCAGTACGTCCTTCCATAGTTGTGGTGACATTTATATATAATAATAATAATAATTATAATAATATGAAAATATTAGTATAAACAGAGCTTGGTAGTAACGGATTACATGTAATCTGGATTACGAAATCAGATTCCAAAACTCAAGTACTTGTAGCTAAAGTAAACTACTTTTTAAAATACTCGTAATCAGACTACAGTTACTTTTTTATGGATTACATGATTACATTTTATTTACACAATGGTAATAAGTTCACAATTCATTGATTCTCCTAAATTTCCTTTTTTTTCTTCTTCCTTTTTTAGTCTTTTTCAAAAATTATGTTTGCAATGTAGCTTTTTTTTTTTTTTTCATTGATACATTCATATGCACTTCTAGTGTTTTATTAGATTAAATATTTAACCTGGTGGTGATATTGCTGTGAATTTCTTGTTGTTCAGTATTGTTTATTTGTAGTGTAGCTGTTTTCTAAATTTACTTAATTATAAGTAATTAATTATACGTTTTATTCAGTGTTACTAGCAAACACTAACAGCAAGGTATGTGTTAGTATTTTGTAATATGAACTGTCCACACATTGCACTTGAAAAATAAGCAATTGTGGCTCTTGTTGGTGAATTAAATATATTTTTTATTAGGCTAGGCTAATTTAGATTAGGCTAATTCAATATATGTGCTATCAAATAAGGGTTAGCACAAATGTCATCTAAATGTAATCCAAAAGTAATCAGATTACGTTACCAAAAATGTGTAATCTAAGAGATTATATTACTGACTACACATTTTGTCATGTAATCTGTAATCTGTAACTGATTAAAATTCATAAGTAATCTACCCAGCTCCTAGTATAAATTTGTATAAATTTATTAGTATAAAATTTGTATAAATATTAATAAATTCAATAAATATTAATGCTATATTTTTTAAATTACTATTATTAATAATTATATGCATGTTCATACTAAATAATTAAAAAAATAAATGTAATTTATCATTTGCTTACATTCTCTAATGGAGGAAATGCAAATGTTACGCCCCTAAACATACTGTGATGCCGTGTCCCGGCATGACGAGACCAAACTTCTAAAACCCATTTCAAAAACGAGACATCTGTTGCATCCAGTGGGGACAATTACTGATTATAATGACTTATACTGTCTTTTTATGCTTTGCTTTGCAAAATTCTTAATGAGTCTGTGTGGCAAACTGTGAGGGACCAACTTTAATGTCATAACATTAATTCTTCATATATGAGATAAAACATGTCTTACAATTTTACCTGCCATTTGTTATGAAACATCGACATTTCCTCCTTGAAATTAATCCAATGTGATCGTTAGTGTGATCACAAATACAGAATATTTTGATATTTTGTTTCCTCTTCATTAAAGTTATGGTATTACACATCATTACCCCAAAATCAAAAAAATTTTTCCTAATATAATAAAATAATATATAAAATAAAATATAAAATAAAAAAGTATTATCATAAAATTTTAGTAAAGATAACTTCCATCTTGAAGGTAATCTTTAAATACTTCACCTAACAAAGTCACACAAGCTCTTGTGAGTAGGTTGTTTGTTTATGTATTTATTTAATTATTCTTATATTTTGTGGCATCATGATTCACCAATACATAATCCAAACTGTAAAGAAATGAATTGCAATATTTATATAATTTGCCTCATTTAAGCAACTAGTCCTATTATTAACTATTGGAGAAATAACTGAATTTAATTTACGTAGTCTTTTGGAATCCATCACATACTGAATGACAGCACACAAAGTCACATATTGAATGAAATCACACAAAGCTTGCATTTTATGAGAAAATGAACATTTTACTTTTTCTTTTTTAAAACATGATTACATTATTGAATATGGATTAAAAAATTTAAAATGGTTCTTACAAATAACAATAATCAAATAAATAATAATTAATACAATTTAAAACATTTCAAAACATCTTTCAATAAAATATACAAAACTCTCTGTCTTATTATCTTGAAAGAATGTTTCCCAACAAATATTTCAGAGTACAACAGCATGGTTTGTTAAAAATTAATTAAAAAGTCTATCCACCGACTCACAATCACACAGATGCCAAACCATGCTGGTCTCTCCAGAGACATTAATATAATGCCTTACTCCGACCGGATTCTGGTGGTTTAATCCTGTTATGAACTACAGTATACATTCATTTACTCTCAGCCACCTCAACCACACACTGTGAGAGACAGAGAGAATAATTCAGAGGGCAAAGTTTCCCGCTTTCCCCAACACAATTCAACTTGTCATTTTAATTTCCAGATCCGCGCTATGGAAGATTATTTCTAGCTCAGTGGCTGCGACAGGTTCAACAGGTTGTGGTGGCTCATGGGTGGCATGTGCCCAAAAGGACAGTCTCACACACACACACAGAGATCCGCAGAGATCTTCACAGTGAGGGGTCCAGTGGAGTGCGCCTTTTTGGGCCAGCTGTACCCTTGCTGAGTGTGTGTTTGTACGTGTGGATAGAGTCGGCAATTGGGGGCCGCATGCCACTCATATGTCAAAGGACAATACGAGGGCCAGGACAGATATTGGTGAACAATGGTCATCTGTTTGGTAGCCCAGAGACAACACGGCCATAAAAAAAGGAGCTGTCAAAATTATTCAAACTAGCCCCACCATCAGACAAGCCTTTGTTTTTGTGAATGGACAAGGTTGAGAATAATGAAATGTTGCCCTCATTTTCAAACTGAAATTGAATTACATATTCAATTTACGCTTGTATGTCTTCGAGCGGTATTCTATACAACTGTTGAACATTCACGTCAATCTCTTACAAAAGAATTAATAAAACTGCCATAATGCAGGCAGCCTTGCTAACACAGCTGTCCTTAGCACAAAAGCCCAGCTCATCTTGTACCACCGCATTGACCTTTACTGTACAAGGTCCTGAATAAATCAAAATCTCTATGAAGCACCATGCAGGAGGCTCCCTTCCAGGACGGCGCTTGCGGAACAGCATCCATTCTCTTGAGGTGAGCCTTGAGCCTGTGCACTTGACACGATCATTTCTGAATGGTAAAATGTTTTCTACAATGATCTTACTTGCAAATATTGCATAACTGTCTACATGCTATTGGAATGGTTGTTGGGACGGGGCCATGGATCCCTGTGTCTGTTCTCTATGGAAGGTAGCGGAGGTGGGGTGGGAATCATTCCATACCTGGAAACTCGATCCGCAAGGAATGCCTCTCTCCATAACTGAATGCATCCACAGGCTCTGAACCTGTAGAGACAGTCAACTGAAGCTGCCTGATTCAATTCCTCCCTGATGCAGCACAGATCACTCTATTGTCTGAACAGCTCTGTTTCAAAAGAGCACTCGGGGGGCAAAAGGAGCACAGACCAATACTCTCCAGCCATATTTGCAAACTTTCCATTTGTTGGGGATAAACGTTACGCATTTAAGGATCTCTAGCATAGAGTTTCCCAAACATGAGGTACAGAAGGAGATTAATGAGTTGATGAAAAGCTAATAAATAATTGAATCTAACATTAATAGTTTTATTATTATAGCTATTCAGTTAGTTGCACTGCCTAATTCCAAGTGAAGAGTGGCTCTATATGTTTTCATAGGTGCTCAGTTGCGGCTTAACATCCATTACTGCAAGTGCTGTGAGCTTGATCGGCATTTGGGAATGAAAGTCAACTTTATTCAAATTTACAAAATTCTATCCATACATTTATAGGACTTTTATGTCTTTTTGGAGCCTGTGAATACAATGGAGATTCATTATACATAGAAGAGCAGTCTGTACTGCTCTATTCATTTTTCTTTGAACCTCCCCTTTGACACTGATCATGTAACAATAGTGGCACTACTTTAAAACAACCATTTTTAGCTTCTACTGGTTCACAGAACTTTTTAAAATGTTACAGCATATAAAACCCAATTCCCATCCAATGCATCATGATCAACCAGCTAGTTGTTTTCCCCAATATTATGAGGTCCAATTAGGATCCAATCTGGGAAGCCATTCAATGAACAGAAGGACCTTAGTTCCAACTAATTGAGCACCTTCAAACTTCTCTTATACAGTTTTTTTTTTTTTTAAGTTCCCTGACATGATGTGAGGCCAGCGCGTGCCACTCATTAACTTTGTGAACCCTGCCAAGCATCTGCTCGATTTGCCGCCAGCCCAAGCTCTGTGCTCCAAAACAAGAAATGACTCTGGCTGCTGCCCGCTCTGAAGAGTTGCCACCTCCTGTGACCGAACCAAACTGGACCCTCTACCAACAGGGGGTGTTTGGCCGGTCTGGTGTCTGTTCCACCTTCTCCTCATCTGCCATCTGTTTCAGACTGCGGCCGCACGCTCTAGCAGCCTGCCAAACTTGCCAGAACCTCACAGCCATTCATACACATCAGCTTTGATTCCCTTTGTTGCTCCTAACTGTACTGAGGGGCTGACATTTGTTCTGGAATAAAAGAGGTCCTTGTATCTTTACTCAAGGGTGGGGCCAGGGTGCAGCACAGGGAGTGAGACACTGGACTTGTGTTTGTTTTACATTTGTTTACCAGCACTTCAGAATAGTGTGCAGCCCCCCCATCTGACACTTACAGCTAGTGTATCTGTATTGTTCTGCCAATGCCCTCTCAACCAGAGATGCACTTCAGCAATTATTCTATTCATGCACGGTTCAAAGGCTGTCATCACTGTAAACAAGGCTGGCGGACAAGATGACTAGATAACTTGTGTCTTTAACTATTTATCACTGACTATAATGGCCATTAGCACACAAAGGGTGGCAGAAAGGTTGTTTGTTTTCCACATGAATGGACACAAACTTGGTAGACAGACAGCAAAGACTTGCGCATGAGTAAAGTGTGGCACTTTCAGGCAATACTCCAATATATTTATATTATTAGTGTTTTTTGCCAAGTCAGACATCACCATACTGTCACTTTTATGTAGGTTAGGGTTTTGAATGTAATTTGGAACAAAACTCGTCAATTGTTGCAGAGAGTTGAGAAAATCATCTTCCAAGTGACTGGACTTTACATATAGATGATAAAACCAGAAAAATCCTATTGTTTTTTTTAGGGGTGTGCAATATTTATCATCTACGACAGGGGTGTTCAAACTTGGCCCTGAAGGGTCGATGTCCTGCAGAGTTTAGTTCCAACTTGCCTCAACACACCTGCCTGGAAGTTTCTATGCCTAGTAAGATCTTGATTAGCTGGTTTCGTTGTGTTTAAATTGAGTTTGAGCTAAACTTTGCAGGACAGTGGCCCTCCAGCAACAGGACTGGACACCCCCAGTCTATGATAATATATAGGGCTGGAACTAATGATTATTTTGATAAATTATTAGTTGGGCAATTATTATTATTATTATTATTGTTATTATTATTATTATTATTATTATTATTATTATTATTCAGTTAATCAATTAATCAGATAAAAAAGCCTAATTTTTAACAACAAAACACACTGTTCCTATATAAGGTCTATTCAGTATTATTCAAAGGAAGCAGCTTATTACTGAATTAGATGGCGAATTCTGTGCAATCATTTTTTTGTTTTTTTGTTGTTTGTTTGTTTACCAATGATTCAATTATCCATTCATAAAGACAGTCGCTTGGGTGGGAAATTTTGGTACATTTCTGGAAACTTTCCAAATGTTTCCAATAAAGTTCAATATTTTTTTTTTTCTTTTTAAGTTACCAAAAAAAAATGCATTCCACAATTTATGGAATCTTTTTTCCGAATTTTACCAGGAAAATGTTCAACCATTTGCAATCCTAATAGCAACACACTAGCAAATACATAACTAGCAAAATGTTAAACCAATCAGAACTCTTTTTCAACTATACAGCATACCCTGGCAACCATCCACAACATCCCAGCATCATGGAGTTGACTGCATGGGCAATTGATTGTACAAATTTACTTTGAAGAATCACTAAGAGAAATTACTTCAAAGACAAAACAGCAGCGTTTAAAAGTTTATTTACAAATTAAGTATTACAGTAGGCTATATGATTCTTTTGACAAAGGACACAAGTCTCCGGTTCCTAAATGACTCATATCGCATATGAGATATGGAAATTTTGAAATGCCAACGGGTGGTAAACCCAAACAGGCTTTGCGTCTATAAGGGGTTTAAGAGTCCCGCTTGCAAGCTGCAAAACAAGTGCAGCTGATGCAAAGCATAAGCACCTCCCCTACCCCTGACTGCTTTCTTTCCTTTAAACTTTTATTTTTCTACAGCTGGTATAAGGGACTCGGGTTTTAGGGAGATGACTAAGAAGTGTTTAGAAGGGCAAGAGGCCACAATGAATGAGGACAACAGGCAGGGGTAGAATGGCCCACTATTAAGGAGTTCTGACAGGCCACTGTCTTGGATTGGGCATGGGCCGCGATCCCCCACTGGGCTCTGTCAAATCTGTTGGAAAGGAAGCTCATCAAGCAGCATTTTAGGGCTGAGAGAGTGGGTCTGATTATGAAAGTGGAAGGGGGGATTACCAATGAGAAAGACACTTTGGACTTGCCTGACTCGTTTTCCCTCCTTTAACAAGCTTGACTATCTGTGGACAAGACCGTTTGAGTATCACCTGCCTGATGAAAGTGTCTGATAAATCTTGCCAGGTGCAAGATTCCATAAAGCAATGAGACCTAAGGTTGCATTACTGCAAGTTCAGGTATGATGTTGTCATGCGTGCAAGAAAAGACTTTCTGGGGTAATGCCTGTACATATAATGTGCCTCTCTTGATTCTTAGCACTCTGTAGGTAACAATGAAAATTAATAAGAAAAATAATAATATAAGCAATATATTAGATAAATAGCAAACTTATATCCATAGGTCTACTGCAAAAAAATACAGCAATTCTCTGAACTAAAACTTGTAGTTATTTTTAAACAAATGGTGTCCAGGGTTTTTTAATGGCTATACTGTAATGACATCAGTCCCCTTCATGTTCATTCAGGTGTCCTAGCAAAGTAACCACAGGTTTAGCTCATGACATTATGAATGTTTCTAATTGTTTTTATTTTTCTGTGTGTTTATTTTTAGTTTACCCAAGGGGTACTCTGACCTGGAGAGCCATTGTTCCACAGAGTTTAGCTTTATGCCTCAGCACATCTGCCTGGAAGTGTCTAGTTTTCCTAGTAAGACCTTGATTAGCGGGTTCAGGTGTTTTTAATTGAGGTTGGAGCTAAACTCTGCAGGACAGAGCCCCTCCAGGAGCTGGATTGGACATTTGGCTTTACCCAAATGTCATAATTTACTTTGACAGAATCGTTTGTAGTTTCAAACCTGTATGATTTTCTTTTGTGGAACAGAAAATAAAATATTTTGTAAACCATTTTGATGACCACTGAAAAAAAAAAAAAAAAAAAAAAACGAGAAATTTAACATTTAAAATATCTTATGTTTACAGGTTTGGAATGAGTGATGCAATTTCATTTTCATGCTTGGGTGAATTATTGTCACTACATTTGCACAAAATAATAATAATACTATCTGGCCATTTTCATTCATAATCCACTTGATTCTGGTGTCACCTCTATGAGATTATGTTAGTTCCAAAACCTTCCGTGTCTATTCTGTCCAATGTCTGCAAAAATGACACATCAGTGAGCACGGCGACAAGGTCAGGGCCATTGTCTGCAATCGATTGCCTTGAAACAAAAGAGGCACCTGTCAGATTAGTTCCCTGATGACCCATCAGTGAGCGTGAGTATCGCCCCCCTCACTGGGCAGCCATGCGCCGGACACAAGGCCCCCTTGTTAATCCAACCACCAGTTCCTCACTTCCAGGAAAACCTAGGGGACTGAGTCCAACACAGTACACCCCAGGGTCATATTGTTTGGTTCGAATATACAGTATGTGACTTCATATCAACTCTAATGTCTGCATTACAGGTCCCCCTGGGCAATGGACACAGTGGGGAGTGCAGAACACATGCACATGTCCTCCCTCTATAACAAGAAATAAAGGATGCATTATGAGAGCTCTTACTGTACAAGTGGCCAATCTGTCCATGGCGATGCTCATTGTGCCCAGGCCCAGAACTATCATATGCAGGTGCAGGTGTCATTTCCTCAGGCTTCTGCCAAAAAGGGCAGCATGCACATATGGTGCAGTATTTGGCATGAGGCTTCCCAAAGGAAGTTATGTCAGACACTTGTTGCACATCTGTCCTAGGCTCTAAAGCTTTGGTTTCAAAGATTCACTCTTATTGCCTGATCTGTGTTCGCTTGAGTACAGTGGCATTAATCGATAAAACTATTAAACCTGAAGGATCTGTGCAAACTTGCTTATACCTTCCAGTAAAATAACTCTCTGGGATAAAGCATGCCACAAAAGGCCACATAGCCGGAGGATTGCTTAAATCGGCCAGTGTAAAAACAGACAAAATCTGTAAGGGTTGTACTACACAAGATCAAACACGTAAATCAAGTGATATCTGTACAGAATGCAAATAGATCACCATAAGTTTCTTTTAAGCTTGTGTGAAATCAAAACCACACCCGTTTGGAGCTGTTTTTTAATAGGCTGTAACCATACCTTGCATTGCCTGAATGCTTTTTCATCCCCCGCAAGGGTGTTTGAGCATTCCTCTCTAATCTTACTGAGATTTTCTCACTGTAGTGATTATCATGCCGCAATAGTGATCTCCTTTACACAGTGATAGCAGTTCGACACTCATACGAGGAAATGGTGTGAGAATAAACGAATGCACAATATGGTACCGTTAGAAATAACAGTGTATTAAACACTCCTGTCATTCAGTGCTTTATAGCAGTGCACATGACCTGAAACAAGTGTGTGGGCGAAAGGAAAACAGTGTAAAAATGAAGTACTAAAGTGGATTACAGTCTGTCGGCTATTTCAATCAACAAAGTCGGCTGTTTGGTAACAAAGTGGCAGAGTGCGTCAGCTGATAAGGCCGAACACAGGTCAGCATGCTGCATAACAGACTCAGGTACATGTGCTGTGCTGCATTCTACAGCCCACACTGGGATCACAGGTTAGAGGGTGCAGTCAGTGCGGAGCCACCTCGGCAGAAGGCCTATTTGTTTTGGAGTGTAAATAGAGACCAATTACCATGTGATAAGTTTGATCATATGTTGTTTGGGGAAAAGGAGACTCGCTTGTAATTTTGCCATGTCAAAACCGATGGATACCTTGTAGATGTTTGGATGCATATGACAAAAGAATAAACCTGGAAGGACAGATCAAATGTTGTGCTTTTATGAACACGTATGAAAATCTTCAGGATTTCAAAGTGGTACATATACATATAAAACAATACGGGTTGCACTTTATTTTACAGTACGTGTACTAACATGCACTTATAGTATACTCACAGTGTATTTATCTAAGAAAGTTCTGGTAACACAAGGTAACTACATGGGGTAGGGTTAGGTTTAGGGGTAGGTTCAGGGTTAGTACCTAGTTATTACATAGTTATTGTAATTACTATAATAAGTACATAGTATGTACATGGGGAACAGGACTGTAAAATAAAGTGCTACCACAATACGTCTGACAGTAACAACGTAAATGTTGAACACATTTTAAAAGGCCAACTATTTTGATGTGGAACAATTCAGTCAGGTCTACAGTGTCACAAAGCAACAGAAAATTACCTAGTTTAAAACAAAATAAATTAAAACAAAGTAAGTACATGCAGGATTTCAGCAATTAGAGGGAGTTATTTTGTGAATGAGCGCCACCCATTGGTGAATGAATGCACTGACCATGATTCAATGTCCAAAGGACACACAAATTAAGTGGGACATCACTTCTGGGGTTTACCCTGCATGATTCGCAGCATCGGCACACAAAGCTCTCTTCACTCTAAGACACATTTAAAGAAACCGAGGTCTCATCAGAGACTGAATGAAGGCAACAGCAAACCAGACAAACGTGCTTTCACAAGAGGGAGTTGCTGAACACGTAAATCCACCATGCTCTTTTTGATAGAACTTCAATTCAGAGGCCAATCATGTAACAACAAAAGCAGGAACAAACTTGGCACCCCCGCCACCACCTCATGAAAAATACAAGATCTTACGGCGGCTTGAGAAGATGGGCGAAAATGAAGGCCATCTTGTGTTGCTCTCACAATCAAATTACTCTAATGCAAGTGGACAGGCAACCTCCATGCTATAGTTAGTGCATACAATGCACCGTAATTACTTATTCACAAAATGCAAGCATCTTAAATGTAGGTGTAAAAGAACTATAGGCTTGGAAAACCAAAAAACAGGCACACGCAGATGTGAAAGTAAGCGATCTACCCTCAGGCCCTAATAATAAACCGGGCCCAGTGTATTCGGTGAATAGCTGAAACTTAGGCATGATACAGAGTTCAG
This sequence comes from Carassius gibelio, assembly GCF_023724105.1. Lineage (NCBI taxonomy): Eukaryota > Metazoa > Chordata > Actinopteri > Cypriniformes > Cyprinidae > Carassius > Carassius gibelio. The sequence continues at coordinate 7,184,954 of NC_068377.1, read as the reverse complement.
ATAAATAAACTGATTTGGTGCCTCTTACATCCCAAAGGTCAGCGCAACGAATTCAAAGAGGCCTCAAAAGTTTACTACGGGCTGTGTAATGCGGGTGGTTAGACATTGCTTAGACATTGTATGCTTTTAAAAGAAGCACTTACCATTCACCGGCTGAAGAAGGAAAGAGGCAGAGATAGTTGAAGGATAAGTTATAGCCTGTTAAAAAGACATGTGTACATGCAAATAAAAGAATAAAGAGAAGTACCTCTAAGAAAGCAAATGTCGTAAAGCGAACGCTGCTCATTGTATTAAAAGGGATCAAACATTCAAATAATATAAGCGCAAGCTAAAAGTGGTTATATTTCCAAGAGCTTGTATTCTGAGAAGTTGTAGCCTACTAAACAGCCTCCTTTGGAAAGAACAAGCTACTTTACATGCTACAAATGAGCTATAGTTCTCCTAGTTAGTTATTAAGCTAGTAATAAGTTATTCTAAATAATAATGCCTCTTTTGACTACAAAACAGATCATGTGGCATTATAATATCAATGCCGCTAATATTATGATAACTAATGCTTGCAGAACAAAAGCTTGCTTTTGTCAATAAAGGACAGGTTACAGTCAAAGAATGAAAGCTGTAGAGGGTCTATATTTTCTTAACAGATGGGTGTTCTGCTAGGCTAAGCTGTGAGGGTGTAGCCCTTGTGGTGTATATGTTCAGAAATGCAAATGGAGGCCGCTGGCAGATGTGGCTTTAAATAGCGTCACACTGGGAGCTCAACTGCTGGAACCCACGGGGCTCAGGCCTAGCCATGGCTCGGGTGGGGGAGCGGCCCATATGAAAATAAATGGATCTCTTTAGGTAAGAGTCAGTTCTACAGCATTAAGGCCTCTCACTCGGAGACAGAGAGGTCGGTGGAGGGGAAGGGAATTGTAAAAATGTGTATTTAGCACTGATGTATGAAGAGTTTCAAGGTGGCATTGCAAAAGGGGGCAGGGTGTTGCATTGAAAGTGAAAAAGAATAGAGAGAGCACTTCTGGTTAGCCGGGAAGTTCTGTGTTCTTGCAGTAAGTGACAAGATTATAGCAAAATAAATTATGCTTGTGAAAAATACTTAAATACTTTGTTAAAGTCAATTGCTTAATCTTTATAACCAAAATAACCATAATTATGGATAAATATATTTAGGAAGAGCACTACCCTGAAGCCGGAAGTGGTCAAAGTTAAACAAACACTTCTCTCGGCTTGCAGTGCTCATGCTGAGGTCTCCCAGACACAGCTTAAATGGGACAGAAGTTTTTTGTTTTTTTCACCTTCTGGATGGAATTCCCATTCACAAAAAGATGGAATTTTGTAAAACAAGCACTGTTCCTCTCATGTTTCAACGGCTGATGAGGCAACTCTGTAATTCAAGAACTGAGCTTATTATCTGTGTGACAGGAAGAAAAACAAATTAATCAAAGAGAGAGAAAAAAAAACCTTAGTTCAAAGCCATGATGTAACTAAAGCCTACTTGCTATTTGGGGGGGGGGGGACTTTTTTATATGTCTCACCTAAACTTTTCACTTTTGAGCCAATTGTACAGGTTCTTCAAACATTTTACCGCTTTTAGTTCAATTAATCATGTTGCACTCCATTCCAGATTGCTTTGTTAGGGATTCACTCAAAATCGCTATAATGTGATCGACATAAATCTCTGCATGAAACCCCTTCTTCGCAGTTACAAAAACATATTCACATGAAGACATACCAATTGTTTCTAAACAGTTCTCTTGAAAAAACATAAGCCCAATGAATGGTAAATGTTATCAGACTGTTTGCTCTGATTCAAGACAGCGACATACTGACACTGACAAAACAAATTATTTTATTTAAAGTATTTGCAATGACTGTAGTCAATTCAGTTGATGAAATTAAATAGCTAATTTTTATATAGCCCACTTAGCATATTTAGGCCACTAGGAGATCTTAGAGAACACAAGTGCTCTCAACTTTATCTGTTATCAAGCTCAGAAATTCTTGATTTGACCTGGGGATGTCACACTGTACTGAATACTCTGAATGGACGAGCTGTGGAAACGTTCCAGTGCCTCCTCGGTGACAATGTCTTCACACCCATTCACAATCTGTCGTCCATCTCACACCATCACTTGCAAACATTCATATCTGGTAGGTAACTCACTCTTTAGCTTCCAGACTCTTTAGAGTCCATTACCCATTTGCCATTAGGTCATTCAAAATGAAGACTTACAAGATGACGCAGAATTTCAGTGGCTCTCTGCAGTATTTATTTAGTTAGAGTGTGTCTGGTTTTAGGGTTGAAATTACCAAGAGTCCACACTGTCTAGGTCAGTTTGATAAAGATCACCTGCAAAAAAGCAATGTGGGACCTGACCCTTTCAGTCAGGTAAGCCAATTGAAAGGATAAACTAAACAAACAGTCAGATATCTCCAACAAGTGACATATTTTTTTACCCCTGAGCTGCTCTTAGGGATATGCCTACATCTGTTCATGGTTTCTGGAGTAGGTCAGAGATGCTGTAAAAATTAACAGGCCCTTTTGAGAAGTGTATAGCTTTATGTCCAATAAAACAGGCCTCAACTTCATTCATAAACTCATTCCTTTTACATTAACATTGTCTGGACTGGTCATGTGTTCCTGATGTGTGTGAAAACTAGAGCTGGTAAGCCAGCCAACTTTGCTACAGGCAACTTCTATACATGGTGGTCCCATTAGAGGCCATTAGTTTTACTGGTATTTTTAAGGCCTTAGCATCCGAGTTGACCTGAAGCTTAACTGCTGGCTGGAAATTCACCATCATTGACCCCACATATAAACACGGCAGGAGACGGTTACACTCACAGTATCTTCAAAGTGCTGGGGAGTGGCCATTTGGAAGTTTTTTGGCATTTATATCTCTGGAATCTCTTTTAGGTTTGTCAGAACTCAGAGAGGTGACAAAGACATCAAGAAAGCATTTGAGGAAGTGAGTGTGACCGAAAGACAGAAGGTAAAAGAATTACCATGGATCATTAATCTCCTCACGGTCAAGTACTCATCCTCCTCTTAGTGTCCTTAAACTGATAGTGATTGACAATTTGTAACTAAGAAAGTGGCAAAGCTATACAATTTGGCTAGATAAAGGCCAATACCTAATTTAATAAAACGACATCTAGATCCTCTATCATCAGGTCCTCTGAAACAACTGAGTCTTTGTGAAGTGTTAAGACTATAATAAAGCTGCAATTACCCAAATTTAGTGTGGCCAAATTTTCTTATCCTTAATCTTATGTTTGTCCCCACTATCTAAAAATACTTCTGACCTGTATCATTTATCTGGACTAATTTGTATGTCTGTTTAATTAAGAGGCCTAGTAACCCTACCTGCAGGGCAGGAAAGGTACAAGAGGCATTCTTAAACCTTGTCTCTTGTGCCATATTATTCACCAACAGAAACTTTATTTATATTGATTGATATAAGGTCTATAGGACAACTGGTAAAAGTGTGACATCTACAGTCTTCTACTGATGTTCAATAGTTTTCCCAGCAAGGTCTCCTAACATTTTTGATTGTTAGCACCCATCTTGTGATGTGGAATTTGGTGAATCTAGGTCATACTACAGTGACGACAGCCTCTATCACTCTATGCATACACTTCTGGGAGAAAAATACTCAGAAAAGTGGAGAAAGAGCAAGAATGGAGCAGAGATCACAACTAAGACCCTCCACAGAGTTTGATATTGGGTATGTCTTTGTGTTGGATGTAGGTTTATCACTACATCTATCAAAATCTAACAATGTAACTTAACTCTTCCTCCTCCTAATTCCACTGAACAACCATCCCAGCAATGGACTTTTGCCAGTAGATCTGATCAACTGTAAATGTGTATCTGCATGTCCAAGATGGTCTATTAGTTCTGCCAACTCCATACCACCTAAACAAGAATGGACCATCTAACCATGTCACACCCAAGTACCACATTAATCTTCCAGCAGGGAATTTAGGATATCCCCATATCTTCATCACTCCGCAGGTTTAAAAAATATCTCTCTGTCCATTAATTTATGATGACTTATGTATAGGTTCTCAACTGACATGTTATGGTTCAGTCTGGACAAGAAGACAGAGGTGGGGCATTTTAAAGGATGAGCCCTTGACTTTGGAAGCTAATAAAACAATAAAAAGGACATTAAAAAAGCTATCACTATGAATCTGAAGGAGGGGAAGAGGTCACACCCACCAGTGTCACAATGCAGGGTGCCCCTCTGCTGATCACTGAGGGGTAGATTCATAATGTAAGTCACAAGACAACAAAACAGGGTGAAGAAGCAGTCTTATAATGACCCATTCTTAACTTAATTGAGGTATAAATGCTCCCAGAAGCCATTTGTAGAAGAACATCCCAAGAAAAAAAGAAGCGCATTCTTGCCTTGACATCCCCTCGTAAATGCTTATTCTTTTTGTGTGATTTATAGCATCATACTCTTTAGTCATTCATATCCCACTCTTGCTTCACATGATCTGAACAATTGCCAATATCTATCAACACCAAATGAGAGTGTTTTATTGCTTTAACCTATAAATTCATTAAAAGGAAAAGGAAACTTAAGTTTGGTCCTTCTAGAGTGGAAGTTGAATTGTGTGGTGCTTAAGGTCTCTCACATTTCAATGTCCACTGGAGCATGGGCAGCACACCAATCAATCAGTGAGAGAAGTCAGAGCTAATGCAAAGGAGCACATTCCATGGGATACTCTCCCATGGCTAAGCCCACAAACCATAGACACTGTTAGCAATATCCATACAAATAAAACTGTATCAATCAACTGCAAACAACACGTTACAAACCACATATTTGCAGACAGTGTCCTTATCAGACTGCTCTCAATCCATTACCTCCACAACTTTCTCCTAATACTGATGGCAACCACTCATTCAGTACAGATTACACTAGTAGTTTTGATAATGACAATGTTGGATTCTGACATGTCATACCTGTGTTGTACATCAGTACTGTGTGCACTGATATGATCGAATAAATAAGCTTTTGAATAAATCTCAATGTTTGCTTTTTTTTCAGTCATATTTTTAACTGAGTTTCAAAGAACATTTCATGATTATCTGAAAACAAGCCAATTAAATATTAGGAAATGATTTATATCACATGATCCTACATACATGATCTTTGACATGAAAAGGCATTATGTTTGGTTTGAATCAATTACCGTAGACAACACAGATTCATGAAAAAAATCTTGCTAAACTGTAATGTATATTGTGCTAAAATAAACGGATTTACATTCACAGTTAGTTTAAGAATTTATTATATTCTTAATCTTAATATGACCATTAGAACACCAGAAAACATTTTTGAAACAATAAGGTGCTGATTAATGTGGCTTTAAAATGCCAGCTTCCCCTTTCCCCCAGTTTTCCTTGATCTTCTGTGATTGTTCCTTCTCTCTGCCCATTTCAATGCCAGCGCTCACCATCCAAACAAAGACGTAGGGGTATTAATTCTGAAGGGGGGACAGGAGTGGGTACCCAAAGCAATGTGATCTCAGCTGCATGCCATCTACAGGCGCGGGCAGCTGACAGGGCCAGGTTGGGTTGCTGTTACTGTGTTGTCAGGATGTGGTAGTAGGGGGTACAGTTTTGGGGGGGTCCAACCACACTATTGAGCCCTGGCTTTATCCACTTCAACCTGCTAACAATGACAGCTCTGTCCTACAGAGCTCTAGAGCGAGCCCCAGCCCCCTCCCAAAATAAGAGCCCTGATTTGTGGAGTGTGCCCCGCTCCCTGCTCCCTCTGATCCCTTTTCTATCCGTCCTTCGCTCCTTTCTTTCCGCAGCACTGATGTAATCCAAAAACATCCAGAGGAGCAGCTGCACAGCGACACTGTCCTCTCTCACTCTCTCCCTCACTTTCTCTGTCTTTCTCTCAGCTGCTTTATTTCCTTTCTTTCTCCAGTGGCATGTGAGGCTGTCACGGGGGAGAGCGATGAGGAGGGGAGACAATCAGGACCCTTTTCTCTGCTAAAATGGGCTATCACTTCAAATCTCTTTTGCCATCTACCTCTGTATCCTGTTTGAAGAGCCTCCGGTTTCTGGGCCGAGGGCAAAATGAAAATCCTCAGTCTGAAATTATGCCTTTGCACAATCAACAGGAACTCATGGCAGAAAATAGCATCAATATATCAGTCAGGAAGTCCTGACAGCAGTTATTTTATTTATAGTATTGGTAATGTACAAAAAAGCTCAACTTAAGAGCTGAAGGCAAAGACAGAACATATGTGGTCTCCACTAAAATCTCAGGTGTGACTCATAAGCCCTTAAACACGGACAATAGCAAATTTATCAAAACTAAGTCAGCTAATGATATATTTTTTTAATAAAATGGACTTCAAACGTTACAAGAAAGACAACACAGGTGTATTTCTGTTTTCACATGCAGAAACTGTGTGCTGTTTTGAAAGGCCTCAGGGCTATCCTGTGTAGCAAACAGTGATACATCACATCTTTTAAGAATGCCAGATGTGTGTGGGGTAAAATAAACAGCGTACAGCTGAAGCCTCACCTCTTATGTCTTCAAAAACGCATATTCAAATTCAAAACAAATCTGTTCAAGAATAAAACATGCTTTTCAGATCTTATCATAATTCATAACAGTTGCATAAAACCTTCTGACTGTCTGACCCTCTTTGACCTTCCTGAAATTGGAGTTCAGGAAAATGTCTGTGCAGTCACAGAGTAGCTACAACTGGGTAAGTCTGTAGCACAAGAGCAGCTCAGGGTGCGAGGGGTTTAGTAACAGGACCCTTGTGCAGCTCCAAACTCAGAGTGGCACGAGTACAAAACTGTGGCATATAAACAGTGTTAAAGTGCTCAATAAAACTCATGTTAGAGAGAACAGGAGAGAGAAGAGAACATGTTGCTATTGTTGTTGCATTTGTTTGAAAAAGAGAACAGAGAATTGTTAGTTTTAGGTTAGGGTTAAGTTTAAGTTTTAGTAAATGACAGTCAGTGGACATAATAATCACTTTAAAAGAGAGTACAAATGTTTAAACATGCAAAAGTGAGAAGACTATTCTAAACTTAGCACGCAAACATTATGATGATGCCATAACTGTCTATTATGCTTTAAATGATGAATACAAGTCAATACACAATCACATTTTTTTCTTACATTTCTTAAACTTAAAATTTGAATAGAGATTAATTCACCGCAGAAGTTTAATATTTACATTTAGGTTTGTGAGTACTGCCTAATGCACAATTTCTTGGTTGGGTGCCAGTTAAAACTATCCCAACTGTCTTGCTAAAAAAAAAGAAAAAAGAAAAAAAAACTTGCTTTATGTTCTTCAGCAGTTTTAAAAAGTGCTTTTCCCATACTTTGAAGCCTAAATGTTTTTTTTTTATACAACCAGAGTGTCAGGTTTTGCCTTGTTGTTGGATAGAACCAGATGCAGGGCATGACATTAAGCCTTGACATGTGCTTGTGAGTCATTCAGTTGTCTGAGTAAAAATTGTATTTGTCTTTTTTTAGGCATACATGTTATTTATTCTGAAGCAATAGTCTCATCAGTTCTTAAGGTCTTACTTTAATCAGCATATTTGTGATATTTGCCTTAAATTGATTTCTAGGGCACATTTTAAGGTTATGAAGGGCAATATTTTCATAACCTTATTAAATGTACAGGCTTGTGTCATTATTCATGTCAAACTCATATCACATATCACTTTTATCAATAAATTGATCTAAAATAATAAACCACTGTATGTTTGTTACCATTCAAATGAAATCATACTCAACAAACTGCAGAAGAAACACAGAAGCTGCATTAAAAGTGCTATTTAGATGTATCTACTCTTTTAAATTTTTTTTAAAGAAGATAATTGGTTTCCATAAATGCATTTACACAGTAAAACTGCAAATGCATAAATAATGTAATAGGAGAAATGTTTTACTTTTTTAAACATACAAATATGAAATGTTGGAAAAATGCAATGATACTTTTAAATGTGAAACCAAACCACCAGTAGGTGGCAGTAAGTCACTGTCTTATTGAGTGAGTCATTGATTCAAGGAATTGTTCTGTCTTTATACATGGCTCAGTGAATCATTAACCCTTTCACACATACAGACTTTACTGGTAAATTACCATTAAGAGATCACATGTGAACAGGACCTTTACATAAAATACCAGTAAATTTATGCCGGAAATTTACGGGTATGAGAAATTACAATATTATTACTAAATTATCAGTAATCTGTTCTGTGTGAACGCAGAATAAATATTACCGGTATGAGATCGTACAAGTTCTGGACAAGTTCAAGTTCACAGATCATAACATTCGGACACAGATAATGTATTTACTCTGCGCTGTATAGTTTGGTTTGAAGTTGTCTAATACGATGTCTCTGGGCCAAAAAAACAGCTGTACGAATGTGAATGTTTGATTAAAAATTAAAACATCAACAAAAACACTGACCACGTATACTCCTCCATATTTGCAAACACAACAACAGGTCGCTCAGCCATCTTGAGGTCATTTTCAGTTAATGTCACAGAATTTAGCAGCAGTTGATGTATGATTGGAGCATTACTGGTGAAAAGACGGAACATCGTTGCCTGTGTCAACAGTGCATTTTTGTATTTACCAGTAAAGTTGTCCCGGTAATTTTACAGTAATTTACTGTAATTACTGTTTGAAAGCGGCTATTGACTAATTGCTGAATCAATTAGTAGCAATACACTTTTGTGTGTTGTTTGGAGATGTGTGACTGTACTGCTGTGGCTTTGCTTAGAAGTATTTTTGTGCATGAAATGGAGCAAAAGTCAGTTAATAACTACTTGTTTATTGAACTACTGTTGTATAAAATCAATGTCAATTAGGGATGTAATGATTCACTAAACTCACGATTAGCGATGTAACGATTACCTGTTTGATGATAAATCAATATAAAATTCCCCACGGTTAGTATTACCGTTTTAACTTTTAATTATCATTAAAACCGTATTAGATTACCACAATTTGAACAACTCTCAATAAATAAATACTGTCCATCATAAAGCACAGTTTTTAGTAACTCAGTTTCATGTGCGCACAGCCTGCAGAGTAGTTTCATTTTGAGTGAAAACAGGGCGAAAAAGCTTGGAGTTTTAAAAAGAGTGCTAAGGGAATTAATCAAATGAATATATGAATGAAGTAATTATATAAATGTACCTCTGACGGTTTGATGGCATTTTGTTTTCATCTTCGCTCCATGTAATACCTAAAGGAAGTGTTCATAAAGGAAAATGCCACCGTCTTTCCATATTCCACGATGTTCTTCCCTCAACTTAGATTAGTTGATACGTATCTCTTCCATCTCAGTGTATGCACTCAATCGCTGTAGCACGTGGCACCACTATGCTAGCGTTTAGCTTAGTGTCATTCATTCCTTAGGATCCAAACAGGGATGAATTTAAAAGCCACCAAACATTTCCATGTTTTCCCTATGTAAAGATGTTACATGAGATGTTGTATGGTGACACAAAATAAAATGTGGCGATTTTCTAGATGGATAAAAAGTGATAAATATAACGTATGGCCGAAGCGCACTTCGCAGCACTTTGACCTCGGCACAGTAATACCATCACTCCTGAAAAGTCCCCATCCCCCTCTCCCTCTAACTTCAGTCAGTACAACTAACATGAAGAGTTTTCAGAAGTGATGTTATTACTGCACCGAAGTGCTGCGAAGTGCTCTTCTGTCATATATTAGTTAGTTATCACTTTTTATCTGCTTAGAAAATCATCACGTTTTATTTTGTGTCCCCATACTTAGAGAAAAGATGGAAGTGTTTGGTGGCTTCTAAATTCATCCCTAAGAAATGAATGGTACTAAGCTAAACACCAGCATAGTGGTGCCGCGCTCTACAGCGATTGAGAGCACGCACTGAGACGAGAGAGGTACGCATCAACTTTAACTTCAACTTTCCTTTAATCGCAGTGCTGCTTTGTCCACGGAGTTTACGGGCAACAGCTCAAATTCATCTTTTCCATAAGCGCCACCTGCAGTCAGCGAGTGGATATACAGAGACTTGTATTTACATTCAGTCTGTGTACAGTTTGTGTGCAGTCTGGCCAAAAATGGACTGAATCTGCATGCCCTGCTGTAAATTTTGACTGGTTGATGAAAAACCAGCTTATGTGGATTCTACACATTTAAACAATACAGATAAGTTATCCAGATTTATTTATGGAGCAGATAAATACATATAATCATTTGTTAATCAATTATCATTTATATATATTTTTTTATTTAAAGACTAAAATATTAGGTTTACCTTTTATTCAACATTTTCAAAGCTTTAATTAAACATTTACATTAGATATTTCAAAATGGTATTAAACTGTTGTTAGTCAAGTTGTCATTTAAAATCCTAACATCATTGTTATTGTTTAAGTGATTATGCAAACAATAAGTTATTTTATTTGATGCTTGTTGATTTTTAAATATAAAACTTGGTGAATTGATTGATGTGTTGGTACTTTTTAAAAATTTAACATTTTAAAATTTTAAAACAAACCCCAAATAAAAAAAAAAAAATGTTTTAAAGGCTTTGCCGGTACTATTTCCCTTCAAAATTAGAGGCAACCACTGCATTTGAATCACAATACAAACAAAGATTCAGAATACATGCAGCATGAGCAGTGTTTTAAATCTAAAATTTATTGTATAATTTGAAATTTTCAAACACAAACAGAAATCTCTGACTTTAGTTTTGTGAAACTTAACTACATTAAGCATCTGCACAAAACAAAGACAGCAGACAAGCAGGTGGCACTTATGGAACATCAGCAACAATACAGCATTTCCTTGGCTGTAAACAAAGCAGTGCAGCACTTACAAACACTACTTTAATATGCATTATACAGAGATGAGATGAAAAGAAAATATAATCTAAAATTTTCTAAAGACAGTCAGATACATTCATATAAACTCACACTCCAAAAATTATCTTGATTCGTTTTAACATCTCAACCAATTTGAATCATCAAATATTTGTATAGATTTTCAACCAGCTTGTGGTGAATCGCTACATGTCAATGTCACATTTGCAATCATGCTGATAGTCAGGAAAACATCACTCTTGGTCGTGTGATGTTGCTTACCTAAGTCATATATTATAAGGAATATTTATGATTAGTTTTGATATCTCCGCAAGTCATACAGGCTGCGTGAGCCTCAACTGACACGACCTCGATACTGTCAATACATTATCCATTATCAGTCACCATTTGAAAGTAATAAAATCACAATCATCAAAGTCAAAGTTTCCGTGCTGCCCTAGTTAATGCTTGTTATTGACATTTTAATGCTGTTACTTCCCCCTCCACTAAATCCACTTGTTCAGGACAAGCGGACAAGCATTAATGTTGAACCCTTAGATGTTTTTTGAAATATTATAACTTAAGCCCTTCAGGTATTTTCCAGTAGCCAAATGAAATAATATTGCATTCCAGAGGTACAGTCGGTTTCCAAGTGAAGCACAAAGCAGGGTGAGGTTGCCTGCAGTGGCATGTTCTATTATCAATCACTGATCTTCACACACCCAACCTATTCAGAAGCTCCATATCCTCCTCCACATCTTCCCATAATACAGTATACACTTTACTCTAACCGGCACTGAGAATCAGCATAAACAAAGACTAATCCAAAGAGGCTTACCTCTTTTTCTAAAATGGCAGCTATTTCGGATGTGATCTTCAGTCATCACACACCCACAAGCTTTATTTGCCAAGTGACCACATAAAAAGAAAAAAATCATGTTTGCAATATATTCATATTATAGCTCAATAAATGTAGACTTGTGGGGCAGGGCGAGACGGAACTTAGTCTGACAGGAAAAGATAAAAGAAGAGGAAGTGGGGGAAAAAAACTTGAGTTTGACTGGCAGAACTTGACAGTAAAAGACCACTGTGACCCTACATGCAGAAGCCATCTTGGTTTCTTTCCAAGCCACAAACAAGTGCAAAGATATGAGGGCACAGAACCCAGGATGAGGGCTGACTCAGCAGCATGGGTGGGCTGACCCAGCCTCTCCATATGCCATGGCCCCTGTGGATAAATGGGCATCAGGGCATATCTATTTTGATCTATCAACACTTAACTTCCATTGACTTATTGCAAGTTAGCAATTTTTCAAATAAAATACTTTATTAAGTATTTTGTTTATTATTCAATACTGGTGATAATTAATTAAATATGTTTAGCATGCAATGTAACTGTTGGAAACAATCTTCAAAGAATTCTGAATAATTAAAAAATTACCAATTTTACTTCTGTGCTTACTTACTTGGATGAGTAAGAAGTAGTGCTTACTTCGCAGTTTACTTACTAAACATTGGGTTCAGTAAGGAATATATCCCTAACTTGCAGAAATGTATCCCATTTAACTGCTTTCCTGGCAATAAACACCATGCTACTTTCTCATGGCCAGGCAATTCAGCAGCCAGATGCTACTCTGTTGCGCTAATATCAGTGTATGCTTTTAAACCGAGGAATAATTGGAACAAATTACAAGGCAAGTAGCACACTAATGCTCAGCTCAGTTGACCAGGAAGTGTAACGTCAATTCAAGAACTTCTCATATCACACATTCTAAAGGCTTCAGTTTCATGCCAGTCTAGTCAGTACAGGTACAGCACCAAATTAACTGGTACAAAACAAAGAAATCCAGGAAATTTGACAAAAGATTAAATGAAACCTGCTAAATCATAATTTAATTACAGTAAAATGTGATAATTATCAGTTACAATAAAAATACAAATAAACAGTAACAACTGCATTAATCTTTGGGTATGGATCTTTAATTGTGTTTTGCTTGTTCAAAACAAAATTTCTCACAAAAAATAAAATAAAATAATTTTTATTTGGGTAATAAGAAGATAAGATGGAATGTTGACATTTATCATTAAGTGCCTTGCTATATGAAAATCATTTCTAAGCCTATGGGTTTTTTCTTCAGGGGCAGCAAGGTTTACAAACAGATCAGACACCTTGATACAGTAGTTATTGTATAAAAGTTCCCCAAAGAACAAAATACCCAGCTAAATTTATCAGGGTCAAATGTAAGATATGTAATTTTATCAATTTTAAAAGTTGATACATACCCAACTGTCCCAACTTAATACACAGAGAAATCTATGTGATTTTAGGGTAAAACTACCTGTTGAATGTGTAATACATTAGCTGAAAAATTAACTAGATTTAAATCCAGACTCAACACCCATGTGTTTAGCTGTGCATTTATTGAATGAGCACTCTGCTACGTCCAAACTGATTGCACTGATAATTTTCTATCTTAAACTGTTTGAAATTAATTTTAAAAGTTTTTAAATTCCTTACTTTACTGTTGTGATTTTTTTTATATATCTATAATTATTTTACTTCCTTTTATTTAAAGCACTTTGAAATAGCATTGTGTATGAAATGTTCTATATAAATAAACTTGCCTTGCCTTGCCTTGCAATGGCAGATGGGAGAAAAGTTCGGGAAACCTGTTTGAAAACACTCTGTTTGGTTACTGTAATTGCACTGAAATTGCATAGTTCTTCAGAGGGGCACAACATTTTTGTTTAACCGATGCTGACTGATATGACATTCATCTTGGAATTAATGCTGACACTTAGTGGTGTGGATGCTGCATCACACAAAAGCATTAGTTTTCATTTACCAGTTTCACAGCCGAAATGCTCTATTTGCAATCATCCATGATTTATTCCATGAATGAAAGTATCCAATAACTAGGTGGTTATTGAGATAAAATGAACATTTTCAGCTGGTTATGTGATGTCAACCTGTCCGTCCCCATGAAGCAAGCCACTCTTTGTGAAATAAAACTTTTTGGGGGCTAGTTTTGTAAATGGAGTCTTCAACCATTTTTTTTTTTTTTTTTTTTTTAGGTTCTATTGATGTAGGAAAAAAACATAAAACACCTTTATGTACAATGAAGGTACAAGAAAATTAGCTTTTAGTACACTCCTCAAAGTATCAATAGTCATTAAAAATACATAATAGATTATAGGTTCCATAATATATTATAGGTTCCAAAAGAAACTTCTGAGCATCAATCAGTTGAAGCCTTCATCTCACACTGTTTGCACTTAATGCATTTTGAAGGCAAATCATCATTCTAAATATGTGTTGATCGATTCGTTTAAAATTACTGTAGGGATTGACACAGAAAAAGGTGGGGGTTAAGTGTCTGTTTGTGTGAGAGGAGAGCAAGGAGGCATGAGTGGGGGTTATGGGGAAGCAAGGGTTATCGACAGGCAGGGCGCAACGAATAGCTGGCGCCAGACGAGCTCCACAAGCCTGGGGAAGATTTAGCACCAAAGAGAGCGGAGTGTCGCAGCGAGTGTGTGTGTGTGTTTGGGAGTGTGTGTGAGAGGGTCAGGCTCTGAATGCAGTTCTGTTCAGGGCAGATTTCACGGCTGGGTGATCACAGGCGTCCATGGCTCGACCCTCGCGACAGCTGCAAGGCCCTGCCTTCAGGCCCACTCACCCCCTCCTCCCTTATCCAGCACAAAGGGGCCCCTGCCTGGCCCAGCGCTGCCCAACACGGCCCAGTACAACGAGGCAGTGGCTGACAGGCTTCGGTCACTAACGATGGCAACTGTGTGAGGTATGCATGTGTCATGTTGGGGGGTGCAGGGGGCATCATGCTAATGGAGCATGCAAGTGGGAAATAGAGCGGCTTCTCTCTCGCCCTGTCAAGTCCAAGGGGTTCCTATTCCTATGAGATTATTTGTCTTTCTTCTCTCTATTTACTTGGCCCATTTGTTTCACCAGCAATATCTTCTCTCCTTCTCAAATCTTTTCCTCAGTGACTTCACTCCATATCCTCACAGCCTTCCCCAAAAAACCTTCTTATTCCCAATGCAATGATATGGCCTCTCTACATGGGGGGTGGAGGGGGGTTAAACTTTGTTAAAGTTATCAGTAGACAGGCTGATGTCACAGACAGCTAGACTTACTGTGTCTCATCAATGGGGCATAGCACCAGTGAATGACAGGATGATAAAGATATGGCATGAATGGCCAAAATAATTGATAAATGGTGGCTGACTCATTGCAAAACGAATGGGAACAATCTGAAAACTGCTACCTGTGGTGGTAACCTCATCTGGAAAGCAGCAAGGTTTACATTTGTTCCTGTGTGATCAGACATCCATCTCTTGCCTCGTGGTCATCACAGCAGCAAAGTCTTCTTCTGACCCAAAAGAATAACCCCTCTGACCCTTCAGGGTCACTAGGCTAGCCACCACAGTGTGCCTCAAAATAATGTAATGAGCTTAGACTGACCTGACACAACAAAACCACTAACAGACTTAAAATGTTCTGATATTTGCTTTACACAAGTTTCAGGAATAGTTACCTTAGCCAATATGCTTCCAGAGCACATTTCATCAAACATACTTGATATAGCATCTTTATGCAACACTGGATACAGTACAAGTGTTTAAATGTAAGCTGACACATGCATTCCATACACCAGGACAGCCTGGATGGGCCATGCAAGTGTGTAGAGGTGCAGGTAGCGGAGTTTCACCGCACAAGACGGGGCTTATTGTCCTGTCCCTGTGGGAAAGCCACATTACTTCCTTCAAGGGCAATTACCAGGAAACTTAAGATGCTGTATCAGTGACGCTTCCCATGTTTGCCGCAAGAACACAGAAATCTGCCCCTCATTTCTACACACATGCACTGAAGGGCACATACACAGAACTGATGAAGACTAAGGCCCAATCCCAATTTTACCCCTTAGCCCTTCCCTTTCCCCTACCTCTCCTTTTCGCGCGTTCACGTGAAGGGGTAGTGGTGTCTAGATTCTCTTTTGGTTGGAGAGGTAGGGAAAGGGGAAGGGCCAGACAGCCCTTCAAACGAAGATTTATCGGGACCACATTTCAAACGAAGGGGTATGAATTATCTCGGCAACATGGCTGCCTGAACGAACAAAAAGACACATAAATGTGGGCATTTGGGGCATTAATAAAGATTTTCCCGAAAAGTAATCATTTAGGGGTATAAAATAGAATTGAGATTGGGCCTAACTGTGCTTTATTGCTTGGCCTAGGTGTGAACATCAATTTTCTCAGTGTGGCCTACAGATGTGACCTGTTGTTTCTCGGCTGTGAGACAGCTACGTAAGTCGTGGGGCAGTCATGGCCTAACGGTTAGAGTGTTGGACTTGCAATCCAAGGGTTGCAAGTTCGAGTCTCAGGCTGGCAGGAATTGTAGGTGGGGGGAGTGAATGTACAGCGCTCTCTCCACCTTCAATATCACGACTGCGGTGCCCTTGAGCAAGGCATCGAACCCCCAACTGCTGCCTGGGTGCCGCAGCATAAATGGCTGCCCACTGCTCTGGCTGTGTGTGTGTGTGTGTGGGTGCACTTTGGATGGGTTAAAAGCAGAGCACAAATTCTGAGTATGGATCACCATACTTGGCTGTCATGTCACTTTCTTCTTCTGATAGGGCCAAAGGAAGATGCAAAGGAAAAAGGTCACTGTTATCTTACTAAACAAAGGAGATTATGCAGCTGTGCATCTTTTTCTCTCAAACATGATGTATTTGCAGCATAGTATGGCTAAATTGCTTGTTTAGCCAGGACATGAGTCAAATACGAACTGCACCAGTGTGTTGTTACATAACAGGGTGTGCACTTGCAAAACATAGCAGAGAGAAGTCAAAGAGATTGTTCTAACTCTTTGGACATGTAGCTCTTGCTCAATTAATCAACTGCCACCACAAGAACTAAAACTTCTCAGTTTATTTAGAACAAAGGGAGCATGGGCTGATTGGCGCACACTTGTTGCTCTTGGGATGGTGCATACTGACCTCTAGTGGTGGCCGAAGCAACAGCACTGTGCTTGTGTGAGCCAGAACAGTGTTGACAAGGACTAATGGCCCCCTTTGCAGCTAATGATGGAGCTATGTAGACAGCTGCTGTGCAGTCTCTTCAAATGCCAGCACTGACCCCAGCCTTTGAGGATGAGGGAAAAAAACTCTCTCTTTCTTATTTTTTCTTTCTCTCTCTCTCCCGTCCCTGTGCATGAAAGTATCCCTCTTTTGCTATTCAAAGCTCATCACCCCATTCACTTTCTTTATCTAGACCTGCTTCTTTTGGCTTTTTCTTCTTCTCACCTGTATGCAAATTGGCCAGCATTCTGCTTCATTAATCTGGGAGAGGTAGGGTGAGATAGCAGCAGATTGCTTCCGCTGCCACAGAATGTTCGCCGCACTTTGGCCACAAGTTAATTTATTACTGGAGGGTTTGGAGCGCCTGGCGCACAGGGGATGTTTGTTAAGGATCCTTTTCTCTCCATTCAGTCGGCCAGAGCACAGCGCTTTGAACCCCAGCTATTGCCTCTAAAGAGTGTCCATTCAGAGAATGCAAGCAACCTGAGGAACGAAGCAAAGGGGCAGTTCTTGAGAAAGAGAGACACATAGACGGAGTGGAAAGAAAGAAAGAAAGAAAGAAAGAAAGAAAGAAAGAAAGAAAGAAAGAAAGAAAGAAAGAAAGAAAGGGTGTATTTTGCAAAAAGGGTTATTAGGGAGACGCCAAGTTGAGGGGTCTTATATTACTCTGAAGGGGGTTCATTTTGCAGTAATGACTGATGGGCTACACACTAAAATTGTTATTTGGGCAGTTGTGTCCTAATGGTTCGAGAGTCTGACTTCTAACCTGAATGTTGTGGGTTCAAGTCTCAGAACCCATGAGCGAAGCACTGAACCCCCAACTGCTCTCCGGGTGCTGCAGTAATATTGCTGCCCACTGCTCCGGTTGTGTGTGCACTCAGATGGGTTAAATGCAGAGCACAAATTCAGAGTATATGCCACCATACTTGTCCATATATCATTCACTCAATTTACTAGATGTTGACCAATAGTGGATCTTACCGATACCAATAGCTAGTTGGACTCGAACAGCAACCTCCAGCTCTCTCTCGTGAGGCCAACATGGGAAGTGACTTAAACTGTAATTCGTCAACTGGCCACTAGAGGCTGGCTGCAAAGGGATTTAATCCTATAGACCCCCTATGTTAAAATGCTTTAAACTTTACAGCAGAAAAAAAAAAAAACGTTTACAGCCTGGATAAAATAATAATAATAAAAAAAGACTTTGACCTAGATAGCTAATTTTGCCCTTAATGACAACTGTGAGGGGGTGATTTTTTTAAATATAACTCATCAGTTTAAATTATATTAAGCCTTAAAGTTCTGTATAATTAAGGCCGTGGCCACTTGAGTGACAAGTGAATTGCCGCTGTTCTCACAGCCGTCGAGCTAGGTGGGCATGGTTTTGACAATCAGTTCGTGCCTCTTTGCCCATTTTCGATTATCTGGTAGTGACGTGCGGTGACACTCTGCCAAGATGGCAACGGCCCACTCTGCCCACTTAGAGTTTCAAAAACACTCTTCAGAAACCTAAAAAAAAAGTTGATTTCTCAATTCATGACCACTTTAAATATATTATAATATATTATATTATATATTGAGCATTAAAGTTAGAAAGAAAAGAAAAAGCACAATCTATATTATAGCTCTCTATATGAAGCATGCATACTTTATTAGATCCACAAAGAGCCAAACATTTCACTGACAAATGCACATTAAACAATTTTAGAGCCTAGTGTAAGGTCATTATGTACATAAAGAACGACAAATATAATGTAATTTTATGGAAAACTGTGTGAGTGGTGATCTGTGGCGTGGCAGGATTTATTTCCGCTGAATCAATATATCAACATGCTTTCTCACGTCACAGCTTTAAAGGTGCACTAAGCGATTTTTGAAAAAACGCTTTTGACCAGAGTGTCGGACCTAGTCCCAAAACAAACTTGCAGCCGATCAGCCGTAAGGAGTGTGTCTAGTAATGTTAGGGAGAAGAGAGCTCTCAGTGAGAGCACAGGACGGATGTTAGTAGATTGACTATAGACAGAGAGATGGCATTTAGGGTGAACAAATCATTAAAAAGAAGGGTTACAATCAGCCAAGAGGTAGAAGCCGCGTAAATATCGGAAAAGCTTCCCGTAATGGAGAGAGAACTCGAGGATCGGAAGGCAATCAGATGCTGAGGTTGCTTTGTTTCTTCTTGATAGGTGAGTTAGCTTGATTTTGTTTAGTGGATAAGTGCATTCCTGGCTTCTGATGTGTGGATGTGGATCTGTGTGGATCTGGATGTGCGGTTCAGTGGTGTTGAAATCCAACAAATCGCACATTTACAGCATCACTACACAGCACCGTTCTGTCATTTTATGGACTAACCCTGCATCCGAATATGCAGTATTCATAAAACAGTAGGAGAAAAGCACCTGAATGACTTCACCATAATTCTAAACTGTGCATCCAATAGACACAGTTTAGACTACTGTACTATTTAGCTGCGTCTAAAATCGCATACTCTTGTAGATGCTAGATTTAAAAAAGAGAACTTACTTTGCAACCATTAAAAAAAAAAGTATGTTCTATAAAGTATAAATGTACATAGTATTAAGGAAATCTAGACATTCTACGTACATCCCGCCGTGTTATCATTATATTTTTACTCACAGCTGCAGTTGCATCGATTAACTACACTCCCACGGCCTCTTGGGATAGTAAAGCGTCAATAATATATCACTGCAGAAATAGTAGGTTATCTAGTTACTTTTTGCATACAGGTTTATGAATACTATGAATTTTGAACATACCCTCCTTTTTGTATGAATTGTTTTTCAGCTAACATACATATTTGGATGCAGAACGTTAGAAAGATTTCATGGTCGGTGGCGCATAATCAGAAGTTAGAACTTTTTTAAACATTCAGCCATGATTTATGGAAGGCATTTTCTGCCAAATTTAAATAAATAAATTAAATTATTAAAATGAAAATTAAAACCAGATTAACAATTTCATTACAGAAAACTGTACCCAAAATATGTGACAAAATTTAGAATTAAATTAAATGATTTCATTTTCACAGTGACATCCCTGTCAAATTGAAACATAAAATGCAATTGGTGATTTCACATTTGATTTACAATACAGTCTCGAGGCAAGACTGCCAATATTAAAATGAAAAGCCAAACGTGAAAAATAAACTACAAATACAGTTTTTACAAAGCTCTTTATTAACGCTCACGCAATAATGGTGACACAATTCAAATTTAAATGTAAATTTTACTTTTCATTTTAACTCCTCTTTTATTTCACAGTTTTCATTTTCGTTTTCATTTTCAAAGACAACCTGCATGCAAATTCTATGTTAATGAGTGGGTGTGGCTCAATTACGCTGTTACGTGGAGGAGCTAAAATGGCGGTTATGGCCAGTATAGCAGCAGAATTAAACCAGCTAGCAAACATTTCGGATGATGATGACTTCATTTTGCTACGAGTTGAATCTATATTGGATACACTTGGACATTTTGCAGCCGTCACAAACTCCGATGTCGATCCTCGAGTTATAAATAGTCTTAGTGAGGTTGTGCAGTGCCTTCAAGTTCGGTAAAACTGGCAAGATATTCACAGATTCGACTTTTCCGGATCAATAACTCGCGAGCAAAACGTTTTTGGTACACGAATTATGCCTCTTTTTACTCGTAGTGATGTAGTAAACGAGCTACAAGCGAGTTTGCCTGAAAACAAGCTTTCCTCCGCTTTGTACAAAATACGTTGATCTCAATGCGCTGGCGTCTGAGGGACAAGTCCTAAGGGACCGTCTGCAAAGTGCGAAACGCGAAAAAGGTTACTAATAAAATACTTAATAACTTCACAGTAACACACTGTAGTGTCACCAAATTCAGTTCACACATCACTGCTCTCCTGCTGCTTATACTACAATGTTGGTTTTAAAAATAGTTGCTTTTGCACAATTTTACGATTTTTTTTATTATGAAAACGTCAATAACGTTACTGTAACACACTGTACTTTCACCAAATTCAGTTCACACATCACTGCTCTCCTACTGGTTATACTACAACACTTATATTGAAAATAGTTGCTTTTGCACCATTTTTATGATTTTTTTTATTATGAAAAACAGTTAATAACTTTACTGTAACACACTGTACTTCCACCAAATTCAGTTCAAACATCACTGCTCTCCTGCTGGTTATACTACAACACTCATTTTGAAAGTAATTGCTTTTGCAAATTTTTATGATTTTTTATTATGAAAAATAATTAATTACTTCACTGTTATTGAACATAATAGTTAATAACTTTACTGTAACACACCGTACTTCCACCAAATTCAGTTCACACATCACTGCTCTACTGCTGTTTATACCACAACTTTGATTTTAAAAGGAATTGCTTTGGCAGATTTTTGATGATTTTTTTTTTAATTATGAACAATAGTTAATAAATGTACTGTAACACACTGTACTTCCACCAAATTCAGTACACACATAACGGTTCTCCTACTGGTTATGCTACAACTTTAATTTTGAAAATAATTGCGTTGGCACATTTTTTATGATTTTTATTATGGAAAATAAAGTCACCATTATTGAACATAATAGTTAATAACTTTACTGTAACCCACTGTATTTCAACCAAATTCAGTTCACACATCACTGCTCTCCTGCTGGTTTTACAACAACTTTAATTTTGCAAATAATTCCTTTAACAAATGTTTTTTTATGAATACTAATTAAGGAAAAATTTTTAATAACTTTACTGTAACACACTGTACTTTCACCAAATTCAGTTCACACATCACTGCTCTCCTGCTGGTTATACTACAACTTTCATTTTGAAATTAATTGCTTTTGCACATTTTTTAGGATTTCTTATTATGAAAAATAGTTAATAACTTTACTGTAACACACTTTACTTCCACCAAATTCTGTTCACTCATCACTGCTCTCCTGCTGGCTATACTACTACACTCATATTGAAAATAATTGCTTTGTCACATTTTTTATGATTTTTTTATTATGAAAAAAAAACAGCAGGAGAGCAGTGATGTTTGAACTGAATTTGGTGAAAGTACAGTGTGTTACAGTAACGTTATTGATGTTTTCATAATAAAAAAAAATCGTAAAATTGTGCAAAAGCAACTATTTTTAAAACCAACATTGTAGTATAAGCAGCAGGAGAGCAGTGATGTGTGAACTGAATTTGGTGACACTACAGTGTGTTACTGTGAAGTTATTGAGTATTTTATTAGTAACCTTTTTCGCATTTCGCACTCACTTTGCAGACGGTCCCTTAGGACTTGTCTCTCAGACGCCAGCGCATTGAGATCAACGTATTTTGTACAGAGCGGAGGAAAGCTTGTTTTCAGGCAAACTGGCTTGTAGCTCGTTTACTACATCACTACGAGTAAAAAGAGGCATAATTCGTGTACCAAAAACGTTTCTCTCGCGAGTTATTGATCCGGAAAAGTCGAATCTGTGAATATCTTGCCAGTTTTACCGAACTGGGCCAGTTCGAGACTCCCCGGAAAATCTGATGTCTGAAGGCACTGCACAACCTCACTAAGACTATTTATAACTCGAGGATCGACATCGGAGTTTGTGACGGCTGCAAAATGTCCAAGTGTATCCAATATAGATTTAACTCGTAGCAAAATGAAGTCATCATCATCCGAAATGTTTGCTAGCTGGTTTAATTCTGCTGCTATACTGGCCATAACCGCCATTTTAGCTCCTCCACGTAACAGCGTAATTGAGCCACACCCACTCATTAACATAGAATTTGCATGCAGGTTGTCTTTGAAAATGAAAACGAAAATGAAAACTGTGAAATAAAGAGGAGTTAAAATGAAAAGTAAAATTTACATTTAAATTTGAATTGTGTCACCATTATTGCGTGAGCGTTAATAAAGAGCTTTGTAAAAACTGTATTTGGAGTTTATTTTTCACGTTTGGCTTTTCATTTTAATATTGGCAGTCTTGCCTCTAGACTGTATTGTAAATCAAATGTGAAATCACCAATTGCATTTTATGTTTCAATTTGACAGGGATGTCACTGTGAAAATGAAATCATTTAATTTAATTCTCAATTTTGTCACATATTTTGCGTACAGTTTTCTGTAATGAAATCGTTAATCTGGTTTTAATTTTCATTTTAATCATTTAATTTATTTATTTAAATTTGGCAGAAAATGCCTTCCATAATGATTATGTTCACAGTATAGTGCAGCCTCCTATACCTTGTTTAACCAGAGCATCACCAACGCTATCTAACGACCAATTCGTACTTATTTTACGAGGTTGATTTGTACGACCTCACTCATATGATTTTATACGACCCCAGTCACGGTTAGGTTTAGGGGCGGAGTTAGGTGTAGGTCATTCGTACAAATTCATACGAATGTAAAATACGTACCATTTGGCAACAATCGTATGAATTTGTACGAGTGTGGTCGTACGAATTCGTACGAATAAGCTACCTTGTGAAAAATGTACGAATTGCCGTGAGATCAGGTTGGCATCACAGATTAACAAAGTAATTATAAAGTGGTCGGACAAGTCATCAGTAGGGTGCTACAACTTAATGAGAAGTTCTGCTAGTGGTAACTTAACAAAGTCTTTCCAAATGCCTTGTTAGAAGAACTATTCTAAACTATTCTTATCACGCAATACATTTTGATCTGAAACACAAAGACATACACACACACACACATACACACACACACACACACACACCTAAGCAGCTGCTGTTCACAAATACAAGGCAGCAGGAGAAAGGTGTGGGTTGAGCTAGAGCTGAAGAGTGCTGAACTTTCTTTGTTTTCCAGAACAGGGAGCGGCCAGGTGATAAAGTGGCACCTGGCAGACAGGTGTCTGAGAGAGTCTGCCAGGGGTTTGCAGAAGATTAACTGCCCTCGCTCACCTGAGCAGAGGAAGACGGCGGGCAGCTGCATCTGCTGGGACTTCCGCACACAGCGAAAGTCAAAAGGGCACCGAGCAGCAGGGACAGCCACCTAATTGGGAGGTGTGTGGAGAGGGCGTTGAATTGCAGCAGTTGAGGAGAATAGAGGAGGAGCGAGAGGAGTGGATGGTCCAGTCTCTACATGTCAAATCGCGGACCCTCCTTGATCCAACTGCATTGTGTAGGTGCAGTGACACCTTCTCCTTTTCTTTGCCATGCCCTGCCAGAGGGTGAAGTTGGATATTTCTTTCACTCCTATTACAGCAGAGCCTGGCTAGCCATTTCCTTAATTACAGCTTGAAAAAAAAATGGCAAGAACAGGTTTTCAGGTGCGGGATTTGGGCATGGGGTCCAGGTGCTGGGTGGGTGAGAGGAGCGAGCAGAAATAGAGAGAGGCCAGACAGAGGAGCATCATTAGGGCTTAAAGAGGTGTTTAGCTGAACCTGCCAAAGACAACAGAACTGTTAAATGTCCCTAAACAATGGATTCTACACCAGCAGCCAACAATACTTAAAACTTTAGGGTGACATCAGTAGAAGCAAGCTGATAAAAGATAAACAAGCTTGATGAGGTTTTGGTATAGCTAAAGATTTATACTCAGACTTCGCTGTAGGCTAAGCATCAGTTTTCATTTATACTTAAAGTATGCGCTGTTGTTCGCATCGACGTCCAGTACACATCCAAACCGCTAGTCTGCAGTGTCCACGGGCATGTTGCTGGTGTAACCTGCAGTACCTATAATAAATGATAAGACACTTGTTCTTTGCTGTGTTTTATTTTATATAAGAAGGTGTAACATTAAAATTAAAAGCACAGGCAAAACACAAATACATACGGAAGGGGGAGTTCTTGCAGACCAATCACAGCACTTGCGGTCCACGTAGAATTGACGCGCTTAGATTTTTGGAGAGGTGCACGTCAAGCTCAGCGTAGGCTACGGTTTGAGCCCAATTTATACTTCTTCGTCGAACCTATGCCATAGCTTCACCGTTGTCTATGTTTAGTACACTGTAGCCTGATGTGCACCTTTCCAAAAATCTAACAGCGCATCAATTCTACGCGGACCACAAGTGATGATATTGGTCTGCTAGAACCCCACCCTCCGTATGTACTTGATTTGTGTGTGTTTATGCGTACCTTTTTATACGGCATATAACATATAAAAGCTGCCCATCTGAACCAAGCCTTTGAAAGACATTTGATTTTGAATATGTTCTTTCAGAATCCATATTAGATTTACTTTGGTTGGTGTCAAGTTTTGTTTAAAAAGGTGGTCTGGAGTACATTTCATAACTTTCAAACAATTCGCCATTGCTATAAACACAATTTGCCCTAAATCATGAAAGTGAACCCCTATTTGATGGCATATCATTTGTATCTTTGCACCTTCCTGTTCACACTTATTATGCATTCCAAAAGAAAACAAAACAATTAATTGAACTTGAGTTCACTCCAATACAACCAAGTATGTGTGTGTGTGTGTGTGTGTATATATACATACAGAAACACACAAACCCACACTAAAAAATAGAACGTATATACACATAAAAGAAAAAAAAAAGACCCTTCTCTGTACTCAGAAGAAGGGGAGATGTACCTGCTGAAGGCCCAATATAGATCTGCTGACCTAGCTAACATCAACAGCCACATGATAAAGTTGAAGTACAGTAATGCCAGCAAGGCTGTCTGACAACTGAAAGTTTAAAGCATTCAACCTATGAGATCAACACATGCCCAAGCCCCAATTCAATATCTTTCTGACAACGACCCAGATTGATCAATCATCAAACAAGCAGGTTGCAAAGACAAGATAAGCATGGGATAACTAACAGACAGTGGCTCTGCTCACATACCAATGTGCCTGACATCACTTTTGTTCAGACCTGTATTCCGATGATGGGGGACCTAAACCTGTGGCTCTGTTTAAGAGGTACACTGAACGAAAAAAGTGAAAAAATAAAACACAAGACAACACTGCTTCCTGAATAAAATACTGCCACCTGTTGAGCGTGTTATGTTCACCTGTTATGTTCAGAAGCGACAAACTCCGTACTGTTTCCTAGAAACTATGTAGTGTATACTTTATACAGCATACCGCAAGCGGTCAGAGCAAACATCTTTCTTCCTTCTGCTGCTCCATCTATCAACACTGTGTGTTCTGCTGTCTTTAATCAGTTTGATCCTGTGTCTTTGAAAGAGATCATTAGTAAAACAAAATCATTATTGTATAGATGTTGTCTCCCCACATCTTTTAAAAAACACTTTTCATCATCGGTCCCAATATTGAATCCATTATTAATAGTTGTCTTGCCTCAGGAGTTGTACCTTAGTCTTTTAAAAATGCAATAGTGTAACCAGTGATTAAGATGGATGACAAGCATCTGGATGTAGTGTAAAAAACAGAAGTCATGTTGTGAGTGCCCTGATTTGGATATAGGCACTTTGAAACCTCTTGTGAAGCCCTCTGAGGCAGCTCTCCGAGATCTTTTGAAGATTTTGAAAGGATTGTACATATTTTTATCTCAATCCGACAGGAGCACGAAAGCTCCTATACAAATCATTGCAAAGCAACTACAAAAAATTAAGTTTCTACAATATTTAGTAGTAGCTTATCAGTGATGACTGTTAGTTTAATACATATGCCAGAAATGTATGGAAAAATCAATTAAAGACATAATCAAACAGACGATAAACACTATTAACAGCAATTATTATATGATGCAATCAAATGCATTATTTGAATGCTTGGCAAAAGAGATGTGTTTTTATTCTAGATTTAAGCAGAGACAGTGTGTCTGAACCCCGAACCTTATCAGGAAGGTTATTCCAGAGTTTGGGAGCCAAATGCGACAAAGATCTACCTGTTATAGTGGACTTTGCTATCCTAGGTACTACCAAAAGTCAAGCGTTTTGTGAACTTAGGGAGCATGACAGATTATAGCGTGGTAGAAGGCTATTAGGTATGCAGGAGCTAAATCATTAAGGGTCTTATAGGTAAGTAATGATATTATGTAACTGATTCGGAACTCTTGCCATTGAATTTTGGACTACCTGTAGCTTGTTTATTAAAGATGCAGGACAACCACCTAGCAGTGCATTACAATAGTCCATTCTAGAGGTCATGAATGCACGAACTAGCTTTTCTGCATCAGAAACAGGCAACATGTTTCTAAGATGAAAGAATGCTGTTTTTGTAATATGGGAAATATGGTTTTCAAAAGACAAGTTGCTGTCTATTATAACACCCAGATTTTTGACTGTAGAGGAAATACATCGCTCTAGTTGCAAATTGTAATCTATGAGATTCTGTGTACTGTTTTATCTGAATTTAATAAGAGAAAATTATTGGTCATCCAATCTTCTACATTTTTAACACACTCTGTTAGCTTAGATAATTTTGAAGTTTCAACTGGTCTCATTGAGATATATAGTTGAGTATCATCAGCATAACAGTGGAAACTAATCCCGTATTTTCTAATAATATTACAAAGGGGCAACATGTATATTGAAAATAGCAGAGGACCTAGGACAGATCCTTGTGGCACTTCATATTTTACTGGTGATAAATGAAAAGACTTCCATTTAAATAAACAAAGCTGTAGCGATCGGACAAGTAGGATCTAAACCATCTTAAAGCCTGCCCTTGAATACCTGTATAGTTTTGTAATCGATCTACGAGTATATCATGATCTATGGTGTCGAGTGCATCACTAAAGTAAAGTTACGCATCACACAAGTAAAACTAGCAATGATATGCAGCCTTGGTATGACGCAAGAAGCAAGTCATTTTGTGTTTTTGAAAACTGCAGTTTCTAGGCTATGGTGGGGCCTGAAAACTGACCAAAATTCTTCTTACAGGTAATTTTTTGAAGACAGAGAGACATGAACATCTTGGATGGCATGGGGTAAAATATCAGGAATTTTTTATTCTGACTATGACTATGACATGAAATCTGCCAAAAATCTTTGTTGGAAATAAAGACTTTTAAAATGAAAATATCATGAAATTGACATTATAACCAGTAGAAGGCAGCAAAGGATTACTTATAAGCTCAGTTATCATTTTCACGCTTATTTTTTTTTTCACATCCTTTAGTACTTTTACTGTACTGAAGTATGAAGTACAGCAAGTACAATAAAATAAATACTAAGCATTAAATATCTTATTTAAAGATCTTATATAAAAAATTTTATTTAATTTAACAAAATTTTTTAAACATTGCCTTTAATAGAACACAACAAAAAGAGTGCTTTAAGTTTTATCTTTAACTAGAAGCTGCTTTGAAACCAGTGTATGCACAAAAACACACAGGAGCATTTGAAAGCGGGTGAGTTTGAGCGGGTACGGGACTGACTCGGTACAACTGGTAATGTAAAAAGTACCCCTCTCCCTCCAAACCAATTAAAAAAAAAAAAAATCACCAGATCTTAGTTTGCATTATTTTGTACAACGGATTCCTCTTCCTAAACTTTAAGTTACACAAACACAAACTACATCCAAAATCAACAAATCATTGTTATCTCTGAAAAGGTAAATTTTTAAAGATGTAATCCAGATGTTGTAATCCACATGTTCTCATTGTCATGTGACCTACCAGCATCAGCTGCATCACTTCACAGATTTCACAAATTCTCTCTCCTGGCCTCATGCGACAGCAAGGTGTCCATTGCAGGTGCACTTCAGAATCTAGGTGGAAGTCAGTCATCCAGAGGTACATTTTGACTAATGTTTTATGAATTGTAAGAATTTAGACAGTTTTCACATAGTTTCCCCATATAATACAGGGAATTAAAATTCCTGGATGAAATCACTTGACCATGATCAAAGATAGTGAGAGTTGATGTTAGGGAATTTAGACAAATTTTTACCAGAAGCTTTAACTTAGCATTGGCTACCTGAAACCAAGGAAAGGACTACAGATGGTATAATAACATTTGGTAAATCTGATGAAAGACAGACAAATTCTTCCAAATAAAATAAAAAAAATTATATAAGTGTATAAAAAAAAAATTAAGAAATAAAGAAATTTGGCCCCAAGCAATCCAACCGAACAGCAGTGCTCAGTATACTGTACACATACGGTAAGATTGCAGGAATTGCCCTGAGCATGTATGTCAAAAGTTAGGGGTAATTCACAATATCTGTCACCTAAATGGAAAAACAGCTTAGACCCCTAAAAGTCTTTATATTGCATAATAAATATATTTGACATAAGTACTTTTCTTACTTTAGCGGTTCGTTTAAAACTGAAATTAGTACTTAAGCAAAAAGTTCTGTCACAAAAAAAAATAATAATAATAAAATACATAATAATAATAATAATAATAATATATGACAACCGAGTTTAAAATCTCTTTGGCAGCTCCACACATTCCAGAGCAATATGGATCTCCTCACAGCTGAAAAAGGCATTCCTCAGAAGAACAGCTTGTTTATTATTTAAAGCCTTCACAATCAGACTGTGTAAACTACACTTTAAAAAGATCAATAATCTAGATTTGAATGTTTAAAGCTATTTATCGCTGCCAAGCAATTCTGACCATGTCAGTCCTGCATGGTTTAAGTTTGACATTGTAACTGAAATACAAGATGAATGAATAATACTGAGTAAACATGTTAAATAATTTACAAACAATATGACCATAGTTATTGACATGGCTAGCAAAATAAGGTAGGGCACTAATATACCTTAATGTTATACAGGGCAGAGTGAGGTAAGCGGTGCTTTTCAAGTTGTCCTCTTTAGGCAAAGACAATTTGGAAATCAAATACAACTTAAAAGTGCATGCCTATAACACAGGGCCTTGGAAATATGACCGATCCAGTGACACAACTTGCCACATGTAAGTCAAAAATCTTGTTAAAATGATGAATATGTGAACAATATTTATTTTTAAATTAAAAGTATAAACATAAATTAGAAAAAAAGATTTTTTTTTTTTTTTTTGCATTATAAGCATACTATAAACATAAAAAAACTTTTTTTTATGCTTTTTTTTTTTTGCATTTTAATGATAATATAAACAAATTAGAAAAAAAATTAATGCTTTTTTTTTAGCATTTTTTTTTTATTGCACACTATTCAAAATTTTTTCACATAAGCTGCAAAATAAAGGTTAAACATTCAGACTATTTGAATGTAGTAAAGCAATTTCCAACATTTTGTAATAGTGGTTCCTGAATTTGAATTAAGTTTACCACTACCCATTAAGCCACTGATACAGTTCACCCTGAAGCACGTCGCACACACATATTACAAATGGCTTAATCTAATAATTGATTATATATAACTATACATTGGGGAAAATATTTATTTGGTCCCTGGCTAATTTTGCAAGTTTGCCCACTTACAAAAAAACATTTTTTTTTTTATAGTAGGTATATTTTAACATATATGGAGGCAGAATATAAAACAAAAGATCCAGAAAAAACACATTATATGAAGGTTAGAAATTTATTTGCATTTCAGTGAGTGAAATAAGTATTTGATCCCCGAGCAAAACATAACTTACTATAGTACTTGGTGCAGAAACCCTTGTTGGCAAGCACAGAGTTAAGACGTTTTTTTTTTTTTTGTCACCAGGATTGCACGCATCTCAAGAGGGATTTTGGTTCACTCCTCTTTCCAGATTCTCTCTAAATCCTTAAGGTTTCTTGGCTGTCATTTGGTAAGTTTCAGCTCCTTCCACAGATTTTCTATAGGATTGAGGTCTGGCTAGACCACTCCATGACCTTAATGTGCTTCTTCATGAGTCACTCCTTCGTTGCCTTGGTGGTATGTTTAGGGTCATTGTAATCCTTGAAGACTATCCATGGCCCATCTTCATTGTTCTGGCTGAGGGAAGGAGGTTCTCATCCAAGATTTAACAGTACATGGCCCCATCCATTTGACCCTTGCTTGACTGCAGGGATGGTGTTCTTGGGGTCAAAGTCAGCATTTCTCTCCCTCCAAACACGAAAAGTCGATTTAATGGCAAAGAGCTAATTTTTGGTCTCATCTGACCACAGCACTTTCTCCCAAGCCTTCTCTGAATCATTAAGATGTTCATTGGCAAACTTTAAACAGGTCTGTACATGTGCCTTCTTGAGGTGCTAATTGTAGTCTCCGTTTCCTGTTCTTAGCTGACAGGAGCGGCCCCCCGGTGTGGTCTTCTGCTGCTCCAGCCCATCTCCTTCAGGGTTCGACGTGTTGTGCATTCAGAGATGGTGTTCTGCATACCTTGGTTGTAACGAGTGTTTGAGTTACTGTTGCCTTTCTGTCATCTCTAACCAGTCTGCCCATATCATATCACATTACAGTAAAATTAATCAATTTCCCTTCCTAGTTTATTTTTTGGTGGGTGAAATATGATCTGAAAACATTTCTTAACAGTTTTTGAGAGATTTACCCATACCGATTTCTGTAAAATATACAGTAAAATCTAATATAAATAAAAGCACTGAACAAACATAATGGCACAGTCAAAAATATAGAATCTACAAATTAATAAAACAGCTAAAAATATTTAACACCGTAATGAGTTATGTCCCTTTGTTTCCACTATTTTTAAAACAATCTATAGATTTTTTTTTTCTTTTCTTTTTTTTTTTGGTGATTGTAGCAGGCTTACAAAAATAAATAAAAAATATTAATATCATAAAATTCAGGAAAAAATGTGTTTGGTTTCTCAAAAAAGAAAAAAAGAATGAATTCCTTCCAGACATTAGGTCATGAACACTACTGTAATTTACAGGCTGTCTTGAACATACAATAAAAACTCTGGGACTCCAGCAGCAGGAGTGACTTGAGCTAAAGCCTCTTTATAAATCAAAGTTCCTCCAAACATTAACTGTGTGACGCTCTGTTAAAAACACATACATCCTTTCCCAGGCTGACCTGAAGCAACACAGCTCCTATAATGGGACACAGGTCCTCCAAAATGGATGGATATGTAAACATAAGGCCTACACAGACAAGATGCAGTCGTGAAGGATTCTGGGTGTTTTGGTGTAATTATGAATTAAAGGCGTCCTGTGAGTTGGAGGTGAGGGGGGTGAGTTTAGGGTCACCGGGAGAGGTGCAGATGAGGATGTTGTTGAAGTTGAGTTAGTAACTCTTCTTCTGTTGGCTCTTGGACATGCTCTCTGAAAACAGAGGATGGGCAAAATCAGGTATTTAAACAACCAAACTATAATTTCTCTCTCATCATTT
The DNA here is from genome assembly GCF_023724105.1 of Carassius gibelio. Lineage (NCBI taxonomy): Eukaryota > Metazoa > Chordata > Actinopteri > Cypriniformes > Cyprinidae > Carassius > Carassius gibelio. The sequence goes on along the minus strand of NC_068377.1, from coordinate 7,152,861 downwards.
ACTCACTTTCCAACTTGTTCAAAGTCTGTAAGGGTTAATTTCTTCATGATATATTTTGCAGAATGTTGAAAATCGATCAGTTGACAGTAGCCAATGTTTTTATTTCTTTTCTTCATACTATGAAAGTCAGATGCTACCGTCAACTGTTTGGTTATCAGCATTCTTCAAAATATATTTTGTGTGCGTGTGTTCAATAGAAGAGAAAAAGGAAGAAACATAATCTCAGCCACAGGAAGAAAAAAACTACTAACATTATTTCAAAATAAAGATTTATGGTTTTTAGCACAATTATCTTTTTATTGGACTATGATTTCTAGAATGGTTAAGAGTGATAAACATCAGGATATACCACACCACATTCCACTAAATTAAATCATTAGCCTTATTTAATCAGAGAGGAATGTGAGGGAAAGCTGTGAGGAAAGAGCAGAACGCAGCCTGAAATACTGAGCAGAGGAGCCTCAGGAAAATTCGGTCAAGTACTGGAGCTAAGGTATACTCGCTTGTGCCCATAAAATCACATACAATCAAAATACAACTATAAATCACTGACAGGCTATAGGACTGCAAAGGACAAAAATAAATGCTTAAATACAAAGTGTTTTTGTAATAATTTGTTTAACATATTCATTCCATTACCATTCATTCATGCTTCCATTTTGTCTACAAATTTTTTTTTCATTCCATACTGTATAACTCAATTCAGATCAACACTGTGAGATTCAAAAAGAATGTGTACCGATTATTACAATAATAATTATAATGATTCACTTCCTTTCAAATTTATCTCTTGAATTATCACCAGTGAGACAAACATTCTGACAGGGCTGACTTGATGGTGTTCACAAAATATTTAACAATCAAATCTGAAACAGTTCTATTGATCCTATTCTACCTATTCTCACAGATTCATATTAAAGTGGACATTTTTGCTGTTTTTAGAGCTAATGGCCAGTAAAATCCTACGACTTGTTTTCTCCCAGGTCTCTAAAATCAATGATAAGAACTTTCCGAATAGCTTCATTCATACCTGAAAATAAGCTGTACAGTGCTTTGATAGGCAATTCTCTCCACATCCTCGACAGAGAGAGCATTGCTGCGGTCCCACTTATAGGTGAAGTTCTGAACAAAGGAGGGAAGAAAAACAACATATAACTAGCATGCTTAGAAACAAATAACTGCTCTGTCAAGAAAAGGTCTGAATTCACATGATCTGAGCGTGGTAAACAGTAGTGGAAACTAACAGGATGTGTTACTACTGTTATTAAGATTAGGGTTGGAGGTTTGTATTGGTTGCAGTGTTGTATAAGCAATCAGCACTGTGACCAGCTGTGGGAAAGGTGTGTGCAGGTTTGAAAAAAAAATAATAATAAAAATAAATCAGCTATTGATAATTTGTTCAGTAGTTCATCAGATTTCAGTCATAAAAATAGTTCACATTAAGACTAGGAATGTCTTTCAATAACGTTAATATGGTCAGTCTACATACCTCCAAAATGAGTGCCACAAATAGGTTGACCCACATGACTGAAGATGTCAACCACCAGGCCACAAAGTACACTAAGGACCACCTGACAAAGAAGAATTATGGGTACAAATTAAAAAAAACTATTTTAAGGTAAAGCCAACGTGTTGAAGACAGAGACAGTGTGTGTGTGTGTGTGTAGGGTGTCTAGCTTACTCTGTAGTGTATCTGCTGTATGCATCCGTGAAAACGTGCCAGTTATTCACTACCATGATGTTATAGAGCAGAACCAGAGAGGACTGGAAAAATATGACGGGAAGAACACATTTACATTTTTCCAAAATGTTATGTAGGTTTAAACCTAAATTATCTAAAAACAAAACAGAATTATAGTCATGAATAATATTTTAAAAACAATTCTGAAAACATGAACCTATTTAAACCTAACATTAACACAATTTAAAACTATAAACCTAGCAAATTTGGTCAAATCCACTGACTACGTATTCCTCATACATGCTTATTATAGTAGTCCTCTGTGCAACTTACAGCGAAATCATCAAAGTTGTTGGGCCAGTACTCCAGCTGTTCAAAAGTGCCACAATCCATGCTGAAGGGGCCATCCGTTTTGTTTTCTATGCTGTAGTTGGAGATTAGACTGAAAGGAGAGCATAGAGAAAGAAGAGGCTCAGATCTAAAAACTATGAAAATAATATTTCAATTTCATTTTATTTGTATAGCCAATAGGCTGACCAATGTACTTTACGGAAGAGAGAGTGAAAAAAAAAAAAAAAACATACACAGAAAGCAAACCAGATAAAAAAATATGAACAACCTGTTTAAAAAAAACAACCAAACAAAAAAAAAAAGACTAATGGTAATTAGTACACTGAGGAAAACATATCGATTTTTATCAGGGACTTAAAAACAGAGAAGGGGCCATTCTAATTTCTAAAAGGCAGGGTATTCCAAAGTCATGGTCCTGCCACCGCAAATACATGCTCCCCTCTACGCTTAATTCTAGTGTGTGGAACTACCAACAAACTCTGGTCGCAAGATTCAGGCTTCTAGATGGAGTGTATGAATGAAGGAGTTCAGAGAAGTAGACAGGAGCTAGGTTATGTAAAGATTTATAAACAAATTTTGAAGTCTGTTCTCTTATGAACCGGCAACCAGTGTAGAGATCTGAGAATTGGAGTGATGTGTTTGTGTTTGCGACACTTCACAAGAAGCCTAGCTGCAGCGCTTTGGACCACGCAATCTGAGATTTAGATATACTGCAATATAAGGAATTGCAGTAATCTAGTCGAGATGTAGCATTCACATGAACAGCCATTTCTAGAGTTTCGGAGTGAGAAAGTCTCTGATTTTACACAAGAGATGAAATAGTTGGTAGAAACTGGATCCGATTGCGGAGGAGATATGTTTATCGAATTTTAAATGCTGGTTGACAAGAACACCTAGGTTCCGCACCTGTGAAGATCTAAAAATGAATAAAAACTGTCCAAATTAGGGCGTATATACTGAGAAATCTCATTAGAACTGAAAAAAAACTAGCAATAGCCAAAAAAACATTGTATGGGGTCAAAATGATAAATTTTTATTTTATGGCAAAAAATCATTAGGATATGAATTAAAGATCATGTTCAATGAAGATATTTAGTACATTTTTTAATAATTTGTACATATATGAAAACTTAATTTTTATTAGTAATATACATTGCTAAGAATTTATTTGGAGAACTTCAAAGGTGATTTTCTCAGTATTTTTTCCACCCTCAGATTTTCTAATAGTTGTAACCTCGGCCAAATATTGTCAGCTTTCATATTATTCATAAATCCCAATTTCGAAAAACGGACACTTAAGACTTATTTTGTGGTCCAGGGTCAAAAATATGCAGTTTTCGCACACACTTAACAGCAGTTTGGTAAGATGTAAGAGAGCCTTTAAACATTTGAAGAGCGATATGTAGCCTGTCCATTTGCTTTTCTACAGTTTTTGCTTAGAAGACGGGTATCAGAGTTTTGCCACAGTTCAGATAATAAGAAATGTTTTTTGAGCATAATCGCCATATGATAATAATGATTTGATTTCTGAAGGATCATGTGAAACTGAAGACTGTAATGGAATCAGAGGAATAAAGTACATTCTAAATGAAACACAAAAAGAAAACCGTTCTTTTAAACTGTAAGATTAGCTCACAATACAGTTTTTCGTGTATGTTTATGTTTCCTCTTAAATGTGCAGTTGATGAACAGTACCTCATGTTTAATGGAGGTGTTATGGCTCCCTTGAAAAGCCAGATGCCAAGAACTGCAAACACATAGTACACCACCTGCATCAGAGAAATGTACAAGTGAAGGGACCAACCTCAACCTGATGAAGCTGTCCGAGTCTATTCACTCACCAGTAGAATGCCAGCAAATGCCCGTAAGTTTTTCACCAGGTCCACAAGAGTGCTGGCCACCACGGCCATCAACTAAAGCGTGCACACACACACAAAAAAAAAGACTTTAGGGTATGTAAATGGTGCCAGTATGTTTAGCATAGCTGTAGTATCGACACACCTTGTGTGCATTTATGAGATTAACATGATGATTAATGTGAGAAGCCCATGACCAACCTTGATTTCTGGAATGATCCTGAGGAAACGGAAAACAATCAACATGTTGACCAGTCGCACCATCTCCCACAAAACTATCACACGTCCTTGATCCGGATCCCTGTTAAGGTAAGAGTAAAATGTCAGATTAAGAGATCAGATTATTTGTTCTTCAAACTGAGCTCACTTACATGTCCTCATTTGGAATCCTGTACGTGATGAATATGGCGATCTGAATTGCCTGTTGAGAATAAATGAAAAACACATGCCTGCGATTACTGCCTTCACCACCTAAACCGCTATGCATGCCACAAAATTCCTAATGATAATTTGAAATAGCAGTAAATAAATAAATAATAACGAAAATGTTACCAGAAGAAGAACAGTGAGGAATCCATCAAAAATGTTATTCCTGTAAGACAGGTAACCTTTCCAACCAAAAGCCACTATTTTCAGCAGCATCTCAATTAAATAGTACAGGATGAAAATACAGTTGAGGATCTAAAAGACAGGAAATATATTTACAGTACATTAATGTTTTTAGAACCACACTCAAATTTTAGAAAACACATATATCAACTATTGCTGGGAAAACATCAGGGTATGGTCTAAAAATCTAGCCAAACACAAGGAATATATATATATATATATTTTTTTTTACAAACCAACCACTAATATTTATATATGTAATTATATTATTACAGCAACATGAATTGTATGTATTCAATGCATGAAACAGTCACCTCCATATAGAAGTTATTTTTCTCTGAGGCAGATTTCTCTGAATTCAGAACCAAGACAGTCTGCAGAAAAACAACAACATATATTAAACATAAACTTCCAAGATTCAAAGATTTGAAATAATGCTTTTTGCATATACTATACAAATGTTGGCACCATTTTGCAATAAAACTAGAAAAATGTGATATATATTATAGTCGTTGCAATCTATTTTGGTGAACAAAATGATTAAAATGATTTTCTGATTTGATTATAAATATATATATATATATATATATATATATATATATATATATATATATATATATATATATATATAAATGAAATTCCATTTAATTTGGCATTTCTCTCTCAAGAGCCCCTTGCAGCTCCATCATGAACCACTGGGTGGTGAACAACTAATTGGGAAAACCCAGTTTTGATCTCCTGAAATCTGGAAATGTATGTAATGTTCTTTATGTAGGGTGATTTATGCAATAATCAAATCAAGTCAGAGGAAAAATGATTTCTTACACAAATACAAATGACATTTGCAAGAGCGACAACGTTTCCCAGTACAACAATATAAAAGTGACTGAACATATACTGGATCTGCTGCAGGATAGGAGAACTGTACTCCGGTTTTGGTGGATGCTGCAGGGAAAAGACAAAAACAGACCAGTTACTGTGTCTGTTGACACCAAAGTTAAATTCTTAAATTATTTTTACAATTCCAGTTCAACTTATTCAATTTAAATCTAAGTAAAATAAAATTTTAATGAAATTCACAGTAAGTCTGATGTAAGTGTACACTCCATTTTTAAGATGTATTACACATTAACACATTAAAACATAAAATATGGGGCATTTCCTTAAAAATACTACAGTGTTAATTTTCAATGTATAAGAATTTTCTACACAATTTATATTCATTATACATATTATATTCAATAATAAATACATTTAACAATTTATTAATTTATGATATTATATGATGTATTATTATACATTATTTTATTTAGTAAAATAATCTAAATCATGTGTCTGGACTATGGTTGAAGAACACATTATTTTCGAGAACGCACTATTAATTGTATTTATTTAAAAGGAGCTAAACAAAATGCAGCAAACTTCCGAGATGCAAACTTTAAACAGCTATCTATTCTTGCATGTTTTGTTGTCGCATTGGACTAATCAGGTTCCTCATTCTGTGACTGTGTTGAGTTTCTGTGAATTGCCATACAGCTAATTCTCTTTGTGTCATTCAGATACAAATTCTCATAAACTCATAATATGCAAGGGAACCAAATCTCTACTTGGCCAACCCAGCCATGCACCGTACCCTAATAAATCTAATACTATTTTAAGCCGACTTCTAAAAAATATTTAAAAAGAGTGACTTCCTGAATTAAGACTGATCCACAAACATAAATGATCAGACCTCTTTCATAAAATCTTTATCCAGCTCAGTAAAAAGCCTCTGGAAGGTCTCGCCATTAATGAAGCCATCTGGGAATTCCTGAGCCGCCTGGAGGAAACAAAAGATAGGTCAAACAATTAACCATGGCACACACTTTTTACTTGAAGAAACTATCTGCTATCTGTGTTGACCTTAATGATAGCCTGTCTGCAGTAAGACTTCATGTGGACTCTATCCATGACCTGCAGAAACATGTTCACCGCCACTTGCTCCCTGAGCAGCAACAGAAAAAGCCACGTGACAAGACATAAAACACCACATCAGAGACACGAATACGAGTGAATGCTTGCTATTAGGAAGAAAGACTTCAATGTTGGAGAGGACTTGATCTTACACATGGCCTTCAGACTGAGTGCTGGTGTGCCCTCGGCCTGGACAACACAGCACCTCGAATGCAGCCCGAATACCCAGACGCCTCCTGATTATAGACGTCTGAATCGACATCTAAACACACAGATGATAACATCAATAATTAAAAAATAAAATAAAATCAGACTCTTTTCCATACAAAAAACAAATGTCTTAAGAAGACTTGAAAAACAGTGTATCATATGTGTTCATTATAATAACTATCATTATTTTATTTTATTTTATTTTTTTTGGAGCTTGACGGCCCATGGTCAGTTTTGTTGTATGGAAAGAAGAAGCTTGGAAATTATAAAAAGACATTCTGTGCTCCAAGGAGAAGCAAAAAAAAAAAAAAAAAAAAGTTTGGAAATAATAACAGAATATAGATTGCTAAATTATTCCTTTAGCCAACAAGCACCTAATTCCTAAAACAATGTCTAAGTAATTGTAAGTCACGTAATTGTCACTCACCAGTAAATATCCCCTGAACTGGTTATAAATAATTGCCGTCATTAGATTCATTAACAAATATGTTCCTGAAAAAAAAAAAAAAAAATAGAATGTCAGTGTTTAATGCTGGTGGAAAGTTTCGAATGCAAATAATATTAACTGCAGTGTGTGTAAATTAAACCATGAGTCTTAAGTCTTATGCTCATCAAAGCTGATAAAAAATAGAGTAAATCTTTTAAACCAATTTAAATTTAATGCAAATTTTATGCAATTTATTCCTGTAACAGAAGAGTTTTCAGAGACTTATTTCTGAAATATTAACAAATCGTATATTATTCCAAAGTTTTGACCAGTAGTGTATGTATGCATGTATGAATGTGTGTGTGTGTGTGAGTGACTGATCTGATATGCCATTAAAACTTACCAAACACACTAAAGAGTATAAAGAATATAGAATAGGCACGGTTCAGAGAGTATGCTGGAATCATGACTGTTGAGAGAGGGAGAAAACATGTTGTAATGAACACAGACTACAAGAGACGTTGTAGGCCATTGTAGGCAATTTCAAATTTGTAACAAATACAGACACCTGTGAAAGTTCACAAGACATAGTGTCATGTGGTTACTGCAATTAGCCAGAGATGACTGAGAATTCGACACAGCGGTGTCAAAATGTCATCTGTCACTGACCATCTAAAACCTTATCTTTCAGAGATTTGCACCTAATGAGAGACTTTAATAACATTTACAGTCAAATGAAGACGTACCGTCTGGGTTATTGGCTGTTGTTAGCAGCACTAGCAGAGAAGACAGGGCCTTTGGCATGTTTTTGAAGTAGGTTTCCCATTCTCCATTCTTCTTAGGGTCCTGCAGAAACATATCCATTCACTCAACTGTAGCAATTCACTTTGGATAAAAGTGAAAATAAAAATAAAAAAAGCACTTAATTCAAAGGGAAACAGGTTTCATACCCCACTGACAAATATTTGTTCTTGCTTTAAGTATAAATTCACTCAATTTTGTTAAATTTTTCAATCTTGATTTTGAAGATGTTTAGATGTTCGTACTGGAAAACAAATATATTGAGGAAGATATATCTAAACTGGCCAATTACACAGATCCCACACCCAAGCCTTTATATTGCGATCTCTAAATATGACTCAGGTCATTTATGTCCAAAGCCCAAATTCTAGGGATGAGTTATGTGGCAGAATGTAGGGGTTTGTTTAAATCAAAAAGTGGGCCCATGTAAGCACTGACAGAAATTATACGATAGAGATGTGATCACTTCTTACATCTGATTTGGAAAAGATCAGCATTCCAATCATGGTGAATAAGCAGATGTGTAATGCCAAAAGCAGGATAACACTGAAACAGAGAAAAAAAATAAATAAATAAATGATAACATTTACGATCATCATTTTTTTATTATAATATTAGAATGAACTGCATACAAATTGTAAAGTGAAAATAAGGAATTAAATGCAGACTGTTTTTTTTTTATTACCTTGCTATTTCTGGAAGAGTCCTTTTGATACATTTTAGAGTTTTCTTCATAAGGGAAGAGTTTTGCAAGAGGAAAAATGGTCGAATTAGTCTCCTGACTCTTAAATTCTGTGGGAAGAATGACAACATTACAATCAACGGACCTGACGCTGACAGCTGCCTGATACATTATCAGTATTTACTTATTATATTTAATATTATGAAGGAATAGATTGTCCAAACATGAACATTTAATGTTCCTAAGGTTGTATTTGATGTGCTTATGCGAATGAGATTTGAGTGACAATGGAGGCCAAGATTTCAAATACAACTTCAATTTAGGTCTGTTTTTCAAATGAGGGCAAGTAAATTATGAGTTTTATTATAAGTGTAAGGAAGACTGTAAATGCTAATTAAAAATAAAATAAAGAAATCAATTATCAATGTATCAATAAAGCACACAACAGGTTGAGGTATACACGATTTTCTATAGTGTAAATACTGTTATGGTGTAAAGAGTCACAGTAAATAAGCAACTCTGTAATACAGTTTTCATGAACTCACCTCATTGCACAGCATGCTAACACTCAACATCCAATCAATAACTGATGCTGCAATCACTACTACATAACCAATCAGCCATTTGTTCATACGAAACTCCTCCCATCCTATCAGATAACTCTGCAAAACAAACAATATATCTGGTATATTTCTTAATATCATATTTAACAACTTAAACATTACAAAACAAATGTTAACAGTTAGGGTACTGTGATAGGTCAGTTTAACGGTTAAAGGGATAGTTCACCAAAAATGGAAAAGAACCATTTGGACATTGTATTCCTTACAAAAAAGAAAGTCATACAGGTCTGAATGACAAATAATGACAGAAATATTAGGTAAAGATTATGGTTAGTGCTATCCCAAAAGTCAACTGAATCTATTTTTAGATTCCTACCTTCACAGTGAAATCTAAGATGAAGATACAAAGGCAGACCATCTCGATCCCCTCCGTCAGTCCACAGGGTGGCTCCCAGGGTTTGGGTTTGAAACGAATGTCCGAGGTGTAAGTCAGAGAGGAGGGTCTCTCAATGAAAGCCAGTGCCAGTACAACAGCAATCGTGAACCCCAATGCCCTTCAAGAAAGAGAGTGTGGGAAAGCAGATCAAATAACAGTGCGTAACTGATATTGACAGAGAGAAACATACCACATAAACAGCTAGAGGCCATACGTAGGTCAATATAATTACAGGAAAGTTGTCTGTCCAGTATAATGCAGTATGTGTCATGCTGTCAAGAAAATAACTTGCACAATACATGTGACATGTCTTGTCATGACACACAAGGTTTGAATGAACTTTTTCACTCAATAGTAAAGTAAATTATAGGCCATTTAGAACTTCTAATATCCAAAACAAATATATTGCACATAAAATTATTTTTTCTTCCTTACTGTGACATATCAAAGTAAAGAAGAGACTTCTTGAATGACAAAAAAAATGTGGGAGTGAGACTCGATGTGGTCCACTGGAATTGACTGGTTCATTTGTATTTGTTTTTCCAGAAAAAAAAAAAGAAAAAAGGTGTGTATGTGTGTGTGTGTACAGTGGGTACAGAAAGTATTCAGACCCCCTTAAATTTTATATTAATGTTATATTGCAGCCATTTGCTAAAATCATTTAAGTTCATTTTTTCCCCTCATTTATGTAGTTACAGCAGCCCAAATGTCAACAATTCTGTGTCTTTCTGTCAATATGGGGTGCTGTGTGTACATTAATGTGATGATAAAATTATTTTAGCAAATGGCTGCAATATAATAAAGAGTGAAAAATGTAAGGGGGTCTGAATACTTTCTTTACACAATGTGTGTGTGTGTGTGTGTGTGTTTGTATATATATATATATATATATATATATATATATATGCGCATGTATATATTTGCTAAAAGATACATTTTTTTAACTTTAAAGTGAACCAGTTAGACCATCTGTCCACAACCTAATAAATATAGTTTTCACCAGTTAAAAAAACAATAAAGCTACAATATACTGTAGTACAGTATACATCCAGCAGTAACAGGACAGATCATAGTTTAAGAGCTTTGATTTTCAGTCATTACTCAACTACACAATAAAAAAGAAAAACAAAGTGCTCACACATTTGGTCAAAATTGAGTAATGACTTAAATCAAGGCTCTTAAACTATGATCTGTCCTGTTACTGCCAGGTTTGATCAACAATATCAAGATTTAGAAAACAAATACTGATATCAACTGAAATCCAATTACCAATGTCTATACAAGTCTATGAAGCAATTTTTCACAATTCCAGTATTGCCATAGTTACTTTGTTTTGCATTTGTCAGAGCCGTTGAGAAACGAGTTGCGACACGCTTTGGTCTTGCTGCCACACAGTCACATGGTTCATGGAGCTCTCAATAGTTCCAAACAACTCCATGCTGTCAATATGTTTGAATGGGTTTAAGAAGGATAGACAGAAGTTTCACTATATTTTCAACGCATCATGTGCATTTATTGTGTATCGATACACGCTGACTACATTTTACAATCACATTTTGTTCTGGGGAGTGATGAAGAGACAGCATTACTTTTTTCTTTTTCTAAGATGCTTATTATTTATATAACAAATATTGTAGTATTTAAGGTTAAAATAGAGAAAATTATTTTAAATTCCAGTGCAATTTGGCAAATTAGCAAGGTATCCAGAAAAATAATATTTTCTATGTAATACCATGATTTAACCACTAGACGCCCGTATAGCTGTTTAAAGGGGCCATATGAAGCGATTTAATTTTTTCCTTTCTCTATGGAGTGTTACAAGCTCTTGGGGCATAAAGAAGATCTGAAAAGTTAACTAAAGTCTCAAATCCTAAGAGCAAAAGCACTTTATTTGGCCTTCAGAAAGTAGATGCATTTAGGATTATTTAAGATTAGTTACAACAGAAATGCAACTCATTTGCGGACGACCGTTTCGTGAACCTAGGAGAGGAAGTCATTCTGACTTTGCTACGACAATCTGCCACTTCTGAATCAGCTACTGTATGTGTGTTTTGTCATTAGTTTAAGTGTTTGCTATTAACTGTTTAAATGCGAAGTTTTGCACATCACACACATGCACATCACACACGTGTGTGTGTGTGTGTGTGTGTGTGTGTGTGTGTGTGTGTGTGTGTGTGTGAGAGAGAGAGAGAGAGAGAGACGGACGGTCACATAGTGAAGTGAGCTGTTTTAACCATCCATGGCTTGTGTACTGTCTGCAAAACATACGCGCTTCATCAAAGTGTCTGTCACACAACTCTGTTCCTCTGTTGGGCTTGAACTGATGGTAGAACTAAGCACATTATTAACTGTCTCTACATTTACTTTGAAAGATGAAGCTCACGATTATTTAAAGGGTCATCATATTTCCAACAAGTGCATGCAGTGTTTGACCAATCACATTGCACTGGATCAGGTGGCCAATCAGAGCAGACTGAGCTTGTCATATATATATATATATATATATATATATATATATATATATATATATATATATATATATATATATATATAAACACAAGACAACCAACTGCATTCAGGGAAACTCTTTCTTGTATTTTTTTTTTTTTTATTTAATGGGCATTTGTATTTAATGGGCAGTCTATTAAGGTGTTTCTCATGTTATCTAACTGCAAATATAGCACAACTCCCTATTATCTAAAACTAAACTTTAAGAATAATGCGTTTCATAAAATACACCTACTGGCCAGATTTCCGAGATGTAAACTAATGCGTTAATATGCCTCAACTTTCTGGCGAATGTGCTTGAGAAGCACTGAAATGTATGTGCTTCAATACTGAAACTATTGGTTGTTTGGAACTATTGGCTGCTCCATGACACGCTTTACTTCCACATTCCTCAGTTCCTGTGGAAGCCTATGGGAGTGTCCCAACTCCGTTTCTCAAATGCTCTGGCTTTGTATGGCACATGACAAAAAATAAAAATAAATAAATATTTTGATAAAAAGCATCAATTTCTGTTTGCTTACCACTGACATATTTTGGAATAATAACATCTATACAACCGTAAGGACCCAGAATCTACCCTATGATTGATGGATCGATACTATGGGAAAGAGCACAAACAGAGAAATTAGATATACATTCAATCAATATAAAAATACAGAAATTATGAAAAAATTTAAATTAACCTGAATTGCATCTTCAATAAATACAGCGGCCTGCTGGATATAGAGGTCTGCATCTGCATCTGTGTCAACACAAAAAGTTAAACAGTACATTTTTAGCTGTGCATTTTTTTCATGATTTTTTCTTTCAAATGTTTTAATTTTATTTTGCAAAAAGTTCCCTTAAAGATTTTGCATGGGAGATCTCGTAATATTAAACAAAGTTAAACTATTACATTCTCTGTAATCTAGACACAATATAGTAGTTTTCACAACAATAGTGATATTTTTTTTTTTTTTTTTATGTCACAAAAATCATTCCCATATTACACTTCGTAGTCGCAGAGCAAAATCTGGTGCTAAATTTACTGGACCATTCAATGACCTGGACCTCTACTCAGATTTGAAAAAATGTTCTGATTGTAAAACTATGCACAGGCAGATGTTTCAGGCTCCAATATCAGCATATTTTTAAGTGTCACAGGATATTCAGGAGATGCCAAACCTAAACTTCTCAACAGGATATGAGCCAGCAAATCCAAACCATGCTTGAGTGATAACACCACGTAGAAGAGCAAAGAGCCACTGAAACTTTCATTTGACTTCGTACTGGAGATATAGAATAGCATTAATAAATATTTACCATATTACTATATATATTAACAGCAATGTATTTTCTCGGCATTTATTTCCCTTTTTGATGTTAATAAAAAAAAAAGTCATTGTTGATGTTAGTTCACAGTGTATCTGTTGTTATCTTAATTTTCATAAATGTTGAGATTATAACGAACTTAGATTAATACATGCTGTAGAAGTACTGATAATTGATAGTTCATGATAACTGATTTAGCTTACTAATGTTTCAAAGATAAAAACATTTTCTAAATATGCCAAAATCACAGAATAAAACAAACTTGTCCACTTAACATTCAGATTACCTTGACATAATGTCTGAATTGTATTTTGTATTTTTATAATAAGTAGCCTATGGACGAGATTTTAACAAAATTCACCCAAAACACCTTTTGCTACCCCAAATTTCTGCTAAAAATGTGAAACAAATTATTTGACAAGTATTAGATTAACTTTAAACAATAAATTTGAATTTGGTACTTAAGCATTTAGAGGGAATTAAGACTCATGCCAGAATTGTATTTATTATAATTTTTTTATCTGCTTTTAATACGATTCGACCTCACATTTTAATAGAGAAACTTCTGAGCTTTGGTTTGGATTTCTGTATAATTGATCAATGGGTGTTTGTCAGAGGTACTGTCTTCATCCCCAGGGTCCCCTCAGGGATGTGTGCTTTCTCCACTTCTGTATATTTTATACACTGACGATTGCAGGAGTAGTCATGAGAATAGACTTATTGTAAAATATGAAGATGATTGAGCTTTTGTCAGCCTCCTCCATGCAGATGAAAATAACCATGGCCTTGTGATTGTGTTCAGTGGTGTGATAATGCATTCCTGCAAATAAATGTGTTAAAAACTAAAAGACATGCATATTGATTTTAGGCATAATCAAAGTGATATAAAAAAAACAACTATTAAAGATCAGGAGGTTGAGGTTGTGGAATCATTTAAGTATTTGGGATGTGTGACTGATAACATACTGAATTTTAATGTAAATGTGGAGAAGATTTAGATTTGTGACAGGTACAAACATTAATTTATTCCTACTTTGGTAAATTATCTCTTTGCTAAATTTGGGCAGGTGGGGAGTAGGTGGAAGCAGGTAGTTGTTTGGTTTTGTGTTGTCCTGTGTATTTATTTATTTAGTAATTTTTAATGTATTGTAAATTGTCTTTTTGGGTGCTGGTCTTGCTGTAAAATCAATTACCCTTAGAGGACATGAAAAATAAATAAAAAAGATTTTCAGTATGTCTACCTATCTCCAATTGTAATTTGATACATAATTCTAGAGAGCAGTAAAAACAACTATGAAGCTAAAGTAGACGACCTGCGGAGCCAATAAGAAGACAAGGTTTTTTTGTCTGACAGAAAAGACAGAAACCAAGGTGAATATGACACCAGAAGACGGAGGACAGCCTTTTAAACTTCTATGTAATAAAAGTGAGGAATAAGATAGGCCTATAATAAACTACAAGAGAGCAGAACAAGGAGAGTCGGGACACTTGACCCAGGACAAACTGATTCCTGAATACATACGTACCCTCGTGCACATGGTACGAGTCGTCAGTAGCTGAATAAGACAGTCGCCTTGATCCTGGTGATTCTTCATGTTGATCATGTTGACCTTCATCGTGAGATCCATAATCACCTGAGCTCCGCTTAATGCTGCTCGTCAGTAGCGGCGCCTCTTCTTCTTCCATCTAGACAATGGCTTCAAGTCTCCAAATATTCCAAATAAATCCCAAACAGGGTTAAAGATATCGGTAGTGACGAAGGACACACCTAAACGAGGCTTCTGTCCATGTTTGTAAATAAAGTGACAGTCTCTCTAGTAGACATTCCCACTGCACTGAGTCGGTGTTACATTAAGTAACATTTCAGAGAGAGCAACAGTATGTTTTCAGGAGACGTCAACTCCTCCCATATCCTCTACTCGCTCACTCAAAGGAAACTTTCCGCTCACTCACGTCACTAGGTAAGTTTCACTTTGGCGAATCGGTTCGAATGATTCTTTACAATGAACCAGTTCGCTCTCCAAAAATCCACTCGTTCAGAAGAATCGGTTCAAAAGAATCACTCAAGTATATAACAACTCATTTGAAGAAAGTGCACTATCCTCTACTGGTGTTATCTAGCGTTCTGTCGCTCAAATAAAGACCCGCGATGTTTTTAAATGTAGGGTCATTTTAATCTAGCTGAACGGTGGAGAATTATGAGCCTAGAGTTCAGCCTGTTCTAAGTTTTCATTAGAGTTCATTTGGATTGAGCAAGCGTGGGAATTTACTGGCGACACTCTTAAAATGGGTTATAAAACAGTTAAATAATAGATTAATGTATCGCCCTAGAATAAGGTATTTTATTTACATGTACATAAAACGTATGTGCGCCTGTGTGTATAATATTGTACCAACACTTTTGTGTGTTCAGACCGTTTTACACATACGAAGAGGAAGTCAGTTCTCTAACACCCAACTCGTCCACATCCGCCCTCTAGTAAAAAAAAATAAAAAGAAAAAAAAGCACTTTTATTTATTTAGTTTTTAATTGGTAAACTAATCGTCGTTTTGTTATCAACACTGCATTATATCCTTTTAGTCTTTTGAAACTATAATCTAAACAAAAAGCCACTTCCAAAATCATTCTCCAGGAAGTGACATGTTTGGCGGGAAAACCGTAACCAGCAGCTTTGCATAATAACACTGATATCAGTAGCATTAGCAAAGATTAAGCTTAACATTTTTGATGATTTGCTGCATTAGATTGTTTATATCACTTTAAAACGTTCCATTCTGTTTTTCATGAAAGCAATTTTTAATTGTTTTGATCATTTCAAAAATTACCCTCAAGTTAAAAGCATAACACTGGTAGTCAATGGTAACCAAAGGTTTGCTTACCAACATTCTTAAAATAAAAATACTTATTTTGTGTTCCACAAAAGAAAAAAAATTCATACAGGTTTGGAACATGAGGGTGAGTAAATAATAATAGAATTTACATTTTGGGGTGAACTGTCCATTTCTGTTTTCTTGTGACTCTACAGATAATCAAGCTACAATTTAGAAACATTAAATGCCATATTAATTTCTGTAGAAATATTAATTGTATTACAGAGTTCAAGAGGTACTGCAAGGAACAGCCCAGTAATCATAATGTTGCATTGGCAAATGCATTTATGTTCTTGATAAAAATGCTGCAGTCATTTACACTATACACACTTGAGCTGATCTGGACTATTATGGTTGTTTCTTGACAAATTCTTCACTTACAGTTCACAGGACATCTAGCACTAAGATTCTAAAATAATTTATCAGTTACTGCATATGAACATTTCATATATATTGTTTTATTTTCAAATAACCATTACCATACAGTATATCAATAATCATGAACTTGAATATTTGCATTATAATGTGAACATACGTAACTGAAGACATTGTTTAGGATTTATA
The DNA here is from genome assembly GCF_023724105.1 of Carassius gibelio. NCBI lineage: Eukaryota > Metazoa > Chordata > Actinopteri > Cypriniformes > Cyprinidae > Carassius > Carassius gibelio. Next base: position 7,136,038 of record NC_068377.1, on the reverse strand, counting down.
CATCCTACTAAAAACAAGAATATTAGTAAGTGTATCAAGCTGCAGTGCATGTGCAGCTACACAGAGAGAGTGTAGAGAACTGCTGAGAGTCTAATATCACATCAGTGGCCGAGATGAATCTTTGGACCAAGGAAGAATCAATGGCTCTGATATCAGCTGTGCTTAGACCTTCCATATCACTCCATCATAGCCACCTGTACAACAGAAAACAGAATGGATTTCATACAAATATTAAAACAATTTACAGACAGCTTCAGACAAACATGTACATAGACATAGACATTGTTCTGTAGATCTGCTGACCTCATTGTCGATGCAGCGGAACTGCCAGCGCCACTGCATGTAGTAAAGGAAAGGACGGAGGTCAAAGCGGTTGTCATCAGGACTGTAGTCTTCAGCATGATAATAGGGTGTTACTGTTGTCATCTTATGTCTGTTGATTGAGTACATCCTAAAGAAATGTTTCACTTTAGTAGCCAAAATACCAAAAAATTGCATTTGCACAAAGCATGGGACAAAGTTACCCTACTGGTCATAAAATAATGAAGGTCAAATATTAGTATTTTTACTGCTTTTAAAAGTATCAGGCAGTATGAGTACTGTAAGGTCAGGGTATGTTTGACCTGTGAGGGAGAGAAGGTCTCTTTCCATGAGTGTATCAGCTTGCAAAACATGCTGTATGGGCCACACTTAGAGATCTTCCTGAGTCTGCCAATCACAGACAGCTCTGAGTAAGTCATTCCCATGTCGGCCTGTGGGAAGGAAACACAGAGACACGTGTATAAGGTCTCAAAGCTGTAAAATCTGTCTGCATGCACATAGTGATGGAACAAAAGGCACAGAAGCAAAGTAAACACACCCTATAAAATAAGGATAACTTATAATATACTGTATACACATTTAACATTTAAAAAAAAGAAGAAATAAATAAATACAAATTTTAATGCATACATAAATTTTAAAACATAAATGTACACAGTACTTTGCAAAAACATCAGACGTCAAACAGGTTCTCCTTCCACTCAGTTACAAATCCAACACTGATTTATTTACTACAAAATATTATACATTGTATGTATAGAATAATAAATGTATAAATATAATGTGTTTTATATTTTCATTCCACTAAAAACTAGTGGAAAAACTGAGCGAAGAACTAAGAGACCACCAGGTTTTCCCTGAGCCCACAGACACAGTTGAGCAAAGAGGTAGGCCAAAATCATCCTGATACGAGCCTGTATTGGAGTAAACATACACACACATGCATCAGACTTGCAGATTCAAAAGGATCTCATTTGTTAACATTAGTTAATGCATCAACTAAAATGAACTACAGTAGTAATTTATTTTAGCATTTATTACCTTTATTAATGTTAGTCAATAAAAATGTAAAAGTTCATATTAGTTCACAGTGCATTAACTCATTTTAGTTAATTGCATGTTAACTAATGTAGTGAAATGTTAAAAAAATTAAACTTAGCACATATCCTCTGGGGTTTGCAAGGGTGCATTAGGGAGTTTGTGAAAAAAATAAAAGATAATTATTAAAACAAAAATCGTAGTGTCTTGTCAAAAATAACATGTTAATATATTCAATATTATTACCATTTAATTTTGCTTTATAAAGACAAGCTGGAAATCCCAAGACTAATCATGATTATTTGATTCTTTTAATGGGCCTAGTTTTTGATAAAATAAAATAAAATAAAATAAAATATGCACATATAATTTGAGGATGCTTTTTTATTATTTGCCCCTAGTTTCTGCTCACTACTGTCTTAGGGCAATTATGCTGTTAAGGAACAGTTGCAGTATTTTCTTTTGTGTGTGTGTGAAAAGCACTATTCTGATTTTTTTTTTTTAATTGAACCGAAAATGTTCCCTTTATAATTGCTTATACTGGTTTATACTTTTTCTAGGCTACTGATATGACTAGGGTCTCTATCTTGTGTGAGTATATATTATCAGAGCAGTCAAACTGCTATTTACTTCTTTGCAAACTTTTAAGTGATTACATTACTTTTAAGAGCACATCATAGTACTTTCAAAGCTGTGACATCATGCACAGTATATCTAATTGTCTTAAATAGGTTCTAATCAAGCATTACTTTGTTAATCTAAAGCACAAGCCGTTTCCCGGAAAGAGTTGCATAATGTTACTATGTTAGTTCTGTTTGAGAAATAGGGACGTAACAGAAGGTAGAACCTTAACTCAGCAAATTTGCAACTCGTTTGACGCTTGGGGTGACTAACTGCTATATTTTTCTGTGAAAATGGTGGTGGTTGTGTTACAGTGCAAGCAAATTGCATAATAAAAAAAACAGCAAATCAGCATTACTTCGACAGAAACTGCTTAGTCAAGCCCGCGCTTTTGTGATGTCATGGATCATATAAGAACCATATAAAAAGATCTGAAATGATCAACATGAAATGATCAACATATTAAAATGTCCACCAGCAACCATATGTAACAATATTAGTACTGTACATGCAAGGAATGTTACTGAGTAGGTAATAGGTTTCCAAATTATTAGTATTTCTGAGACTCTCATGGTGGTCAACCAAAGTATTCAATGTATTCTTTGCAGACAAATATATTAAAAGTCACTAATAAAAAAATCCTACATTTATTAATAGCATCAGTGTCTGATAGGGGCTGTACCTGTACGTTCTGCAGTGCCAGGTTCTCTCTGGCACTTCCTCCATTAGCACGAAACTGAGGCCACTTCCCTGTGACCATAAAAAAGATTCCCAGCATGCCTTTTACTGCCATGTCAATATTGATATTTAGGTGATTGCTGAGCGGAGAACAGATAAAAATTTTAATTTTAAATGTAATTTTTTTATATAAATAAATTACTTTTTATAATAATCAAATAATACTGTAATATTATTACAATTAATTTATAATTGGAATAATTATATTATATTCATTATTATTATTAATGTGTTGGTAAAACAGAATTTTCAGCAGCCATTACTCCAGTCTTCAGAGTCAAATCATTCTTATATGCTGATTTGGTGCTTAATTATAAATTACCGTTGTGCAATTATTAATCATGGTTCTTATTATAATCGATGTTGTAAACAGTTTTTGCTGCTCAATATCTTTATGGAAACTTTGAAAAGTCTTTTGCAGGTTTCTTTGATGAACAGTTCAAAACAACATTTATTTCAAATATAAATATTTTGTAATATTAGAAATGTCTTTAATGTCAATTTAATGCAGACTTACTGAATAGAAGTATTAATTAAATTTTTTTATCCATAATTTTGGATGGTGTTATATATAACAGTTTCAACAATAATTTTAAGCACCAAAACTGTTTTCAGCACTAGTAATAATAAGAAGAGCACTGGTGTCTTGAGCACCAAATCAGCATATCAGAATTATTTCTGAAGGATCATGTGACACTGAAGACTAGAGTAATGATGCTGAAAATTCAGTTTTGCCATCACAGAAATAAATTGCATTTAAAAAATATGTATTAAAAAAAAAACAGCTCTTTTTGAACTGCAATAATATTCCACAACATTACTATTTTTACTGTAATTTCCATCAAATAAACACAGCCTTGGTGAGCACCAGAGATTTAAAGACAAATTAAACAAGTCTTAATTGACTTTTGACTAGATTTCATGTCCTCCACAGGCGTCCACACAGCTCTTGTGGGTCCTTGGGCCTGTAGGACGAATCACTGACCACCCGCTGCACATCCTCCAGCACCTGATAATCTGACAAGAATGGGAAACATTTTTAGAGGGTAAGCTTTAAATTAGCTGGTTCTTATGTTCTGAAGAGCTGGTGTGTGTGTGAGTGTGTGTGTGTGTGTGTGTGTGTGTGTGTGTTTGACTTCATCTTCCATCTTTGACAGCTTGGCAGATTTGCACACACATGGAATACACAATGCAGGCAGTGGATGAACTGTCCACACCACCACTAAGAGGAAGGAGGAACCCAGCCTGAAAACAACAAAACACACAAATCTCGTTAGCTAAAGATGTCCTATATCGTCACATTTATGACCATAAGCATAAACGTTCAAATAAAGATATTAGCTAAGAAGAATGGTAAGAAAACAAACACCAAGTTTTATTAAATTGCAGTAATTCAGCACAATATGAACATATTATTATATTATATGATATTTACCTCCACAATAGAATAAAGAAACACACCTGTCCACTCCTTAAGTAGTCCCATAACCAACAGGCAGGACCAAGACTGAAAGAACACCCAAAATAAACATGGAATAATTGATTTTATGAATGCTGCACCAATAAAATATACCAAAAAGTAAATATATTTGCAGTTGTAATAACTGACTGCGCTTTAAGTCATAACTGGGTTTATGCGATTAATGTTTACACAAATGAGCGTTTGATGGTGTATTACTGTACAGCTCCACTAGAGAGCAGCAAAACATATTTGTTGCTGCAATATGAAAATAAAGAGTTATCCACAAGTGAAAATGCTTCTAGTTTGTATTGTTTTTTTGTTGTTTTTTTTTAAACTAATTATATATATATATATATATATATATATATATATATATATATATATATATATATATAAAGATTTTTATTCTTTATATATCTATACTATATAATGTTTTAAAGTGTTCAAAAATCATTAAACGTTCTGTTTATTTCAGGGGGACAAAAACATAAAACATTTAAGTGTGGTCTTCGTCATTTGTACCCCATTATGTGTGCACATTTACAAAAGTTTTTATATGAAAGTAGAATTTCTGAAAATTTTGATTTGATTCTTCATCGTTACACATTTGGAGAAATTAAGCATTACATCTCTTGCTCACCAATGTGTGCCATCAAAATGAGAATCCATACAGCTTTTTTTAATAGTAACAGACTTTTTTAATTGGAGGAAGTGTAAACTTTAAGTGTTTAAAGTTAAATGGTTGAAAGTTAAAAGGCCTTAATGTTGGATTTGTTTATTACAAACATGCAGTTTTTCACTTCACAACGCATTAACTGATGGACTGGAGTTGTGTGGATTACTTGTGGATTATTGTGATGTTTTTATAAGATGATTGAACTCTTAATCTGACGGCACCCATTCACTCCAGAGGATCCATTGATGAGCAAGTGATGTAATGCAACATTTCTTCAAATCTGTTCTAATGAAGAAACAAAGTCATCTACATCTTGGATGTCCTGAGGGAGAGTAACTTGTCAGCAAATAAGTATTTTTGGGTGAACTATTCCTTTAAGTGTATCCATCTAGGTTTTGTGTTGGTGAACCCCCCCATTTAAGTTACCTGATCTCTTCTTCTGGCGTGTGGAAAATCCACTCCACAGGCTGGTGTGTGGGAAGACACCTGTCACCACAGTCAGACAGAGAGAAGTCCGTTTTGATCCTCTGATAAGGTCTGTGTGTGGCGAGTGGGGCGGGGCCGAGAGGCGTGGGAACGAGGAGTGAGGCCAGGTGTAGTGATTGGAGATGAGCTGCACCTGCGCCCCACTGCCGGTCTTGAGTCCCACGTAGGAGATGGAAGGATATAAAACTGGAGCGACTATAGTTAAGGACGAGAGAGGACCAGGCCTGGACCATATTTTATGTTTTGCTTTTTATTTATGCGCACCAGTCGTCCGCGAGGGGCTGGTACGCTGTTTTGTGTTTATTTTGAATATTAAAGTTTCATTTTGATTGTGCACCGGTTCCCACCTCCTTCTTCCGGATGATTAGGAAGTTTATCATTACACTGTGCTCATATTCCTGCGCAGTAAGAAAAATATTTAAAGCATGTTTTGTCACTTTAGACTCTGATGTCTTTTAATGTTGCTCACCATGTGTGGGTGACACCTCTCTCCTCGATAGCTGCAAACATCTTCCAGATCAAGAGTGGCTGTGACAAACTCCTGCAAGTCAGAAGAAATCTATCTGATCAATCACAGTCACTTATTCAAGTATTCAATATTCAAGTATTCAGTATTCAAGTAAGTGTGAACTGCCACATACTACATCCTCAAGTGAGAACTGCGCTCCTCTGGCAACAATATCTCCATTGATGGCAATCATAGCACACCCGTCGTAGTACAGACGGTCTCCATCACAGCCCTTCTGATTGGCAAATAGATAGATCCCTCCACTCTGAAACAAACACATTCTATATATAAGGCTCATTGTCAACACTAGCTTTCCAAAGGCCACTTATAATTGGATTCATTAATAATATGTACTGAAGTTGTTGAAAGATGTTTTTGAAAAACAGCTGTAGCCTATTTATTTGATCATAAATACAGTACTTACAGTGGTATTGTAAAATGTTATTACATGTTAACATGATTTAAGTCATTCTGAAATATTTATATACATATATATAATCTGTTTACCTTAGTGGTGGCAGATTTGACCAAATTCACCCTGTGGTCAGCCTTAGCTCATGGTAGCTTGCAGAGGAATTGGTAAAGATCTCAATACCATCTAAACCCATGTCAACATGTGGACTAAAGGAAGAAGTAAAAGTTAGTTAAACTTTTAAAAGAAAAGCAATTATGGAACTGCATGCATGTTTTATTTCACCAGATTATAGCATAACATAAAAAACATGTCTAAATGTTCTCTGCAGGAGGTTAAGAAAGGATTTAAAGAACAGTATAGTAGTAATTAATTAAAAAACAATAATCTGGCATTCATACAGTATTGATGAGATCATTGTTTGCAGAGTATCACCTCCTGGGGCTCCACAGCTCAGCACAAATCTCACTCCCTAAGCAGTTGTCCTTGGTGGACAGCACCCCATCTCCAAACGGCACTGTGGTCTATCAGTGAGGACAGCTGAGATTACCATTTATGGCAAATAATGTGTCGTTGCAAATATACATATATAGAATACGAATAATTAAGAGTATGACTATTTCTGGTACGTAGTTATTAATAATTGTTCTTATTTTTATCAATATTGAAAACAGTTTTTGTTGCTAAATATTTCTGGATTCCTTCTCTGTTAGGATTCTTTCATGAACAGAAATGTAAAAGAACAAAATTTATTTGAAATAAAGTCTTTTCTAACATTACAAAAATGTATTTACTGTTACTTTTGATCAGTGTAACGCATCCTTTCTGAATAAAAGTATTCATTTATTTATTTTATTATTTTATTTTTATCTTACTTATGGAATGGAATGGAATGGACTGCATTTATATAGCGCTTTCAACAGACCACATGGCCATCCAAAGCGCTTTACAATTTGCCTCACATTCACCCATTCACACATTAATTCACACACCGACTGCAGTGTCAGCCATTCAAGGCGCCATCCAGCTCGTCGGGAGCAGCTGGGGTTAGGTGTCTTGCTCAAGGACACCTCAACACTTAGTCAGGTTGAGCCGGGGATACAAACACCAACCTTCCGGTTTGTAGACAACCTACATGAACCACTGAGTCACTGCTGCCCCATTCTTTTGCCAAACTTTTGAATGGCAGTGCAGGTGCTTCTCAATAAATTAGAATTTCGTAGAAAAGTTCATTTATTTCAGTAATTCAAATTATGAAACTCGTGTATTAGATAAATTCAATGCACACAGACTGAAGTAGTTTAAGTCATTTAAATTGTGATGATTTTGGCTCACATGTGACAAAAACCCACCAATTCACTCAATAATAATAATCTCAATAATTTAGAGTATGGTCACATGCCAATCGGCTAATCAACTCAAAACACCTGTAAAAGTTTCCTGAGCCTTCAAAATTCAAAAGTCTCTCAGTTTGGTTCACTAGGCTACACAATCATGGAGAAGACTGCTGATCTGACAGTTGTCCAGAAGACAATCATTGACACCCTTCACAAGGAGGGTAAGACACAAACATTCATTGCCAAAGAAGCTGACTGGCTGTTCACAGAGTGCTGCATGTTTACAAAAAGTTGAGTGGAAGGAAAAACTGTGGAAGAAAAAGACGCACATCCAAGCGAGAGAACTGCAGCCTTATGAGGATTGTCAAGCAAAATGTATTCAAGAATTTGAGTGAACTTCACAAGGAAAGGACTGAGGCCGGGGTCAAGGCATCAAGATGAGCTGAAGGCCAATGTCAAAGAAACCTGGGCTTCCACGCCACCTCAGCAGTGCAACAAACTGATCACCTCAATGCAATGCCAAATTAAGTCAGTAATTAAAGCAAAAGGAGCCCCTACCAAGTATTGAGTACATGTACAGTAAATTAACATACTTCCCAGAAGGCCAACAATGCACTAAATATATATTTTTTATTATTATTATTTTATTGGTCTAATGAAGTATTCTAATTTGTTGAGATTGGTGGGATTTTGTTAAATGTTAGCCAAAATCATCACAATTAAAAGAACCACAGACATTTTATTTATTTTTTTTTTTTTTATATAGTTTGTTTAGCTGGTTTCATGAGCACCAAATCAGCAAGTTAATATTAAGAACCATTATTAAAAATTAAATACCAATAATAATTGAGCTTTATAATTAGAGAATACAAGAAAATATTATTATCATGTATCATTCTGGGTAAAAAGTGCTCCTCAACATATCTGCAACGCAATTTATTTCATATGTGATCTATCATTTATCAAAGATTATTAAAGATGTTGCAAGGCAAATGACCCGAAGATTTAACCAATATATCATGGAATATACCTGGGTCGACTCCAAGGTGAAAACCATCGAAATTCCCTGTTGTTGCCATTATTAGCCAAGAGCATTTTAGGACGAATTAACAGTATCTTTCTGTCAAATATAAAAATATATATAAGATATAATTATATATATTGCATTATTGTAATTATCTGATCATAAGCAGTAATGCAAATGCTTTTTAATGCTGTACTACAGTAATATCTTACTTATTCAAGAAAATGACTCTGCAGTTGTATCGAACATTGCATAACAGGCCTGTGGAAAGAGCAAATGAAAGTGAAGTTAAATGCATTAGAAACCATATACTTTTTTTATATTTCCTAATGTTTTAAACAATTTCACCTACATTCCCACATCACAGATGATGTCTTAGGTCAAAGGAGACTCCAAGAGCGACTTCAAAACCTGGAAACAATGGAGCAGGGTGTCGGACTCGTAGAAATGATCTGAACAGCCATAACCACTGATATATATGAAAGATTTGTGAAGGAACACAAAAAACTATTATATATAAATAAATATAAATATAAATATAAATATAAATATAAATATAAATATAAATATTATATTATATTATATTATATATATATGCATGCATGCATTCTCCATTGTACAAATGCATGTCATATTCGTTAAATATCTAGTCTGTGAGTGACATTATTACCAGATTTCTAGCTCTGGTCCCAGTCTGTACTTGGCTCCTCTCTGTTTGGCAATCTCAATGCCTGTTTTGGACAATAAAGTAGAACTAAAATGATACGAGATCACTTTAAGATCATAAAACCTTTAGTAATGTTATTTACTGTTTACAAATCGCAGGTGAAGAAACCGAACCTACTTTTAAGTATTCTTGTCAAGTTGCCTTCAAAGTCCAGTCCAGTCCAGTCCAGACACGAGTATGGATTCCTTCTGTCTCTGATTGGATGTATGGTCATTACGTAACTTGTGGGTGGAGTTAGAGCTCGGCCAGAGCTCCACTTTGCTCGTTACGTCACTGTGAACACCTGGGCAGCGTGAAGTGGCGCAGCATCAGTCTCTATTACTGTAAGCGTTTTGTGATATCTCACTTTTTAGATACAGTTGTATATATAGATATTTAGATACAGTTGTATATTTAGATACAGTTGTATATCTAATATATATACTAATATATATATTAGTGCTGTCAATCGATTAAAAAAAAATTAACTAATTAATCGCACAATTTTTTTAAATTAATCGCGATTAATCGCAATTAAAAGACTGAAACTTTTTGGATATGTAAATGTAAAATGTAAATAATTAATGTAAACTCAAGACAAAGAAACTATTTAAATTCAAATATGATTGTTTATTGGAATTTTTGTTTAACTTGTAACACAGATTTGCTCATGTAAACAACATACCTGCAATAAACCATCAATATCCTCCAAATTAACTGTTGGCTTGAAAGCCATATTTATTACAAAAATAAAAACACAGGCATGTAAGTACCATTTGAATTTCAAAACAATCAATGCCATAAAAAACAAAAATAATTTCCATGTTGAATTCTAAGTGGACTGCAAAAAAATTCCAAAGTATAGTCATTGCCAGTGCTTTAAGTGGGCCGGTACTCACCGGTACTCAGTACCGCCACTTCCAAATATAGCTCTTGAGCGTACCGCCACCTCTCCGTGCGCCCAGAACGTGCTTGTAGCGTACCGGTACGCTCATTTGGACATCTGTTTTAATAGAGGTTTTAATCTTTTACCTGCACTGCCGATTTTCAGAGCGCCCTTCACAATGCAAGCTTCCTAATTCATCCCACCCAGAGCAGAAACTACATTACCCATTCACCCTTAAGTTATACAAGTGAATAGCGCATGTGTCGCTTTTCCCACTGTTAAGTGTCAACAACTTAACGTGGCCGGAGAAGGTGTGTGAAACTCGTTGTGAGTTATACTAAAGCAAAATCTTTTGTATTTATTGTCTGATAAACATTAAAAACTGTCTGCGGAGGTTGAGTCGTCCTGCAGCCCCCGCTGGCTGTTCATTGGCTGCAGCATCTTTTTTCTAAGTTCTAAAAAAATACCGTAGACGGCAAGGCACAAATTTAGATATTCATTTATCTAATTAATCTATAGCCTATGCACAAAGACAATATGATCTTTTTGTCCCCTTTTTGTTTTAAAGCTTGATGAAGAGAGAGAGTGCAAGTTGCAGGAGCTGAGGAGGACAGTGATGCACGCGTACAGGAGTGATTGACAGTTCGCGGCACTGTGTACAAAAAATACTCCGCTACACAATTATTTCGTTATTTTCGTTTAAGCTTATTAACGTTAGCATTACAGAAAGGTCTGATTTACGCACTGTTACAGTCATTGTTTTTTTTTTTTTTTTTAAACAATGACATTTGAGTTCATGATTTTAATGTTGCTGTTTCTTGTGGCAGACTGAATGAAGAGTAATGTTTCTTGTGGCAGACTGAAGAGTAATAATCCGGCAGAGTTTTATACTGAAACTTTCCGTCTAAAAGTCCTTCCTTGGTCTTATCCATATTTCTTTGCACGTTGAACACACATAGGCCACAACTGGAAATAAAAAAAAACTGCAACCGCGTTAATTGCGTTATTTTTTTTTTAACGCGTTAAATATTTCAAATTAATCGAATGCGTTAACGCGCTAATTTTGACACCACTAATATATATATATATATATATATATATATATATATATATATATATATATATATATATATATATATATATATATATATATATATATATATATATATTGCATAACTAACAAGCATTTAATGTACCCTAAATACCTTCAAATAAAATTTTATTTGGATTTGATAAAATTAGAGCTTGATTGTTAATGAAGTACGATAAGAATATTTACCTTGGTGCCTGATATTTCATCTCAAACACTATCTTTAGTGATAATGTTGTCTTCTTGGTGAACAAGGACACTTTTTAAAAATATATATTAGGATAATTTTTCTAGTGAAAATTATGTTGTAACTGAAATAGATTTTGTTTAGATCATCATTTTTTCAGCATGTTTAGTCAGCATTGTCCTATGCACCTTATTATTGATGCTGTTATACTGTATGCTCTTTTGTTGCATAAATTATTATGATATTGCATATTTTAAACCATATAATGCTGAGTGGAACATTTACTGTATCTTGGTGTTATTCATATGCATATTTGTTAATGTGCCTATAATAAGAGACAAGAAGAGTTTTCAGTGGACTGAAAATTCATAAACTGAAAATAGATTCATGCAGAGCATCTGTCTTTGCTTGCATAACATAAGCACAAAATTAACAACCTCACAGTTGGAAAGATAACATTATATACTTCATACTTAACATCATACTTAAGGAAACAACCCAGGCCTGGTTCTGAGATTATATGTGATAAGTTATGTTATAATCATTAATTAAAACCATGAACTTATATAACACCTAGATCTTCTGTTTGTTATCTGTTATCTGCAGTGCACTTTCTTCTCCTCTTATACGCTCATGCTAGAGACTTGTTTACCATCTCAGGGGTTATTTTTATGCTCTTTTTCTCTTTCTCTGTGCTTTTTAAATCTCACTCCCTCAGACATCATGAAGACAGCCGACGCTGTGAGAAAACACCATAAGGGCAGCTCCAATGGAGCCCGGGCTGGGGTGAAAGACCATGCAGAGGCACCAGTGCAGTGGGGAAGAGCATGGTAAACATCTGCTCTGACTGTACAGCCACTAACAATAATTGTGATTATACATTCAAAATATGTTTATATATAACCACTGTTATTATTTTGTTATATATAAACCATCTGAAATGGGTCTTGCTTTCGACACTTTAAAAATAAAGTGATGTATAGCATCATTAAGAAGCCCCCACTCCAACCAAAAAATAAAAAATCCAAAGTTGTGAAAGTAGAAAGTAGTCCATATGACATTATTCCAAGTTTTCTAAAACTATAAAATAGCTTTGTGTGAAGAATAAACAGAAACGAAGACAGTATTCATGAAAAATCTTGATTGACAGCTGTTCTCATCATTCACTTTTACTGTTTTGACAAAAAGCTCCTTGGACATTCTGCTGTAAATACATCCTTTTGTGTTGCAAAGAGGGAGCAAAGTTGTACAGATTTTAAAAGACATTCGTAAATTATTAATATTATTATTTTTTTTATGAGCTATTGCTAAACAGACCAGGCACACATGAACTGTAGATTCACATACAAAATTATATGTATCAAAGTTTCGTGACAAATAGTATATAAATTAATTAATTAACTGTATAATAATTAGTAAACTAACGAATAATGCAAGAATCTTTGTTAATGGTATTTATTAATTGTGTTTCTTATTTTATTTTGTAATAATTGAAAAACAGAAATAAGATGCATAAATTATGTTCCAAAGTTGTAATCTAATGACAGAATGACAACAGCCATTTGCAACTCCAAATATCCTATTTTGACTCATATTACCAATCTGTTGATCTGTGTAGGGAGGTGGATTGGTTCTCTCTGACAGGTGTGATTCTGCTGCTGTGCTTTGCCCCCTTCATCGTCTTTTTCTTCATCATGGCATGTGACGTACCAGTGCTCCATCAGCCACCCATTACTGGACCTCTACAACGGCGACACCACCCTGCTCACCATCTGGAACCGTGCCCCTTCTTTCACATGGGCTGCTGCCAAGATCTACGCAATCTGGGTCACATTTCAGGTGCAGAACTGCATAAGAATAAATACGAAATAACATTTGTAGTGAGACATATTTGAATGGTTTTGGACTAGAATTGTGTGATTTGGTTGTGTCTACACTAGGTGGTGCTGTACATGTGTGTGCCAGATATCATGCATAAGATTCTTCCAGGTTATGTGGGAGGAGTGCAGGATGGTGCTCGAACACCAGCAGGTAAAAAAAGACATCAGTCATTTGCCATAATGATAAATTTGCATATATTATGTTCCAAAGTTGTAATATATATATATATATATATATATATATATATATATATATATATATATATATATATATATATATATATATATATATATATTTTTTTTTTTTTTTTTTTTTTTTTTTTTTTTTTTTTACGAGATGCATATGTATTCATGTAATTGACTCCTTCGCTGTTGGTTTGCGTGGTAAAATGTACCATATTAAATTCATCTAATATAATGTGTTGCTTTCTCTCAGGTCTTATTAATAAGTATGAAGTCAACGGTCTGCAGTGCTGGATAATCACTCATGTTTTATGAGTGGCTAATGCTCAATACTTCCGCTGGTTTTCACCAACCGTCATCATTGATAACTGGATCCCTCTCTTATGGTGCACCAACATCCTCGGCTATGCTGTGTCCACTTTGGCTTTCATTAAGGCGTATTTGTTCCCTACCAACCCAGAGGATTGGTACGAAAACATATTTTTATTATTTACTGTGCGTATGGGTATATAAAAAAGTCTACACATCTCTGTTTAACTGAAGCTTTGAAATGTAATATTGAAATCAACAGAATTCAAACAAGAACAACACACACATCCTTTATAAGCTATGTGCACCCCATGGCTTCATCCAAAAAAAAAAAAAAAAACCACATGTGATTGATTAATTCAAAAACAGAGTACCATGCTACATAAACACTTATGCAACCAGGTAATTTTAGGTTTTTATTTTCTTTTTTCTAAAGAAAATCTGTTTATTACATACATTTTTCTGGTTTCAATGTTACTTTAAATGTGGAAAAGATCTGAAGATTTTTTTGCATCTCAAAATGGTTTAATTGTAATAGGAGAATGTTCACTTTAAATACCCACTATAGTAACAACAGAGGTAAGGCCCATTCAATTTACATCTCAAACTTGGTTTTGAGTTGGAAGAGGTGTGTTGGAAAACTATATGTGTGTGTGCGTGTGTTTGTGTGTGTGTGTGTGCTCTTGTTTTTGTGACATATCAGGACACAACTCTGTATAATGACATGGGTATGACACAGGTATTACAAGGAGAGGGTGACTTATGAGACATAACCCATGTCCCCATTTTTCAATTACATTTTTTTATAAATCATAGAGAATTAGTTTTTTTTTTTTTAGAAATTAAAAATGCACAAAGTTTCCTGTGAGGGTTAGGGTTAGGGTTGGTGAAGGGCGTACAACAACAACAAAACATGCACACACTAAATAGGTTCTGTCTTACTCTTGCTTGATTTGCAGCAAATTCACAGGCAACATCTTCTACAACTACATGATGGGAATTGAGTTCAACCCTCGTATAGGAAAATGGTTTGACTTTAAGCTTTTCTTCAACGGTATCGTGGCGTGGACCCTGATTAACTTATCCTACGCTGCTAAACAGCAGGAGTTGTATGGATATGTGACAAACTCTATGATCCTGGTCAATGTTTTTCAAGTGAGTCATGTAGTCACTTGGTGGCACTATAAAACAGCTTATTAGTGCTATTGCTCATACTGTCTAGATTCAGCAACTGTATTTAATTCATATAGTGTTTTTCATTTCATCCATATTATTTCCATCACTACCTCTTATCACAACTTTGACCCTTTTCTTCTCTAAGGCCTTCTATGTGTTAGACTTCTTCTGGAACGAAGCCTGGTACCTCAAGACTATAGACATCTGCCATGATCACTTTGGCTGGTACCTGGGCTGGGGAGACTGTGTGTGGCTTCCTTTCCTCTACACACTACAGGTGTGTATCTGAGCAGTATTTCCTGGCCTTGATTTGTGTTGGATGTGGCATCTACAGTCCTGGACTCACTATTTTACCGCATACACAGCTTCATTGATTTCAGTAGGAGAAATGCTGTTTATGTCATGTTCTTGTTCTTTAGGGCCTTTACTTGGTTTACAACCCCATCCAGCTATCTACGCCTCATGCTGCAGGTGTCCTCATCCTGGGTCTGGTGGGCTACTACATCTTCCGCTCAACCAACCACCAGAAAGACTTTTTCCGTCGTACAGAGGGTAACTGCAAAATCTGGGGTAAGAAGCCCACGATCGTCCGATGGCGGGATTCACAAGAGCAAACTGATGACCTCTGGGTTTTGGGGGGTGGCTCGTCACATGAACTACACGGGCGACCTGATGGGCTCTCTGGCGTACTGCTTGGCCTGCTGTGGTGGGCACTTGCTGCCTTATTTTTACATCGTCTACATGACCATCCTGCTGGTGCACCGCTGCATTCGTGATGAGCACCGCTGTAGCAACAAGTACGGCAAGGACTGGGAGCGATACACCACAGCCGTGCCCTACCGTTTGCTACCTAACATCTTCTAGAGGTTTCCACCAAATTCCAGACTGCTTTTCAGTCATATATAGAAAAGCAGTCTACCTTTTATATATTTTTTTGTGGCTGCTATATATATATATATATATATATATATATATATATATATATATATATATATATATATATATATATATATATATATATATACACACAGTTGGCTTTTAATCTTCTATGGGTGTGTGAATGGCAGACTTTACAAAGATTATCTTTCCCTTTAGCAAGTGTGAGGGTAGATGTACTTTACATTAATATATAAATACAAGCTTATTAAGGTGACACAGTGCACAGCACTACATAAGGACATTAAAAAAGCTAAAATACTGTGATGAACTCAAGTCTTAATGTTTCTGCCTAAATCTGTTTGTTGTTGTTGTTGTTTTCAATAGGCAGGAAATCTTATTGTATAGAGAATATCACTCATTATTGTTCAGGATGTACACAGAAAAAAGTCTGTAAATCCAGAATTGCTCAGAATTCAGCTTATCATATTTATATTTTTCTACCAGCCAAACTACTGAAATAAAAGTTTCCCACTTTGTCTCTTCTTGTTCTCCTGGTGATATTAAGGTATGTAAAGCTAAAAATCGTTAAAATATTTGTAATGCAAGAAAAACTTTTTTGTGGTACAGTAGTTTAATCTCTTTGGGACATAAATTTGACTTAAATCAAATTATTTTTATAATATAATTCAAGTTAATTATTTAATTAAATAAAGTAAAGGAAGGAAATGTGCAAAAAAAAAACAAAAAAAAAACTACCAAATACTGTGCTAAAGTACACATCCTCAGTTAAAGGATAATGTTACACCACCAGCAGCAGGTGGAGTAAGAGTTTTTCATTTAGAACAGTAACCAGCCTAGCATAAGAACACATAAAAACACAAGTATTTAGTTGATCTTGCCTATTGTTTTTACATAAATATACATGAAACAAGTACACATATACTGTTCCACTGAAATCTTTCGCAAGCAAATTATCAATTTTGTTTGCTGAACCATCATCTTGAGCTTGATAATTCCTTGTTTGAGGGTTATTATCCCAAAAACAACATTCCACCTGCACTTACATGGATAAAACACACACCAAGATGCATAGAGTAAATGTGCATTGTTCCACTCTCTCCTATATAAACCACATTTCTTCTGCTAAACATGATGATTTGGATAATGAACCTTAAGCTTTCTTTCAGTTAAGAACAGTGTGAGCAGTACAGCACAGTTACTCGAATAATATCCATTTAAAAATTGAACTGCATGTAAATGTCCTAATGTATATGTGGCAAGAAATCACATAAGCTGGGCATATCAAAATACTGAGCTGTGGTACATGTCATAAATTCAGTGTTTTAATGTTCACTTGTGGAATATAAAAGGACTAAGCCACATGATGAGATTCTTCACACTGACTATAATGGACATAAACAAGTTAAGGTAATTAGATTTGCATTGATTTCCCACTTTTGTTTTAATTACACAGCTAATGCAGAACAATAAAGAAGCCATTACAGAATGCAAAATGGCTGTCCAGAGGTTAATGAATGGGCTTCGGAGAGAAGGGAAGACAGAAACTGTTCAGTGAAGTAGATCTCCGTTTTTGTATTGCTTGCGGTGATTGCTGGATGTCTTTGATGAGCAGAGGACATTAGTGTACATGGACAAAAGCACACATAACTGAGCACTGAGTGGTGCTGTCTAATGCAAACTTCATCTTTAAGGATTTGAACAATTCTGAACCTTCTTGAAGACATATGCCATATTTGAAGGAGGTTCCTGATTCATCGAGTTCAGAATATCATAAGAACTTGACACCCATAACACTATAACAACCACATAGCATGAACTGCCTAGTGTTTATCTGTATTATGGAATTGTACTACCCTAGACATTTTCAGATGAAATGCAATAAATATATGACTGACCAAATGAGAATGCAGTTACCATCAAGACTACAGAAGATTCACTGTCTTACAGTGAACTTCATTTCCTTGTTTCTATCTGACCTACAAATTACATTGAGCAAAGGTTATCTTTTAGAAAGCAAATAAAGAAAAGGGAGAAAACTAGGGTTGGGTTCTCCGTGTGTGGGAGTTTCCTTATGAGTGGGTTAGCTTAATTTCAGGGAGAAATGGAAGAAAGAAGTGATCAATAAAAATTGTTTTGTGTACACGCTTTAGAAATTTTCCCACACAGATAGCTGTAAGAGAAAGCATTGTGTGGTGGCTTTTATGTAACCTTGAGATGTCAACACATCCTCCATCTTCACCACTGCAGTATTCATGTGTGACAAAGCCTTACTCGAAGGCTGACAAGTGGCGTTTACATGCTCCCACTTTTCCATCATGCTTTGTCCTCTGTCTCTCTGTGCTTTTGTCAGGTGCGAGTTCTGCGTCTGGCTCTTGAGGGATGGTTAGAAAAAGGCAGACTAAACAATCCTGACACCATGACCCCCAAAGGTCAATAGAGCTGTGCTGCCCTGTATTAAACAATAATACACATCACAATGAGACCCTATAGGCCCCGTGGACAGCAGAGGACAGTCTATGTGTAACATCTCAACTGTTTCTCATTGATGGCTATGAAATTAAAGATACTAGAGTCTTGTCATCAAAGATCCGATATTTCAATATGAACTCAAACATACCTAATCAAACTGTTTGATTTCTCTTCAAAACCAATTTTCCACATTTCATGATATTTTCAAAGTGAAATGCCCAGTGAGTGCACTAAAAGCATTTTCAATTTCATTTGAAACAGATGAACGTGAATCTGGAAAGGTTGTTTTGTTTTTTACATTAGTTGTACTGTATGTTGCACAGCGTGTACTGGTTCTAAGTAACTAGCTCTAGTTCTAAATCTAGCTCTAACTAGTTCCCTGAAATTATAGTTCCCTATAGTTCCCAAACCGTTGTGATGAAGAGTGGAGCTTTTGTGTAGAGTGAGGACTTGTATTGCACTGGTGGAGGACTGGTGTTTTGCTGCTTTACTTAGGGAGCAGACTTAGCATTTAGCATGCTAATTAGTGCTGTTGCTCACTAACAGTTTGTTAGCAAGTATTATAATTCAGTTATGTGACAAAATGCATACAAAATTGAATGAATTAAATCCTGGGATCCATGCAAAATCACATTGAGACTACTTAATTTGGTCAAGCGAAGTTGAAGTTTCGTGAACAAATTATGTTTGTTTTACTTAACTGATGCATAGGCTACAAGTTTAAATCATGTAAATCCAACACACCTTCTTTCAGTGCATCGCAAGTGCAATTCTGTAGCTACCAGATTAGGTGCTCAGAAAGTTTACTCCATCAGAAAATCCATATATGGAGCTGGTTATGTGATGTACATCAAAATGTAGTACTAGTCTACAAATTATGCTCTATGGTAAAAGAATTTTCAGGTCATGAAATTGTATTTTATATGTATTCAGTGTATGATTCACATTCATTTTGTATTTGTATTGTCATGCTACCAGTTCCACATCTGGGAGGACATTTTATAAATTTGTCTTCGGTCTACTGTACTACATTATATATATATTGATTGCTCATTTAATCTGGTGTTTCCCAAGAATATGAGAGTTCCTGAGACCTCATTATGTGTAATGAGTGAGGCTCTTAACCCCCTGAATTGCTCCAGGCAGAATGCCCCTACAAATAGTTCACTGAAAAAAATTCTGCATGAAAAAGCATCTGCTAGATGACCAGTAACTAGTCGAGTGTTTTATGTCGGAGGCATTTATCATGGAATGTTAGTGGGTCAGTAAACCAGAGATGATGTCAGACGATAATAGATGGTATCTGTGAGGAATGCGGAATCTGTTGAGCGGTCCTTGGATAAAGACTCTGGCTCTATCTTCGAGGATTGTAGGATACAGTGGATCACACTTTTGGCTGATGCACTGTCACCCTCATCTGTGGAAATAAATCATGCAAACAGGTGACTGTAAGCTTCTTTCACCATGGTGGAGTAATACATGTCATATTTAATCCTAATTAAAAAAAAAAAAATCCTGTAATTCCCTGTCACACAAAATGTACATAAACACACACACACACACACACACATATTTAGATTACTGCAACAGAGGACATGATATGCATGTATATAAATATTTATGTATAAGATAGATAGATAGATAGATAGATAGATAGATAGATAGATAGATAGATAGATAGATAGATGTCTTTCTTCAGTTTAAAACAAAATAATTTACTTTGATGAATGTTGGTAACCAAACAATTGCCTGTAGCCATAGTATTTTTTACATTCTATAGAATGGCTATCAACATTCTTCAAATATTTTGTTTTTTAGATGAAGAACTAAATTCACCTTCATGGTGAGTAAATTATGACATCATTTTTTGGGGGGGTGAACTATCACTTTAAGCAGCCAACAAAATATTGTAATCTATTATTTAAAAAATTACTTTCATATGGCTATCATAAGAGCAAATAAATCATGGTTCTGTCCAAACTGGTATTGCCATGTTGTTATGTCCAAAAAAACATAATGGTACATATTGTAATTGACATTCATATACACCACACACATTCCATAACATATGTTCATATAAAATGTTCCCTCTGTAACCCTTTGTAAACGACACATTCAAGCACAGCTGATTCTAATATGGATGTATGTGTGGGGCATGTCTGGATATGAAGGAGTTACTCTTCACATTCATTTTTGCATTAAACAGAGGGTCACGTTCAGGGTGCGGTCAGTGGGAGTTGGAGTATTTCTGTCTTTTTCCATACCGCACACACTTTATCATTCCTTCTATATCTCACACCCCATCGATCGCTCTTTCTCTCTCTGATGGGAACAGGTGGAGAGATTCCTGAGGGACATGGGCTGGCAGTTGCGATGGTGACTGATAGACATGTTTGCACAGGAATGAAAGGGGGCTGTTGGGAAGGGTTGTGTGGGTGTAATGCTAATGGTCAGCTGTCCGCATGGGCTGGCAAGAGAAAATGTAGCTCAGACTGAGGCCAACCGCTTGTCGAGGTTGGCAAGGAAAGCAGACAGAAAGGTCAGTTGGGCTTGTCTTTAAACCTCACATCCCAGAATAGCAAACTTTGGCTGTGATCCAAACTGTGTCCATAGGAACACAGAGCAGTCCATAATAGGGTTAAAGCATTGCATAAAAGGGAAGGTTCTCTGATGTCTCTGACTCTTTCAAAGTTCAGTTGAATCAGATCATTTAGGGATACTTGATCATTATCGAAAGCCTAGTGTTAAATGAAACCTAGAAAACCCTAGAGATCATTTTGCAACCACTTGTTTTAATTCACTGAAACAAACCGACTCATAATAATAACTTTTTTTTTATTTACTAAAAATTGTCAAAATGACACTAAAGGAGTCAAACTAGTATGGTTACTTTGTGTTTTTTAATTATGAAATAAAACAGTTCGTAAGAATCAGTTGCTCTGGTAATGTTGTACTATAACAGTGTTCAGAGTGTTTTAATAGGACGTTCTGTCAGCAAAAGAAGATGCCAAAACCATTAACAGAAACCTAAACACCATTTATTCCATTTACTTTTTCCCTGAATAAGAACTATTACTATTCCCAACTAGAGGTAAAGTCCACCCTAAAAATATAAAAGAAAAAGTGCACATGTAGTCACAAATGGGCACAAAATTACAAAGACACATTCTGTTTAACCCAGAATAAAACATAAATGGAATCCAAGTTAACAATCAAATAAACTTAAATGCACCGCAGAAAGATTTGCACAATCAGCATCAATAATCGCAAACCTAATCATGTCTGCCCATTACCCAGAGAGTACTATAAGAGAAAATGCTGTTAAAACAATGACGTTCATGCTGTAAAGTCCCATTCGCTTAACGCTCTTTGACTTGAGCCAAACCAATAAAACGTACATGCTAGGGGCCCATTACAAATCCATAACCTGGACTAAACCCCTCCTCCCACCCTAGCCTTATTCTCCTGACTCAGCCTTCTCCGTTCACACAAACCTTCCTCGCAACTGTCATCATCACCTACATCAGTGCTTTATACAGGCCTGGCTTCCTCTTCAGTTGCCATGGTGACTCTTGACTGAGTGAGCTCAGTACCCATGTGTCCACTCTTCCTACAGGAGAGAAAGAGAGAGACCGGGTCGTCCTGGGAGAGCTGGGTTTACATGTGTGAATGAGGGGCAGGAAACATATTGAAGTAAAGTAGTTAGAGGATCTAAATAGACTTCAAAATGACTGGCTTAGTGGTCTCAATCCTTGCTCTGGTTTGGATCAACATTAATAAATGCTTAGAATCATCTAAAGTTAAAATAATATAATAATGTTACAGATAACAAGTGACCAATAAAAGAATGGAAAATAACAAGAGTTTAAGGAAAGTAACTATTTATTTTCGAGGTTTAAATATTTGCCTTTAAATTTATAGTGTCCATCCACTGATTGGATGAACACAGTATGCAACCTGTTTACATAACAGCTCTAGCATTGCATAGCACTGTATTATAGGCTACATGTATATTGCATACTGTACAGTGTGGAAGTTATAAGCTTTATGTTCCATCACTCTGAGTTCCAATGGAGTATTTTTATTGAGGCCTTGACAGTTGCTATTGTGGCATCTCTCAGTCTGTTTACTAGTTACCTCTATTAACAACAATAAGCCAAGCAGAGAGGATAGGGAGGTGTGGATTTGTCTTTGTGTTAGGCATATATTTAGCTATAATTTGCACAAAATTCAAGGATATCCTCATTTGGAAAAACAATTCTTATTTTTTTCACCTTTTAGCCTATTCAAATTACATAGTACAATAGAATAACTTTGCCCTTGTTATAAAAGGTGTACTTAATTGTATTAAATGTGCACTAAAGTGTAGTACTTCAAATCTTAAAAGATATATATTATTTGTTTTAAATATATTATTTTGTTATAAAATAATAAAATAAAAGGTCACTTGAGTAAAGTTTAAAGTACATTTTAAATTATTTTTTTTAATAATCTTTTGTAATGTTTTAAATAAGTACACTTATTTTGTTGTTTTGACTTGTGTTAAGTGAAGCACTTAACTATAATTTTAACTGTAGTATGTATTTAGATTTAAAATGAATACATTTTAAGTGTACTAAATTGTTATTGCAAATATATTTAAATATATGACATGCAAGTTTAAAAGAAATAGAATATTAAGTAGAAAAAATATTAAAATTATATTTTATATTAAAGTATTTTTAGTTCAATTTACTGTAAATGCTTGTCAACTTATGTAAGTCTAAAAAGCACTCTTAAAGGGGGGGTGAAATGCTCGTTTTCACTCAATATCATGTTAATCTTGAGTACCTAGAGTAGTACTGCATCCTTCATAACTCCAAAAAGTATTTAGTTTTATTATATTCATAAGAGAAAGATAGTCTGTACCGATTTTTCCCGGAAAAACACGAGCGCCTGGAGGCGTGATGGTGGGCGGAGCTAAAGAATCACGAGCGCCAGTTGCGTTGAGAGTGTTTGGAAGCTCCGACAGCTGTGAAGGCCGAAACTGAACGAGAGCAGCAGCAGCAAGGACTCGCTCGGAGCGGGGCTCGAACCCGGGTCTCCGATGGGAGGCGGACGCACTAACAAGGAGGCAGAGATATTTTAAGCAGTTTTACTCACCGCCTGTGGTTCCAACACACGATCGTGACCCTTTTTCGTTGGGATTGCATCATCCTTAAGAAATAAACGATACGCAAATCCAACGTCAAACTGGGCTTTGTTTGTAAAACAAGCATTTTAGAAATGCAGGGAACAAACACAAACACTTGCACAACTCCGTTGATGCTCTGTAAAAATAAACTCCATCCACTGGTCCCTTAATGCTGTTTTTTCTTTGGTAATCTGTGCAGGGTTGTCTTGCCCTGGCAACCAAAAACACACTCCTTTTGTGACATTTCGCGACGCCCTCGCTCTGATCAGTGATTGTCTGTGCACAGCCAGTCTGCTCTGCTATACGGGAGCGCGCGCTCTTCCGGCAAACGTGCCCTCAGGACCCATATAAGGAAATTCCGCTCCATCTAATGTCACACAGAGCCATACTCGAAAAAAACTTTCCGAAACTTGTGACAAACCGGAAGGAGTATTTTTGGAACAGAAATACTCCTTCAAACGTACAACTTAATTTTTGAAACTTTGTCCATGTTTAGCATGGGAATCCAACTCTTTAACAGTGTAAAAAAACTCAGTATGCATGAAATAGCATTTCACCCTCCCTTTAAGTTCAGCTTTTTGAATCTAATATAATACAAACTATAAGACATTGCAATTAAAATACTTTTATGCATCTGAAAACATTACATTCCGTTCACACTTTTGCCATTCACATTCATAATTTCCCTAATAATTACTTATTTTTGCTAGGGTATATAAAAACAATAAAAATGTATATATGATATTTCCTAGGCAGAATCTAGGACATTTCATGGGCATAGCATATGAAATGCTAAGTAACTGTCTTTGTGCTGCTTAGTTTGCTCAAATCCTGGCAGCGAGTTTGCTGTAACCAGGACAGATTGTTACCAGGGTCACTCATATCCTAACAAACAAATTTGTGCCATAATGACTAGTGAAGAGGCTCTCAGGCACAAAAAGGCAATGGAAATGTACTGCAGGGTGGAGATACAGCTGAATGTTGCTCTGGTCACCAGCAGCAGGGGGAGGCTGTCTGTCTGTCACCTCTGTGTGGCCAGCATTCACTTTCTCCATGTTGTTTTGTGTTCCCCTCATTCAGCTGCATATAATATTTGTAAAGACTCAGCTCTTTCCACATAATCTTAAAAATAATCTTTGATTATTTTACTTTCTTTTATGTAAAGCACTTTGAATTACCATTGTGTACGAAATGTGCTATATAAATAAACTTGCCTTGCCTTGCCTTGCCTTAAACAGTGGGTTTAATTCCACGAGACCAACAAAAAATTATTTCATGCTGTTTGCAAAATCTGAGTATGATTTGGCCACTCCAAAATGTCAGGGATAGGGGAAGGTCATATTGATTGTGGTTTCAAAGAAACTGTTCCCACTTCAATATTTTGAATTTGTTTTTATTTTTATGTTTGACACATTTTTGTTTTAATTTTCATTCCTGATATTTCTTTAATAATTTTGTTATATATATATATATATATATATATATATATATATATATATATATATATATATATATATATATATATATATGTGTGTGTGTGTGTGTGTGTGTGTGTGTGTATGTGTGTGTATATATATATATATATATATATATGTATATATATATATATATATATATATATATATATATATATATGTATATTTGTATTTTATTTTATTAAGTTTTACTTTTTATTTTTATTTTAGTGGTTAAAAAAAAATAAGTATTTTAATTTTTGGGTGAACTAGCCCTTTAAATCTTAGGTTTAGTTGGGGTATGGTGTTAATATAAAACTAAATTATTACTGATCTTTGTGCATGAAACCATGGCTTATTATAAGTGGACTTAAGGGACACAATAAAATGGTATAAAATGTAGGACATGACCTCCTTAAAGGACAGAATTAACCTTCTACCCTTTATCCACATGGAAAAAGCACAAGATCTCACCTACTGGTTAAGCTGACCTGTAGATCCGAGCATTTCAGCAGTAACATTCAGGACATTTGCTCTGACTTCACTGCATTTATTCTTATCTCATTATAGTTCAGTCAGTGATCCATTAGGATCATTTACCACACAGACCCGTCATAATAACCTACAGTAAAGATAACACAATTTTATGCAAGAACTGTACAAAGTATAGACCAGGGAAGGAAACCAAAATAAGATAAACATTCTTGTAATTTGAGAGACTCTGATGCTAAAGAGGAAAACTGAAACCTGAAACAACTGCATAAAGCTGTCCAAGGAGATGTCCTCAATTCACATCTTTGCAGTAGCTCAAATTTCACCACATCTTTTTACCATGTGATTGTGAAAGTACAGAAGTAGAGAAGATTTGTGTATGGATCAAATCATCTGAATTCAACACCAATACACCAAATGTGAAATAGATATGCTTTCTCATTAGACTTGTTTGTTTTCTTTAAATTTCATTGGAAAAATTGACTCCAAAAGCTAACATTTTGTTTTGTTTTTGGAATACTAATACTAGCATTCTAATGTAATTCTGTTAATTGACAGTCTACTGTTAATTAATGACTGGAGTTGTGTGCATTACTAGATTATTGTAATGTTTTTTATCAGCTGTTCGGATTCTGATTCAAATGGCACCCATTCACTTCATAGAATCCATTAGTGAACGATGTATTTCGGCAAATCTGTTTTGATGTAAAAAAATACAAACCCATCTACATCTTGGGTGGACTGAGGATAAGTACTTTTAAGGTTTTTTTTGTTGTTGTTGTTGTTGTTGTTGTTTTTTTTAATGAATTTTTTTATTTATGGGTTAACTATTCCTCTGTTATCTAAGGTTCTTCATAGAACCAGATAGCAATAAATAACCTTTATTTTTAAGAGTGAATGTTTGACTGGTAAGCTTTTGGTAGATTGGTAGTTGCAGCTCAGCCTTAAAAAAAATATTGTCTGGAAATTAATGTCAACTTAATGTACATGAAGCAGAGGGCAGCATATGTATAATTCTAGAGTTGCATGCAGCAGCCAACCAACTGCCACTGAGATGAATGGGAATGCTAATGGATAGCTTTCTCCAGGTATTGTAATTACAACATTGTGATGGTATTCATGTGTGCCCATCTCATAAATATGATCATTCTGAAATGTGGGCAGCATATTGATAATTCACATACTATGCACAGTATACGGCATAGCATTCTAAACAGAGTATGGTACTATGCTTATGAAATACTGTCATTCTGTGTGGTTTTTCACATCTTACTCCATCCCTCTCTGTTCTGGCATGTTTGATAAGTTTGCAGAGAGTAAAAAGGCTGATAAATGTGAATGGATTCCCACAATGCACTGGAGATAGTGGAATGAGGTGGAGAGGAAGGTGCTCAGGCCACATAGCTCCATTAGCCTGATAGGGTTTCTATTAAATTAGCCAAGGCAGTCTATGGATGCCTCCTCTTCCACCAGGACACAAAGAGAGAGAGAGAGCAGCTCACTCAATCACATTAGAGTCCCTATTTCAATTGTTGAAGCAGATTGAGAGGGTCACTCCGCTATGGGCAAGAAAAAACAAGGCCTCATGAATAGGGTCATATAGAGGATATGAAGAAAACACTGAAGGGGTGGAAGGGATGGGTGGCAAGGGCGACTATTTATCGCCATGTGGCAAAGCGACAGCATGCTAGAGTTTGCTGACTGCCAAAAGGAATTTCTAAATTAGATGAATTCATTCTGAACTCCAAATTGTTGTCAGCAGGTGAGCTGTGAGTTTTGCTTTGTGCAGAATAGCATACTACCATACTATTCTTACTCCATTTGAAGCATATGGTATGTATACTGTGCGTATTATGCACTTTATCTATATGCATAAATTATCTGGAAGACCTATTATTGTAACAAGGAGTCAGAGGCGTTTGGATCCATGTGCAGAATTTTATTAAGAGAATGGTCATACAGGCAGAAATCAGGAACGGCGTCAGGTGTGTTACGGATATCCAGAATCATTAACAGTAACAAGCAGAGATTGGGGCAGGCAGCAGAGAATCAGAGTCAGTTACACAATCCAAGATCAGACACGGGAAAAAACAAACACAAGGGAAAACACTCGGAAATGCTAGACAGGCTATACAAGACTTCACAGTGAGTGAGAGTGCTTCTTTTATGTGTGTTTAAATGAGGTGCAGGTGTGGCAAGGAAATTGGCTGATGAATGAGGTGCAGGTGTGGCAGGGTGATTGTGGTGCAGTGACTCATGGGCAATGTAGTTCGGGTGTGGTGCAACAGAATGAGAGGTGCTAGTGTCCAAGTGTCATCTGGTGGTTGATGGGTGGAATGGTCCTCAGTGGAGTGCCCTCTACTGAAGTTCATGGGCATTCCATCTAATGATCGTGACATACTAACTCGGGAACAGGGGACGCCATGGGCCTAACCTGGAAACAGGGGCCTGCCATGGGCCTAACTCGGGAACAAGGGTCCACCAAGGCAGAGCAGGTGGCGTGGGAGCCCACCAGAGTGGAGCAGGTGGAGCTGTAGCCCACCAGGGAGTAGTAGAGGACCACCACAGCCGAGATGATGGGACAGAAGCCCATCAGGGTGGAGCAGAGGACCACCACAGCCGTGAAGACGGGACAGAAGCCCACCAGGGTGGAGCAGAGGACCACCATAGCCGAGAAGACGGGACAGAATCCTACCAGGGTGGAGCAGAGGACCACCATAGTTGAGCAGATGAGACAGAAGCCCACCAGGGCGGTGCAGAGGACCACCACAGCTGAGTAGAGGGGACAGAAGCCCACCAGGGCGGAGCAGAGGACCACCACAGTGGAGTCGATGGCACAGGAGAGCAAGTCTGCTGAGGTGGGACTGAAAAAGAGAACATAAACAGGTTAATAGCGGCCTCCTTGGCCTTGATGAGATCGTAGCTGGCCTCCGTGGGCATGACAGGGTAGGCGGTGAGTTCATGGAGGACCTCCGTGGCAATGACAGGACAGACAGAGAGTTGGTGGATGGTATACGTAGCCCTGTCCGGAATGAATGAGAGCTCATAGACGGCCTCCATGGCCGTGACAGGATAGGACGAGAGCTCTGAGATGTGACGAGACTATGGGAGTTTGGCTGAGATGGGATGAGGCTCTGGTAGATCTGTGGTGATTTGACTGGGTTCATGAAGATCAACTGTGAATTGACTAAGTTTATGAAGATCAACTGTGACTTGACTGTGCTCATGAAGATCGTTGGTGACTTGACATGGTTCCTGAGGATCAACTGTGACTTGACTAAGTTCACGGAGGTTAATGGTGACTTGACTTTGCTCATGAAGATTATTGGTGACTTGAATTTGCTCATGAAGATCATTGGTGACTTGACTGTCCTCATGAAGATCGTTGGTGACTTGACTTGGTTCCTGAGGATCAAGTGTGACTTGACTTAGTTCACAGAGGTTAATGGTAACTTGACTTTGCTCATGAAGATCATTGGTGACTTGACTTTGCTCATGAAGATCATTGGTGACTTGACTGTGCTCATGAGGATCAACTGGGACTTGACTTGGTTCCTGAGGATCAACTGTGACTTGACTTGGTTCCTGAAGTTCAACTATGACTTGACTTGTTTCCTGAAGATCAACTGTGACTTTACTTAGTTCACAGAGGTTAATGGTGACTTGACTTTGCCCATGATGATCATCAGTGACTTGCTTTGACTCATGAAGTTTAACTGTGGTTTTACTTGACTCATGGGTGTTAATGGTGACTTGACCTGACTTTGGATGGTCAGCGGAGACTTGACCTGACTCTGTATGGTCAACGGTGACCTGACTAGACTCCGGGAAATCAACAGGGACCTGATCAACGGTGACCTGATTAGACTCATGAAGTTTAACTGTTGTTTCACTTGACTCTTGGGTGTTAATGGTGACTTGACCTGACTCTGGATGGTCAGCGGAGACTTGACCTGACTCTGGATGGTCAACGGTGACCTGACTAGACTCCGGGAAATCAACAGGGACCTGATCAACGGTGACCTGACTAGACTCTGGAAGGTCGAGGGGGACCTGACTTGACTCTGGAAGATCAACTGCGGCTGGGCTGGTGGCCATCTTGTGCAGCGGCGCTGGGCTGGCGGCCATCTTGTGTAGAGACTTTGGGCCTTCAATGCTGTCCTCCGTCTCTCCCACAGTGAACGGATAGTCACATAATATCAGTGTATAGTCCATGATGTCCCTTAAACTGCCCTTAAAATCCCCTCCAGGTAACAATGATTTAGTTGGTTTACTGAGTCCAAAACGGAACAAGTCCTTAAACAAAACTTCATCATAGTACTGTACTTGATATGATAGCTCACAGAACTGTTGAACATAATCTTCAGTAGATAGGGTTCCTTGACAAAGGTGCAATAGCTGATCTACTGGGTCAACGATAGAGTGGGAGAGTTGATATGCTGACCTTGAAGTGGGAACAGACATCTCAGTAACGAGAGTATACCGGGCTGCTGGATCTTGGTTTGGCAAAGTCTTCTGTAACGAGGAGTCAGAGGCGGTCAGATCCATGTGCAGAATTTTATTAAGAGAATGGTCATAAAGGCAGAAATCAGGAACGGTGTCAGGTGTGTTACGGATATCCAGAATCATTAACGGTAACAAGCAGAGATCGGGGCAGGCAGCAGAGAATCAGAGTCGGTTACACAATCCAAGATCAGACACGGGAAAAACAAACACAAGGGAAAACACTCGGAAATGCTAGACAGGCTATTCAAGACTTTGCAGTGAGTGAGAGTGCTGCTTTTATGTGTGTGTAAATGAGGTGCAGGTGTTGCAAGGAAATTGGCTGATGAATAAGGTGCAGGTGTGGCAGGGTGATTGTGGTGCAGTGACTCATGGGGAATGTAGTTCGGGTGTGGTGCAACAGTATGAGAGGTGATAGTGTCCAAGTGACCTCTGGTGGTTGATGGGTGGAATGGTCCTGAGTGGAGTGCCCTCTACTGAAGTTCATGGGCACTCCATCTAATGATCGGGACAATTATTTGCTACAATGCACTGGGTATTTTATCCCAAAATGCAAAGCACATACTCGACCATCCATTATGACTAATACATATCATACATACATAGCTGCATATATATATATATATATATATATATATATATATATATATATATATATATATATATATATATATTTTTTTTTTTTTTTCAAAACAGTCTTTAATGGCTTAATCTTTCAATGCTGAATAATGTTTCTTCCCTACTGTTTCATTTAGCATTTTTACATAAACGTGCAGTTTAAAAAAATCCATAAATTTGTCAGGGTTTTGTCACGGCAGTAGTAAGGACAGGAAGCAGTTGCAAGTAATTGATGTTTATTAAAAGAAGTATCATCAGGCTGGATGATGGTGGGTGACGCAGGGACCTTGATGGCAGCACCGACAGGTGAGGAGGTGCACAGGTGGTGGTGGTGAAGAATCTGTGATGACTGGTAAATCCAATAGCGAGACACAAATGAAGCAGAGCTGGGGGAACACAGATAAGAAGCACGGAGGACCTCGAACAACGATCTGAAAAACAAGAGACAAAAGACAGGGCATTAAGTAGGCTGGTGGAATGAGCTGCAGCTGCCACTGATCAGATGATCAGCGTTAACACCCACATGGAACAATCAACATGACGTAACATGAGATGAGCAGGAGACGGTGCATTCATGAACCGTGATAGTACCCCTCCTCCTAAAGACGCCTCCTGGCATCCCCAGACTCCCTTACCTGTCGATTGTAATCATCAATAAGGGAGTGATCCAGGATGTCTCTAGCAGGCTCCCAACTTCTCTCCTCTGGACCATAACCCTCCCAGTCCACCAAGTACTGAAATCCTCCGTCTTGAGTCCAGAATACGATTGACCGAATACGTGGGTTCCCCATCTACGAGTCGTGGTGGGTGGGGAGCCGGGGCAGGCGGATTAATCGGAGAATGAAATACAGGCTTTATTTTAGCTACATGAAAGGCGGGATGAATTCTCCTGTACGCTGGAGGAAGTTTAAGGCGGACTGCCACCGGACGAATGATCTTGGTGACAGTGAACGGGCCAATAAATTTGGGAGCCAGTTTATCAGAGATGGAATGGAGAGGAACGTTCTTGGTAGAAAGCCACACTTTTTGACCCACTACATATACGGGAGGCCTAGACCGGTGGCGATCGGCTTTAGCCTTGGTGCGCGCCCCCACTTGGAGTAAAGTCTCGTGGGCTCTAGTCCATGTGCGGTGATACCTCTGGACAAAGGCGTGAACGAAGGGGACCGCGACTTCGGATTCCAGACTGGGAAAAATAGGTGGCTGGTAACCTACACTACACTCAAACGGAGATAGGCCCGTAGCTGATATTGGTAATGTATTATGGGCGTACTCCACCATTGACAGTTGTTGGCTCCAGGAGGAAGGATTCTTGGAAACCAAACATCGCAACACCCTTTCCAAATCTTGGTTGGCTCTCTCGGGATCCATGCGTATTCCCTCAGTCGACACAATATACCCAAGAAATAGAACAGATGGTGCATGAAACACGCATTTCTCCACCTTGACAAAAAGCCCATTCTCTAGCAACCTCTGAAGCCCTCGTCGAACGTGCTGTACGTGTTCCTGGAGAGAGGAGGAAAAAAATCAATATGTCGTCCGGGTAGATATATAAATTGATACGGTCATATCTCGCAGCACGTCATCGCCGAATGCCTGGAAGACCGCTGGGGAGTTGGACAGCCCAAAGGGCATGACCAAGTATTCAAAGTGCCCCCTGGGGGTGTTAAAAGCGGTCTTCCATTCATCCGCCACCCTGATACGGACCAAGTGATAAGCATTACGTAAGTCCAATTTCGTGAAAATCAACTCTCCCTGCAACCTCTCGAAGGCTGAAGACTTCAACGGCAAAGGGTAAGTATTCTTTACCGTGATGTTGTTCAGTCCCCGCTAATCAATACAAGGTCACAGCGATCTGTCCTTCTTCCCCACAAAAAAGAACCCCACCCCCGCTGGAGAAGAGGAAGGGCGGATGAACTTCGAAGCTAGAGAATCAGAAATATATTTCTCCATAGCCTCCCTTTCTGGGACAGAAAGTGAATATAATTTGCCTTTAGGTGGAGACTTACCTGACAGTAAATCTATGGCACAGTCATAGGGACGATGCGGAGGAAGAGAAGCAGCACGAGACTTACTGAACACTTCCTTCAGGTGGAGGTACTCCGCGGCCATGTTAGACAAATTCACTGCCTCCTCCTGAAACACAGACATAGAAACAGACGGACAAGCAGACACTAGACACAACTCCTGACACTTGTTACTCCAGGCCAGGATGGAATTTAATTGCCAGTCTATTTTGGCATTGTGCAGGAGGAGCCAGGGATGAGCGAGTACTATGGGTGCAAGAGGAGAGTCAAGGATGTAGAAGGAGATGATTTCTGAGTGGTTGCCTGATGTGATGAGGGTTATATTTTCAGTGATGTGTGAGATGACCGGCAGTCTCTGTCCATTGAGGGCGTGAACCGTGATGTGGTGAGTGAGGGGTCTGAGGGGAATTTGAAGTCTGCGTGCTAGTGCATAGTCCATGAAATTACCTTCAGCCCCAGAGTCCAGAAGTGCTTGACAGTCGTGAACTTGTGCTGACCATCTTAGTCTTACCGGGAGGAGCGTAGATGATGATGAGGTCTTCTCGGCGGAGATCCCACCCGATTGTAGCCTCATACTTACTACCGGGCTTGGCCTTTTACTGGACAGATGTAGGCGTGATGATCGGTCCCCCCGCAGTAGAGGCACAGACCCAGGGACCTCCGCCTCTCCTTCTCCTCCCAGGAAAGCTGAGCTCGCCCTACCTGCATGGGCTCGTGATCGTAGGAGGGGCTGGCCGCATCCCCGCCGCTGACTCGAATGTCCGTATGAGCTCTCGGTGTGGAATTGGGCAGGTTCCGTCGATCTACTCATGTCAGTCGTGCATCTACCCTCACTGCCAGCTCAATGAGCCCATTGAGTGAGGTCAGAAGGTCCAAGGCATAGATCTCCTTCTGGACACGGTCAGACAGCCCATGCAGGAACATGTCCCACTGCGCCTCCTCGTTCCATCGACACTCCACTGCCAGGGTGCGGAACTCGATGGAAAAATCTGAAACGGATCTCTCTCCCTGACGTAATTCAGCTAGCATCCTAGCCACCTCTCTCCCGGCGACGGCCTGATCAAAGACCCACTTCATTTCGCCGGAGAGTGTCTGGAACGAGGCGCAGCATGGATCTTGATTCTCCCACACCGCCATTCCCCATTATGCCGCCCTCCCAGTGAGCCGGGTTAACACAAATGCCACCTTGGCTTGTTCGTTGGAGAAAGTCCTGGGTTGAAGAGAGAAGTGCACATTGCATCGTGTTAAGAAAGCTCTACAGAAATTTGGCTCACCCGAGTAGGTATGGGAAGGTGTGGTTCCGGATGAGAGGGGGTCTCCAGTGGTGTGGGAGGAACGGGCGGTGTGAGCGCCGCAGTGGGAGCTTGCAGAAGCTGTAGTTGCTGGGTGAGCTCGGACACCTGCGCCACCAAAACCTGAACAGTGCGACCAGTGTTGTTAAGATTCCATTCCTGGGAGTCCATCCTTCGAGCACTGGCGCTGAGGAACTCTTCCAACGCCGATGATGGGTTACTCGCTGCTTCCATGGGTGGTCAGATCTTTCCGTCACGGCAGTAGTAAGGACAGTTGCAAGTAATTGATGTTTATTAAGAGAAGTATCGTCAGGCTGGATGATGTTGGGTGACGCAGGGACCTCGATGGCAGCACCGACAGTTGAGGAGGTGATTGAGTGCACAGGTGGTGGTGGTGAGGAATCCGTGTGATGACTGGTAAATCCAATAGTGACCGAACAGGAACAAGACACAAATGAAGCAGAGCTGGGGGAACACAGACAAGAAGCACGGAGGACCTCGAACAACGATCTGACAAACAAGAGACGAAGGACAGGGCATTAAGTAGGCTGGTGGAATGAGCTGCAGCTGCCGCTGATCAGATGATCAGAGGTAACACCCACATGAAACAATCAACATGACGTAACATGAGACAAGCAGGAGACGGTGCATTCATGAACCATGACAGGTTTTGCACTGTGACTTTGTTTTATGTCTGTTTCTTGTGTCTAGTGTCAGCACATGGCCTTGTTAGTTATTTTCTCAGCCATGTGCTCCTATAGCCCCTCCTCCTGGTTTCCTCTTTACCACACCCTCTTGTTACCCTAGTTGGTCTAATTGTGCTCACCTGTCCCTCATGTATTTTCCTCCCTATTTATAGTGCACCTTACCCTTTTGTGTTTGATGGTCCGTTGTCATTCTCACCCTCTCTGTCTGTGGATGTGTGAACATGTGTCCGTGTCTCAATATGTATCCATGTCTCCCTGTCTGGTTGGTCTTGTGTCCTTGTTTTGTCTAGTCCTTGTGATTCTATGTTCTTGTCTTGCTCCTTGTTTTAGTAATTTGTTTGTTTTTGCCCTTTGCTTTCATTTGTAATTATTTAGTTTTTCCAGTCTTGATTCTTGGTTTTGTTTGATCATTCTCTTATGTTGGTTAAATTGGTAATTTCTTATTTTGTTACTTTACTTTTATTAGTTCACTGGTTTGTTCTTAGTCTTGGATTTAACTTGTGATTTTTGTGGCAGTTTGTCCTGTGTAGTGTTGTGTTCGAGTTCCTGTCCTGTCTCCACGTGTCCAGCCCTGGCTCTACCAGCCTGGCATCTGGTTTATTAATCTTTATTAATCTTTATTAATCTTTTGTTTTGCTTTAAAGTAGTACCTTTATTTTGATTAATTATATTAAAGCACATGTAAAGTATTTGATTGTAATTTTAACTGTATTCAACATCAATATTTAAAGGTAATATATTTTAACCATAATAAATTGCAACTTCTGCATTAACAAGTTGCATTAAAGTGTATAATAAAAGGTATATTAAGGTATATTATATTATAAGGTATTTTTATAGAGTGCATTTATATATATATATATATACACACACACACATACACACACACACATAAAAAAACATCAAAAAAGCACTGTATAATTCTGCTAATTGCCTTTAATATAAATTTTTACCTATAATTCATTCTCAGTAACACTTTATAGAAACTAATTCTCACTACTAACTAGCTGTTAATTAGCATGCATATTACTAGCATGTTGGCTGTTTATTTGTACTGATAAAGCACATATTAATGCCTTATTCTGCATGACCATATTTTAGATCCCTAAAACCTACCCCACCATACCTAAATTTAGCAACTATCTTACTAACTATTCATAAGCAGCAAAAAATCGATTTTAATAGTTTTTTTATAGTTACAATTGGTCCCCAAACGAAAGTGTGACCACTTTTTCATTTATTTGCAATTAGCATGTAATTAAGTGTCTGAAAACATTACATCAGTTTGCACTTGTGTATTCTTTAAAAGTATATTATTTTATAGAAACTTGTGAGTCAAAAGCTGAGTAAAAGCTATTACTGAAATGAAACGAGACTTCAATTAAGTGTCTTGAGCTATGACAGAGCAACCACTGAGCAATAAAAGCTTCCTCTGGGAATACTAAAAGGGAGGCTTAATGAATCTATGATTTATACGTTGTGTCTCACAATTGGGTGTGAACAACAGAAAAGCTATTCATCTTCTCATACATGCAATCCTTAAAGCAGAGCCTGCTTGAGGGATGAGACATTTAAGAGCTGTCGCCTAACTCTAAACCTCTCCCCCACACTTCTGATCCTTTAACCTTTTCACTTTATGGTACGCTATGGGAAAACCTGCCCTTTCATGATCACTGAAATGCATAGAAATTCATGCAAACAGAGCAAGCCATCACAACGGGACTGTTGGGTTATTCATTAAAACACCAAGTCATTTTTTTTTTTTTTCAGCATGGTTTATCAAGGGCGTTTTACAATGGGTGGGTTAGTTTTAGCTTCTAGCGATAGGGATCTCAGGGAGGACTGACCTTTTTAAAGGCAGGATTAGAGAGAGGGACACAGCAGGCCTGAATGATGGCATTAAGATATATTACAATGGTCCTGACCTCAAAGGTAAAGCATGGAATCTGTGTTATTGCTCCAACACGGCGCACTGGTGCTCACACGCAAGCTGTTACTGCCGGCAGGCCGAAGGTCAAAAACACTCACATTAAAAACTAAGTGTTCTTCTCACCTCATTCTTTATAGTTTAAAACATACTTTTGAGAAAGAGAGAAGATAGCAGCTTTATGAAAGAGGGATTCTTGTGGTTAATGTACACCACCATTTACAAGCAAAAACGTTCCAAAACTGTTCATAAACAGAGGATCTTGATGAGAGAAGACAACAGGGCATGGACTATGATCTCATATTTTGGCCAGAAGTAACAGTTAAAATGCTTTTATTTTCTGCTCACATTTTCCAATATAAATACTAACAACTGAGATTTAACCCTGTAAACAAGTTAAATAATAATCATAATAAAATAATATTATTATTATTTTTTTTTTTTAAATGGAAGAGTTTTAATCAACTTTTACATAAAATATTATATTATATTTGATACATCAGGCTTTTATCGCTTAGAAGTTTTCTTCAGAGGCTGCAATTAGGAGCTGTTACTGGTATTTATATGGTATTTATAGCTACATAAAATGCATGCAGTAGTTTTTATATCAGTATAACAGACTAGCTACCTAAAATGTTTGTATAAAATTTGAACAATAGGTTTTTAATGGTAATAATTTAGAAATATGAATATGATACATATTGAATATTTAATTAAATCTGTTAATGTGTAAACATAAAATAATGCTCAAAAATAAAAAAAATATTAAAATAAATTTAAAATAATTTAAAAATAAGGTAAAATAAAGTTAACAAAGATTTAACATGACAAAAAAAAGCACACCTATCTAGACTCTAACTTTCTCTCAGTCACGTTAACCTCCTCACACCCTGCTACGCCAGAAGTGATGTCATCCACATCTTCCGCAAGGAAATGCGAATCTGTCGATTGTAATCCCCTTTCCTCTTTCCCCTTCTTGAGGGCATGAGATGAGTGACCATTCAACAGGCACAGGAACTCCATTGTTCTGGATGCTTCACACCCTTTAAGCCAAATTGCCCTAACCAAAGTATTGATGTCAGCAAGCCAAGTTTAGCCAAGAGTTTCAGGGTCCTTCAAGTCTTTTCAGAGAACTTGAAATCAACGTGATCATTGGAAATCACACGTCATGATTTGATAATGTTCTGTTGCCCAGGAAAAAGGTGGTGGACGTGCATGACCTATGACCCTTTCATTTTAATTAATCAGGAACTACTGATGAGTTGTTAGATTATCATAGAATAACACGGTCTCTAGAAAAAGTTCTCTCAACATTTCTAAGCTAAATAAAGAAACATTACCTTTTAGTGCACGGAATAGTAGTGTTTATTTTCCTTTTATTACAATAACCTTCACATCATGAAGATTATGATTGAAAATATATTAGCCATAAATATATATTAAAATAATTTTAAATTCATATACAATATATTAAACCTTAAATCTGTAATGGTCACTGATGTCACCAGATAGAATTGCAAAAATATTCAATTGTTCGAAATAATACACTTCGCAATACACTTCGCAGATTATGTTTAATGTTTATTCTGACACCACTAAAGTTCACAAATAGTTTTTTATAACAGTAACCATGCTGTTTATGTAATATTAATGTTATATTGTGTCATTTTGACGTAGCTTTATTTTTGTACAGCAGGCACTTTATTTAACATCTTTAACATTAACGCCAAAAATGATTGATTTATCATCAAATTTCTATCATTAATGTAAAAAGTGATTTTCACATTTTAACTGAGGACTCATCCTTGTTTTGCTAAGCAGCCTGTTTGTTATTTTATATAACTTTGTAAATGAATTTTGTGAAATATTGTGAAGCCACTTACCTCACTAAAACACTATGTATTCTAAGCCACACTTCCTCATATTTGACAGAAACATGATTGAGCACTATATTGTCTGTCACTTTTAGTTCAAATGTGTTCACTAAGAGCCTCATGTACAGTATATGAATGTATATGAATAAATGTAATCTTTCTTAGTCCTCACTGCTTGGCGATGCCAATCCATCATGCTAGCTAGATCTCAAGAAACACACAGAGACATGTTACTAAATCAGATGACTATGAAAGAGATACAATTCTCTTCATGTCTACAGTAGCCCCAGTTCAGTAATTATTTGTCCTTTGCTTTATATCAGTACCCTTCAGTCAATCAGGCTGATTCCTCGCCATGCATTGGAGTTTTGTCAGTTAGACAACAGTCTTTTGTGGTCTATGCCAGGGACCGCCGCAGCCAGCTGAGACTCAGGCTGCAATGAAGTCCATTCATTTTCCTGTTCTTCTGTCTGAAACTCCTACATAATGTTCATTCCCAATAAAGTAAAAATTATTCACCCCTTTGTTCAAAACTTCAAAAAGAAAAGCATGAACATTCTTCAAAATACCTGCATTTGTGTTCCACAAAAGAAAGAGGGCCATGTATACAACTTTTGCCAGAAAGCAGACAGGGTGGTCGACATAACTGCCAGCATTTACACAGCCACTGACAGAATGAGATGTGTAACATGGAGCTAGACTTTTGATGTCATTGTAAACTTGCCTGGAAAACACTTTATAACTGTAAAACTAAGGCCTTCTGGTGTCACTGTAACATGGAAATCTAATCAAACCCTGAAACTTTCCTCAGTCTGTCACTGTCACTGCACTCCAGTGTTTATCTAGTTCTGTGCTCCATCTTTCTCTGTAGACTGCTTTCTGTTGCAGTGAAATTTAAGTGAAAATTAAAGCAACAAAAACTGTGAAAATAAATGCAAACTATTTATCCACTGATACGGCTGCTCACATAAAAAACAACAACAACATATTGCTAAAAAAAAGGGGGAGCCAAAATATATTTAAAATACTGTAAATGCAAATTCACTTTAATGAGTCATTATATTTTCGAATCTTTCGCCTGTTACAGGTATACGTCAGTGGGTAACACATATGCCCGCAAAATACGAACAGTCTGACCTGCCCACAAAAACTTCCCTTTTTAGTGTTTACATGATTTTGTGAAGACGTTGTGATCAAGTATACAACAGAAATACAATTTGAACATTTTGTTGTGTGCATTTCATTTTACCAAGGACTGCTTCACTTATCTTGCCTTTTATATTCGCTGGCTTCTAATCTTCTTTCTTAATTTGAACTAATAAGCATCTCTGAGCCACAACCTCTAAGTAGGCTATGACTGATACGTTGTGTACATTTTCAACTGAGTGCTCAAAAAAAGTTTTTGAGCTAATATGTGATGTATACAGTGCAACATTTAGCTTTCCAGGTAAAGCACAATATTACCGTTACTCAGTGGTTCTCAAACTGGGGGTCTGATTTCAAGGGGTCGCAAGTTGGTTTGAAAAAAATCTGTATTTTCTGATTACAAAAAATAATAAAAAATTAAGATTACAAATAAATATTTTTTTTTTATTTCTAAAGACAGAATTGATTAGAAGGTTTAAAAAAAAAAATAATAATATTTTGTGACTCTAAGATAATGACGTCACCTTGCGGTGACTGATTGCTAGTTATCAATACTGCATGCAGCTGCACGTGGAAACGGCAACTGCAAGAATGGGTAAATTTTTTATTTAATTCAGAAATTGTGGACAGTCTGCCTGAATCATTTGAACCGTGTACCTCTACAAAACACAAGAGCTTCTGACCCTTCTGACCAATGTAGGAAACGTCAGAAATATCAAAAGGAATTCATAAAGTATGGATTCACTTGCTCTACTGTCAACAATGTGGACCATCCTCATTGTGTAATCTGTTCAGAAGTGCTTGCCCATGAAAGTATGAAACCTGGAAAAATGCAGAGACATTTGGAGACAAGACACCCTGCTTGTGTTGAAAAACCTATAGACTTTTTTTTCGCAGAAAAGAGAAGGAATTAATGATTCAAAAAGGCACTCTCGCACATCAAACCCAAATTACTGCTAATGCTCTGAAGGCATCTTATTAGGTGGCATACCTGATAACACAGTCCAAAAAGCCACACACGATTGGGGAAACCTTGATTAAGCCCGCAGCTGTGGCTATGTGTCGGGCCATGCATGGTGAGAAAATTACAAATTAGCTTATGACTATCCCATTGTCGAATTACACGATAGCTCGCCGTATTCATGATATTTCAAAAGACATTAAGAGTCAAATGATTAATATGTTAAATGGAAAGAAATATGCATTACAGGTCAACGAATCTATCGATGTGTCTCATTCTTCTCAGCTGCTGGCATTCATCAGATACACATTTGATGGAAAAATGCAAGAGGAAATGCTCTACTGCTCAGTGTTGGAGGGGACTTGTACCAGCAGTGACATTTTCAACAAGCTGGACACCAGACTAAAAGAGAAGAGACTTTCATGGGATAACTGTGTTGGGTGTATGTACTGATGGTGCAGGTGCAATAGTAGGTAAAAACAAGGGACTCAAAACAAAAGTGTGAATGTCGCGAGCCATAAGTGGCCACCAGAATCGTTGCTTGACTAAAAATCTAGTGCGGTTTACCCCTGGATGGCAAGCTACATTAGAGCAATGTCCCCACTGGATAACGTTGGACCTTAATCCCTCC
Source organism: Carassius gibelio (assembly GCF_023724105.1). NCBI lineage: Eukaryota > Metazoa > Chordata > Actinopteri > Cypriniformes > Cyprinidae > Carassius > Carassius gibelio. The sequence goes on along the minus strand of NC_068377.1, from coordinate 7,094,824 downwards.
GGCACAAATAAGCGGTTCGGTGGGCACCCGGGCGGAGGCGTTACCCCTTCTAAGGCCGTTCTGACCTTCAATTCGATCTCCCATGTGAGAGCGGAGACCACTAATGTCTCAGGAAAAATACACTCGGGAGCGGACGGGCGTTCGGAATGGTCAAAAATACGTGAAAAAGAGTCGGGTTTAATATTTTTTAAATGTTCCTGGAGAGAAGAAGAAAAAATCAATATGTCATTCAGGTAGACATATATGAATTGATCAATCTCGCAGCACGTCCTTGACGAGTGCCTGGGGAGTTGGAAAGCTCGAAGGGCATAACCAAAGCTCGAAGGGCATAACCAAAGTGCCCTCTGGGGATATTAAAAGCGGTCTTCCATTCATCCCCCTCCCTGATAAGAACCAAATGATAAGCATTGCGTAAGTCCAGTTTTGTGAAAATTGACGCTCCCTGCAACCTCTCGAAGGCCGAAGACATCAAGCGGCAAAGGATAAGTATTCTTTACCCTGATGTTGTTCAGTCCCAGTAATTAATACAAGGTCGCAGTGATCCGTCCTTCTTTCCCACAAAAAAGAACCCCACCCCCGCAGGAGAAGAGGAAGGGCGGATGAACTTCGAAGCTAGAGAATCAGAAATATATTTCTCCATAGCCTCCCTTTCCAGAACAGAAAGTGAATATAATTTGCCTTTAGGCAGAGACTTACCTGACAATAAATCTATGGCACAGTCGTAGGGACAATGCGGAGGAAGAGAAGCAACACGAGACTTACTGAACACTTCCTTCAGATGGAGGTACTCCGCGGGCACATTAGACAAATCCACCGCCTCCTCCTGTAACACAGACATAGACACAGACGGACAGGCAGACACTAAAAAAGACTCATAACACTTTTTACACCAGGACAGAATGGAATTGGAGGACCAGTCTATTTTGGGGTTATGGAGGAGGAGGTGTAAGCTTGATGTCCGGCTCCCCCGCAGTAGAGGCACAGGCCAAGGGACCTCTGCCTCACCTTCTCCTCCCAGGAAAGCAGAGCTCACCCTACCTGCATGGGCTCGTGATCGTAGGAGGGGCTGGCCGCATCCCCGCCGCCGAATCGCACGCCCGTCGTTGTCCTGGATGTGGTGCTGGGTAAGCTCCTCTCCATCCGCGTCAGACGTCCGTCGACCTGCAAGGCCAGCTCGATTAGTCCGTTGAAGGACGTGGGGAGATCCAGGGCATAGATCTCCTTCTGGACGCAGTCAGCCAGCCCATGCAGGAACATGTCCCACTGCGCCTCCTCATTCCAATGACACTCCACCACAAGGGTCCGGAACTCGATGGAATAGTCCGAGACGGAGCTCTCATGCCGGTGTAACTCCGCCAGCCTCCTGGCCGCCTCCCTCCCGGCGACGGCCCGATCGAAGACCCGTCTCATCTCGGTGGAGAGTGCCTGAAACGAGGCGCAGCATGGATCCTGGTTCTCCCACAACGCTGTCCCCCATAATGCCGCCCTCCCAGAGAGTAGAGACAGCACAAACGCCACCTTGGCCCTTTCATTAGCGAAGGTTCTGGGCTGTAGGGAAAAGTGCATGTCACAGCGGGTTAAAAATGCTCTACAGAAGTTGGGCTCACCCGAGTACGTCTTCGGGATCGGGAGATGTGGGTCCGGCAGGTTGGGGGTCTCCGATGGTACTGGGAGAACAGGCGGTGTGGGCGGCGCAGTGGGAGCTCGTAGTAGCTGGAATTGTTGAGTGAGCTCGGACACCTGCGTCACCAATGCTTGAACCGTGCGACCAGTGTCGTTAAGACTCCTCTCCTGGGAGTCCATCCTCCGAACACTGGCGCTGAAAAACTCATCGAGGGTAGAATGTTGACTACTCGCTGCCTCCATAATGGTCAGATCGTTCTGTAATGGTTAGTATGGAAGACAGGAGGCAAATGCAAGTTACAGAGTTTATTGTAAGGAGATGAGATGGATGAAGGTTGGAGAGTGACGCAGGGACCTCGAAGGCAGCACAGACTGGTGAGTAGGTGGGTTGAGTGCGCTGGTAGAGATGACTGTGGTGGTAGATCCGTGAGAGGTGAAGATAATCCGTGTGTGAAAGGAACAATCCAGAGACGACCGAACAGGAGACAAGCAAGGGCAGGAACACGAGAATCCGAACAGACATCTAACAAGGAGGACCTCAAACAACGATCTGACAAACAAGAGATGAAAGACGGGGCATTAAATAGGCTGTTGGAATGAGGCGATCAGCGGCAACACCCACATGAAACAATCAACATGACGTAACATGAATACAGCTGGAAACGGTGCATTCATGAACCGTGACACTCAAGGCAAAGGTTTTAGAAGTGGCTCTTCATGTTAAGTTTACGCACTGCATAATTCACCGTGAGTCTCTTGCTAGCAAAGCACTTGATAGTGAGCTTAACAGTGTTCTCAAAGGTGCAATCAAAATTGTAAATCACATAAAATCACATCCAGTAACCAGTAGACTGCCAGCCACCCTTTTCAACGAGATGGGCTCGCTGCACGAAGTGCTGCTATTTCATACCGAAGTCCGGTGGTTATCTCGCTGGAAGGCAATCGGCCGGCTTTACGAACTGCGTGAGGAAGTGCACTCGTTGTTGAAAGAATCTAAATCTGAATTTGCGCACCACCTGACAGATCCATATTGGTTATCAAAACTTGCTTATTTGGCCTGTATATTCAAAAAGCTTAACATGCTTAATCTTTCATTACAAGGTCCAAACACAAACATCTTGACAATGAATGAGAAAATTGATGCATTTGTGAAAAAGCTAATGTGATGTTTCCTGAGCTGGATGAACATCTGGAGGAGAATGGACTGAGTCTCGGCAACCTGAAAACACACATCACTGGTCATCTCCACGGCCTTTTGGAACAATTCCATTAAGTATTTTCCAAAAGAGAAGCAACCAGAACTGTATGACTGGATACGGCAACCATTCACTGAAACTAGGACTAATCTCCCCATAAAACTGGAAGATACTCCAGTGATCGGACATTAAAAACTTTATTTTCCAGTTTCACACTGCCTGAATTTTGGATCGCAGTAGCAGAAGAATACAGAGAGTTGTCTGGTGTGGCAATGGATGTACTGCTTCTGTTTGACTCTACTTATTTGTGCGAGCAGACTTTTTCCACTGTTACATACATGAAAAATAAATACAGATCACGTCTTGATGTTGAGGATGATCTGCGAGTAACCGTATCCAACATCAGGCCACAGATTACGCTTTTGTGCACCGAAAAACAAGCGCAACCATCCCACTGAAAGGTAAGCCTATACAGTAAATATTATGGAAGTTTGTTTCCACCCCGTAAGAAAATATTTGAAAATATAATTGCAATTTTTTTTATCTAAAAATAGTTTACATCTCGCTATTCTGACTTGTTTTCTCATAATTGTGAAATATAAACTTGCAGTTTGAGTTATACAGTTATAAATAATATAAAGTCGCAATTATTTTTATTCTGTGGTGGAAACAAGCTTCCACAGGAAGTGGATGTGGATTTAAAACAACTTTTTGTTGTTTATTGTTTGTGTATCCTGTTGTTCTCTGTCGCGAGTTCTCGTCGATGTTAGTTTCGGGGTCGCTGGCTAAAAAGTTTGAGAACCACTGGTCTTACTGAAGCAGTTCTGATAATTCGCTGTGAACCATTTCCTAAGAATGTGTCAATTATTGTAGACTGATGTTGTTCTAATTACTTTGTTTAATAATAATGAATGTAGTGTAGCACACAGACTAATCATTGTGAAATTGCTGTTTGTTTTGCAGCACTGGCAATTATGGGGTTAATGCGGGAGAGACAAGCGTGTTATCAGGCTGCTGCGCCTGTGATAAAACTGTTCTGCGTTCTGATTAAAAGTTAAGACAGAGTCTTTTGTCTGTCGTTCTTCAAACAGTAGACATTTGGTTTACAAACTGTATTCATCAGTTACTCACCTTGCACTCGGCTAACGTAGGCCTATTCAACAAGTGTTCACAGTTTAGTACCTACAATTTAGCTGTGGTCACGATTTCCTTGCATAACTGTTTTTGTATTTTTTGTCATTATCATAATAACGGATTGGAGCACTATTTTTTTTATGTAAAGGTGCTTTGACTGGTAGCGCTGGCTAACTGGCTCAATGACTCCTCTTTGTGCAAATCACAACAGGCTTGACCAGCTGACCAATCAGAGCAGAGTAGGCTTAAGCCAAGTTCAGACTACATAATTTCAGCCTCGATTTTGGCTCGCTGACAGGCTTTGAGAAATCGCTGAAAAATGCCCGAAATCACAGGCAAATTGGTGCTCATTCACTCGAGTGACAATCACGCAGTGTGAATGAGCAAAGACGGGATCTGAGAGAATCACCAACAAGACACTGACACCTGTGAGATTTTTGGCATGCTAAATATCTAGACCTGTTGGCGATTCAAAATCCTGCAATGTGACAACTACGAGCAAGATACAGAGCAGCGGGGAGTTCGGGGAGGAGTTAAGGACCACAATATCAGCAAGCAATACACATAGAGAGTACTCACTTACTGAGACTGAATGCTCTCGCTGGGAGCATGAGTGTCGCTCTTCCTCACTCACGGACCTCCTTAATTGAACCCTGCTCTTGAGCCCTGCTCTTCTATTTTTCCTTTTACACGGAGCCTCAGAGAGATAAACTGCAAAGCCTGGGAGCTTAGCAACCATGTCTGAGTGACTCTCACCAACACAGAGCCTTCATACTTCCTCTCCTCGCTGCGCTTCGATCCGTGTCTTACATGTGAAGATCAGTGCCCCTGGTTATATTGAGTGGCTCTATCTTTCTAAGTAGTTCGGAGCAGAACACTGCCACTGGCAGTTTCAAATTCGTGTGTGTCAATATGGCTGCACTCACAGGTACTGCCTGCTTTTACCATGAAAGCAGTGTGCCCCTGTTCATTCGTGGAAGACGACCCTGTCTCTTCACTTTCATTTTTCTCTCCTCCCCGTTACTTCAGAGGAAGCAATTGCGAGCTTGCGGGTTGAGTGATCAGACTTGAGCAATTTCATGCCGACACACATCATGCATGCTTGATCTGCCAGTGTGTGTTACATGTGAGAATTAGCACCCCTCGTTACACCGAGTAGCTTAAAGGGATAGTTCACCCAAAAATGAAAATTATTTCATTAATGACTCACCCTCATGTCGTTCCAAACCTGTGAGAGCTACGTTCACCTTCGGAACATAGTCTAAGATATTTTAGATTTAGTCAGAGAGCTTTCTGTCCCTCCATTGAAAATGTATGTACGGTATACTGTTCATGGTTAGAAAGGCAATAAAAACATCTTCAAAGTAGTCCATGTGACATCAGAGGGTCAGTTAGAATTTTAAAAATCGAAAATACATTTTGGTTCAAAAATAACAAAAACTACGACTTTATTCAGTATTGTCTTCTCTCGTTCTCGGGTCAAGAACCGGTTGCATCAGTTTTCGGATCACCAGCAGTGGTGGGAAGATCGGTTCTTTTCCATGAACTGGTTATTCCGAACAGTTCGTTCAATAAACCAGTTGAAGAAAATGGTTCACCGGTTCTTTTTCGCTCTACGTATTGACGATGAGTGCCCTTCATTCAAGTCTTCGGTATACCTGGGCTCATAACATTAGCACAGAATCAGTTCAGAATCAATCATCAAAAGAATCAGTTTGTTTCAGACGTGCTGTGTGTCGGTCTGCTTAAAGCTGAATCACACAACACATGCGCAGTATCATCAGCTCCTCGGTTCTCAAATCGACGCGTCCGACAGAAATGGTTCTTGACTCGAGAATGAGTCAATAGTTCGTTCGTTATCTGGCTCGGCTCTGTGTTCATCTTCAGTTCTCTTTTCACAGCAGTTCAGTCAGTGTACTGTTTGAGTAAATGAATTACTTCGGGACATTGGTTTGTTTGAACTCAGAGGGAGTGTCAGCCACATTAAAAAAGTTAACAGCTTAAGTCATTTGTGGATTAATGCTTATTGGAGATGCGAACCGTGTCAAACGATTCAGTTCGATTTGGTGAACTGGTTCAAGAAGATCCGGTTACATCGAGTGATTCATTCGCAAACCGGATATCACTAAACTGCAGTGTTTTGAACTCGCTCACAACAGACCCGGAAGAGAAGACGATGCTGAATAAAGTTGTAGTTTTTGCTATTTTTGGACCAAAATGTATTTTTGATGCTTAAAAAAAATCTAACTGACCCTCTGATGTCACATGGACAACTTTGAAAATGTTTTTATTACCTTTCTGGACATGGACAGTATACCGTACACAGTTTCAATGGAGGGACTGAGAGCTTTCGGACTAAATCTAAAATATCTTAAACTGTGTTCCCAAGATGAACGGAGGTCTTATGGGTGTGGAACGACATGAGGATGAGCCATTAATAGTATAATTTTCATTTTTCGATGAACTAACCCTTTAATGCTCCTAGGCAGATCGAAGCAAAATGCAGGAAGCTTTGCATTTATGTGTGTGTCACTGAGCCCCGCCTCCAACACTCTTGTGTTTCTCTCCTCCCACTTACTCTAAGGTAGAAATGGCGAACTCCTGGGGATTAGCAATCAGGCTTGAGTGATTTAATATTTGATCTGCCAGTCTGTTTACACATGATCGGCACCTCTAATTGTCGGGCAGCTCAATTCTTCTAGGTGGTTTGGAGCAGAATGCTGTCACCAATGATTCGATATCACTAACAGCTTTGTATTTGAATGCACCTCTCGACTGGGACACACCCATGTGAGGCTGCGCTTGCTGAGACAGACCACTCTTACTACGAGAGTTCATGTATTGCTCATGGCTCACTTTCTTCCATAAAGATGGCCCCGCCCCTCCCCTTGAAAAAATTTTGAAAGCATTATCTGAAAGCGTTTTCTAGGAGAGAAAATTTCCTCTTCTGAGTGTGGGGTCCTCATAAGGCGACCAGCCACTCAAATTAATCAAACCCCTTGTCACATGGGGTGAGGCCTGGTAGGCCATACTTGTAATGCCAGACTTGGTTTTGGAGATAATAAAATATGGTTATTCACTGCAATTTGCTCAAATACCCCGCAATACAGCTGTGTGGTTCCCACTTCAGTTTAGAGCAAAGACGCATATGTCTTGCGCTCAGGGGTAATGAATTTGCTGGTGATGGGAGCTGTATAAATGGTTCCCCCAGCTCTGAGTGAGTCACTGTACGTTCACACCGCCGGTGTCAAGAGCGTCAAAAATAACTCTGGACGCCCTGCTCACAACGCTGTAGAAAGATTTGTGCAGACTAACCACAATGAGGGTAACGTTATAAGTTAACCTCATTAAATATTGTTATTAAGTATTCATTAAGTATTAAGATCCTTTACCTAATAATGTATAAAGCACTGAAAAATTACTCTGATGCAAGTAAAAGTCCTGCACTGAAAATGTTACTTGAGTAAATATAATCAAGTATAAACATTACTTAATGCAAGTATAATCAAGGAAATTTGTTTAAAAGTAAACTGGGACTACTATACTATTTTATATTATATCATTATTATTCTTATATCATTACTGCACATCAGCAACTCACCAGGAACATGAATAATCTCAGACACCTAGGTCCACATATAATTTTTATTTATTTATATACACACCATAGATTATTGCAAACCCGCCACAGCAATAATCAACCTGTCATATACTGCTTGGGAACTGATGTGGTTGTAGCTGCATTCTCTTTCCCTGCTAAGACAGTTGGGAATCCGCGTTCTGAAATAACTCAACAACTGGCTCCTCTTGGCCCAGTCGGAGGATGAGCTACTTTTTTGCAAATCATTCCTCCTCAGCCACTTAAAATGCCGTGGATTCAGGGTCAATTTTGCCAAGAGTGTGTGGTCTCCCAACCATCAGGTATCGTTCTTGGGAACAGTTCTCGACTCAGCCTGAATGCTGAGTAACTGATCTGCAAATTTTCAATTTTGGGTAAATTTTCCCTTTAAGAAAGAATCTGATCACAGTATGCAAATGCATGAGAGAGAAAAGGGGGAGAAAATGAACCAGTATTAAATTAGATATTGTTAATGCAACAGTGTGTCTAGGTGATATTGATGACATCAGTTCCCTGCGTCTCCTCAACCGATCACCAGAGTAATCCTGATGTCAGACTCTTTAGCAGATATTTAAGGAAAGAAAGGATACTGTCTCTTCTCCTCTTAATAAGGCCTGACTTTATATTAGGGTACAGTTCTCTCTGTGAATGTAGAGTACCACTAGTTCTCATGTTTCAGTTTTATTAGTGTGTCTGTGATGCTGCACCATAGTTATGTAATTTGCCACGTCGTCTTTGCTCTGAGGTCATTCTTTATTGCCAGCTCGTTTGGCACAATTAACCTAAATATTGTCAAAACACCCTTTTTTTGACATGCGGTCAGTGACATCATCTCTCAATGCCCAGTACCCTCCACCCACAATCAAACCAAAAGTGTTCTACTTCAGGCTCCCCGGATGATCTAACCTCCACTGGGTTTTCCCCATTCCCTACCCTTACATCCTCCCAACAAGTGTTAAAAATTAATTTGCATGTTTGAGTGTCAAGGTTAGAGAATATGTGCTTCCTGTGTGGAAAGATCAGGTCATGGCAGGTAATGAACATGGTTTTTGGAACATGATAGATGGGGGCTATGGTCCACCAGCCCAAACCAATTCAACCAAGATGGACTTCCAGGCTGAAACCAGGAGCCAGTTTTACAAAAATCATAACAGGTTTCTTAACATAAATTCTAAGATGTTTTGAGGGTGTTAATAGGTGCAATTCTTGAAAAAAAAAATTAAAGGAGTCCTATTATAGCCTTTTACAAAGTTACTTGATTTGGTTTTGGGGTATACTAGAATGGATTTGTCATGCTTGATTGTTATAAAAATGAATTATCTTTCACATATTTTACATTATTGCAGCATCTCAAACACACTATTTAGTTTTTGTTTTGATGAAACCCCTCCTTCCCATAACTACGAGTTTCATCTGCTCAGCTGTACATATTAACTATGGCATCAATTTCGCCATACTGCTGTCCTCTGTAGGGGCTTTAATGTTCAGGAACAGTTATAAAAGTAGGTTTGTCTTCCTAAGAAAGGCTAAACAAAGGGGGTTTGGTGGGAAAAAAAGACGTCTCTTCACCATGGGAACATCATACTACTAAACCGGGTTTTCTTCTTTGTGTTTTAACACTTGCATTGTAGTCCAAATGAGTGGATTGTCAAATATCTCCTTTTAGATTAGACTTTGAGCTTTGTAACATTGAAGATATGTTTTATGCTCAAACAGCAACATTACTCATTAACTAAAGCTGAAAAAGTGAAAAAGCATAATAAAACCCTTTCAATAAGTTCTCAAATATTTTGTAAAGAACACCTTTTTTTTTCTTTTCTTAAGAACAAAATGGCAGGCTTTGGTATTTTCTGATTGTATGGCAATTCTTGTTGAAGACCCTTGCTGCTCATCTCAATGAAAAATACCTCAAAGCACTAAATCCACACCAAAGGGAATTCATCTCTCCAATGGAAACCATTGCCTGAAATGCCTTGTTTGTAGTCCTTCCATTATATCCATGACTGAGCTATGTCACCATGTTACTCATTTACATAATGCATACCTACTTAACCATCTTAGAAGAGATGTTTTTGGGAATACAAAAAAAAGGAACTTTATTCTTAGGTTAGACAATAAGATTTTAAAATGTAGTAAAACTGAATCAAAAATCCCAGATCCAAGATGATTCAGCTGATCAAGTTTTTATACCATCTAATGAACATAAATGACCAGTGAGAAACCATAGGTAAAACCAAAGGCCGGTTGTAGCTGGTTTTTCACCAAAGCTTGAAAAAACAAATGATAGCTGCTTAAAGATGTCAGGCTGTTTTTTTTTTTTTTTTTTTTTTAAATATGGTATCTGTTCATTTTCTGGCCCAAGGACGGTTTACCAGCCAAGCCCAGTTTGATCAAGACAGTCTTATAACTGATTGTCTTAGCAGGGTCTGAAAACCACCTTCATCATGAGACATGACAGCACATTTTATGCAATAACCAAAAAGAGAATTCTTCTCTTGTTCAGCCAATGCATTCCATTATTCTTCAAATCAAAGATGATACAGAGCCTCCCTTACCCTTCATCACCATCCCTCCCCTATCACTCAAAGCAAAAATGCAATATCTCAGTCAGCACAACCAAAAACACACATTTACAGTTGGGGCGGTGGATTACCATACTGCCCTAGGTTAACAAGACCTTTAATGGAAGGCTTACAGTAATCTTCTCCTCCCTTCTTTTCATATGTGAGTCTGGGAAATACTGTCTTTCTATAAGTGTCCTTTCTAGTAGTGTCCTCACTTTCATCAGATTCAGTGTCTCCTGAGAGCAGTTTCCTGTCTGCTGCATCAGCACAACATGCTCATATTAAAGAAGAGGATTTTTTTTCTGAACTCATCATGCTAACAGCTCTCCTGCTTTGATTAGTTTTTTAAATTTTTATTCAAGAACTCTTGGGGGTCCCAACTCTTACTTTTTTCTTTAATGTGAAGATGAGTACACATAGTATCCCCCCATGTAACAAATTTAGGTTATATAAAAATAAAAATAAAACTTTTTGATTACATTGTTCTAAAAGTTTCTAAAATGTTTAAATGTCTTCTTGTGATAATAACATTGTTTAAAGGTTACAAAAAAAAATTCTTACAAAATCATAATTTAATTTTACCCAAAATAGAATGATATTTGATCCTTTATTTTACATTTTCTAACAATGTTAAAATGTTTTTAATCTGATAATCAACTATTAATATTAATAAAGTTATAAGAATGTTCCTTAAACATTAAGAGTGTTTTGTACTAACACTTATTTAACTTTTTAAAAACATCAGTAAAAGTTGTGAGAATGTTCCCGGTTAGCTGGGAATCCCATCCTGTATGTGAGTTAATGTGGTGATGCCATTTTTTCTTTGAGTAAAAGTGATTTTTAGCTCTTATGGATGCTAGAGTTATGAACTCGATCCTTAAAGTTGCGTTGCTACACTGCCGTTCACAAATACTTTTTGCCTTCAGCGAACTGTTTAGCTAACTTTCATCAGTTGTAAGTAGAGCATCTCACTTTCATCTTAACATGATTTTTCACTGCATTAAGTAACAACACGATGTGTCTTCTTTTTCCTGTTTTATGGTGGCAACCAGCGTGCAATTCTGCCACTTACAATGTTGGAGAGTCAACCAGTTACTAGCACTGGATTATTTACAATATTATCTTGTGTGTAGTGTGTAACATGCTATAAATATTAAATTATTTAAATGTCAAGGTTACACCATGTTTACACCAAGCGTGCCTTTTGATTACAACAGGTAAAGGCAATCTATGCTGAATGCAGTAAAGTGTAAGTTCCAAATCCATTTGTGTTGTTGTCGGGTGTAGCACAAGTGTAGGAGTATGTCTCAAATTGAACATGGCATTAGTTTACTGTCAGTGTCTAATCGCTCCACATAAAGTGTAGACAGTATCACAAATTTTAAAGGATTCTCTTTGATTTTGTAGTAGTGCATCTCACTATGTAAGAAACTGCAGACAGTTATTTGGTTATTGCATGTATTTCCACCATGCCACGTTTGTGAAGAAGTGTAAGAGAGATTGACAGTTTTAGCTTAAAGCAAGATTTGTTTTCTTAAATTTCATGATTTTTTAATGAATTGGTCTGTCTCTTTAATAATGTTTCTGAACAATTCAGCATGAATACATGCAGATTTGCTTCACCATTGGAAATCTAATCGGTGAGATATGTGAGGCTCATAATGGATGTCAGCCATCAGATACTGTTAAAGAGCTTCAGGCTTTAAAGCTTTACATGCCGAACAGCAGCACAAAGCCTGATTTGGTAAAAGGGTCTCAGTGTGGCAAAATATCTTCAAAACCTGAACTGTCCATGACAAGAGACACAGGACTCAGAATAAGGGTGAAATGAGAGACCTTTAATCATGTACTTTAAATGGAGATGGATGATGGGTTCATCTTAATGAAAAGACCAGTTTAGACTAACATGAATTTCCTGGTTAATGCTAGTTTGTTTCTGGTAAAGCTGGTTGACTAGCATGGTTGGCGCAAACAAAACCCTCAAGCTCAATTTGTCTGGTAAGGGATATCCCCACAGCAGATAACTGACATGGAAATGTGTAAGTAATTAGGCACAGAAACAGTTTTGAGAATGTAAAGTCAAGTCAATGTATTATCAACATAATTCCCTATTTGGCAACAGAAGCCTAATTTAGTGACAGTATACGGGGACCCCAAGCTACACAAGTATTTCAATTTGGAAGGGGATTTGATAATTCTCTCTGCCTTGCCATTTATTGCCTGTGCTTCATAAAACTTCCAAAGAATATCCAGCTTCAGCGTAAGTACACATGATAGGGGCCCATTAGTGGGCTGAAGAGAATAAACAGGCCTATAAATTAGGCCAAATACCCGTCACAGATGGAGGAGAGGCGTTTTGGCCCCCTGGGATGCGTTTGTGAGTTTTTAAGAAATGTTTTTTTCTGTGTTTTCCTTTAAAAATAATGAGTGAGCAAGCAGGAGAACACTAATGAATAAATAACTCATTATTATGCTGTCTAACAAGCATTTCCTCTACTGCAATACAAGATATAAAGGAACAACAGTAAAGCAATAACAGTTCACAGAGATGAGTTCCATATAAGGTAAAGGGAAAAAAAAGCCTACTGTGTCCAATCTAGGTACACCATAATAAAGAATATGTCAAGTAGGATGTGTTTTTGGATCAAGATCTTCTGCTGCTCCTGGATCAACATACTTGTTAAACAAGCAAAGTCTTTAAGTCTAATAACCTGACCATTAGCTACAGTATGCCTAAAAATTTAAGGACGACGACAATGTAATAAACGGTCACGGGAAGAAGGTGGGAACCGGCGGACATTTAAATGACGTCCTTTAATGTCTTTACTCCTCCTTTTATCTTTAGGTTGCTCCTCCTTGGGACTTGAGAACAGTGAGTGGCGCAGGTGTCTCATGAGTTTGTAGTTTGCTTGCTTTCGTCATTTGCATTTTCTTCTCATCCACCATTTCACTAAGATGAACAGTTTTTTAGTGATTTCTCAAAAAAAAAAAAAAAAAAGGTATTTAGTTGGCTTTGGCCTCTGGCCGACCTTCAACTTGGTGTGGCACTACCTTTTGCCTTAAAACTAATCCCTAACCATGAGTCTAACCTTAAAATCTAATTGAACCAGTGGCAGCAGTTTGCAAATCTACAGTGAATTGAACCGGTGATAGAAGTTTGAGTGTTGGCAGTACATGACTCTTTGAACCAAGAAGCACAACTATTAGACAATAAACAAAATGAATAATGGGTAAAATGCAAATTGCAACGTCTTTTTGTACTTCCTAATATATACAAGTGGTTTCATTAACTTTCAATAAAATGGACAAATATGATGCGAGAATATTAAATTATCCTTATTTGTGTTCTGAAGATAAACAGAAGTCTTATGCTTCTACCTTTAAAGACTTTAAAGCCTATTGCCCTTTCCTTGTTGCACAAATAGAGATCAGGACAGTATATCAAAGGAAAATGTGTGAAATCTCTTCTGCATCATTGGCTTCTTTCAGTTTAAATCACATGAGAAGTCAACTTTAAAGATTATACTGGACTAAAAGTACTTGAAAGGGCAAAGACAGACAGTGGCAGGCCTTGCTACAGCTTTTTGTTTTTAAATATAAGGAACCTAAAATATTAAGAGGCGAATAAAATGGTCAGAGTGTAGTTTTTGATGACAAGTTTACACACTGACTACGTTTACAAGCTGTTAAAATTCGGGTTATGGTCGGGTTAAGGTCACTATTTGGGTTTCTGAAACATTCGGGATAACCTGTTTACATGCGTGAGCAGAGAGAGTTACTCCTGTACACATGGAATGTGTAATCAGTCGCCAATATTTACAAGACCAAATATTCGGGTTAGAAAAGGGGTATCCCAGGTATAATATCCCGGTTTTTAAAAACTGGGATATGAGCATATCCGGGTTTTTGCCGGTGTTTACATGGCCGTGCGCGACCGGGTTATTGCTAATATCCCGGTTTTGAACGGGTTATTGGCTGCTTGTAAACGTAGTCACTCTTCTTGCCTTTTTTCATTTATTTCCTTATGCTTATTGTTAATACATGGACACTTTGTACTTTTTTTTTTTTTTTTTACTTTATTTACAATTTGATTTCTAATATTATGACAATTATTGCACAGCCTTAGAGACACATATCTTCACCTAAAATATTGTGGCCACTTTACCTATGACTAATGCTGACAAAATCATGTAGGCAAATGCAATACACAAATGCTTATATAAATCCTCATTAACACACAGTGATGCTTTGGATGGTTGCCATGCCATTGCTGTGCAGGTGCTAGAGTGCCCTTAAGTGGTTAGCTGTGGTCACTTACTGGCCCAAATCAAAAGAACTTTTAAAGATACTCTGGTCCCTATATACGGCTGAGGTACTTTGTTACTCTTAGGGTTTTTTTTTTTTTTCACCTGTTTTATTGTCAACAAGATGAAAATCAAAAGTCTAATCACTACATAGTAATCTTCGCCTTAGCAAACACCTTTAATAATGCAGTCCTTGACCTAGACTTTACAGAAAGCCTTATTTTTTTTTAAATCTTTGGACCCACTAAAAGCCATATAGAAATAGTGTCCGTATGCAGCATTTAGTCTTTCACATTTTGATATTGAAAACACTGTATCTTTAATCTTGACATCTACATTACCCAAAATTCTGAATTTAATTTCACTCTTTTTGTTTTTTTGAAAAAGGTCTTATGCTCACCAAGACTTCTTTTACAGTATTTGATCAAAATATAGTAAAAAAAAAAACTATTGTATATTAATAATTGTAATATGCCGTTTATTCATGTGATGATAAAACTGAATTTTCAGCATTTTTACTCCAGTCTTCAGTGTCACAAGATTCTTCAGAAAACATTCTAATATTCTGATTTGCTGCTGCTTAAACATTTATTTATCATTAATGTTCAAAACAGTCATGCTGTTTAATACTTATTTGTAGAAACTGTTGATACTTTTATTTATTTTGATGAATAGAAAATAACAGCATTTTATTGAAATGTCACTTTTGATCAACTTAATGCATACATGCTGAACAAAATAAATATTTTTTTAAATCTTCTGTACCCCAAACTTTTTGATTTTCTTTAAAATTGTAACAATTTCACATTATTGCGGTTTTACTTTATTTTTGATCAACTATATGCAACACACACACACACAAACATGATGATGAATGACAAAAGGAAAGGAGAATAAAGCCCCCACGAGGAACAAAACTTGAACTGAGTCTCTGTGATTCCGGTTCTTGTTACCCTAATTAACATCCCACAGAGTAAGAGGAAGTCTCTCTCCACCAGGTCTCTTCCTCTCTCTAGTGTTTAAGGTGTTTATGTGAGTGATCTTATCTGGGAGATAAGCCAACAAGAACCAACATGATGGATGGAGCGCTGCAGTGAGCGAGTGGATGAGTGCAGCACAATAAAGCTCTGGCAAAGTAGGCGAGAGAGGGAGGAATGACCTTTCAAGATGGAATCATCACAGACGTCTAAAGACAGACATAAGTTGGGTATATCTATGTGGGATTTGAATTTCAGAGTGCAGACAATTATTGAAATACTTCTATTCTCTGAACAAGTTGTGTATCCCTACTTCCCCACCTCTAATGTCCAGTTCACGAGTTCACACTTACATATAATTAACTGAAGTATTATAATGCATATTTGGCGTGCTGTCCGGGGAAGGGGCTCCGAGCTCGGGAATGGCCCGAACCTAGAGTACCCCCCAAAAAGCTAAAGAGCAGGAGGACAGCCGCCGAACTAAAAGACCCCCCCAAATGAGTGCCGCGTTTGGCGGGCTGACATCTCGAGAAAGGGTCTGAATGTTTGTCCAGTGGGCCCGTGATGGCGGCTCACTGTACCTGGACTGACGGGCCCTGCTGGCCTGCAACGGGGAGCAATTGTAATTTGGAGCGACTGATCAGGCGAGTTTGTGCCTTTCTCCGCTGTGAAACCATTGCTCGCTGGACAGAAAGAGAAAACAGGAAAGAGAGAAAATGAGAGCTTGACCGGGAGATTTTCTCACACTGCGTCCGCTGTGAGACCCAATGCTCGCTGGACGAAAGAGAAAACGTAAGTGCTCTACCGTGAAAGTTCTCACTGCGTCCGCTGTGAGACCAAATGCTCGCTGGACAGAAAGAGAAAACAGGAAAGAGGGAAATGAGAGCTTGACCGGGAGATTTTCTCACACTGCGTCCGTTGTGAGACCCAATGCTCGCTGGACGAAAGAGAAAACGTAAGTGCTCTACCGGGAAAGTTCTCGCTGCGTCCGCTGTGAGACCAAATGCTCGCTGGACAGAAAGAAAAAACAGGAAAGAGAGAAAATGAGAGCTTGACCGGGAGATTTTCTCACACTGCGTCCGCTGTGAGATCCAATGCTCGCTGGACGAAAGAGAAAACGTAAGTGCTCTACCGGGAAAGTTCTCGCTGAGTCCGCTGTGAGACTAAATGCTCGCTGGACAGAAAGAGAAAACAGGAAAGAGAGAAAATGAGAGCTTGACCGGGAGATTTTCTCATACTGCGTCCGCTGTGAGACCCAATTCTCACTGGACGGAAGAGAAAACGTAAGTGCTCTACCGGGAAAGTTCTCGCTGAGTCCGCTGTGAGACTAAATGCTCGCTGGACAGAAAGAGAAAACAGGAAAGAGGAAAAATGAGAGCTTGACCGGAAGATTTTCTCATACTGCGTCCGCTGTGAGACCCAATTCTCACTGGACGGAAGAGAAAACGTAAGTGCTCTACCGGGAAAGTTCTCGCTGAGTCCGCTGTGAGAACAAATGCTCGCTGGACAGAAAGAGAAAACAGGAAAGAGGAAAAATGAGAGCTTGACCGGGAGATTTTCTCATACTGTGTCCGCTGTGAGACCCAATGCTCGCTGGACAAAAGAGAAAACGTAAGTGCTCTACCGGGAAAGTTCTCGCTGAGTCCACTGTGAGACCAAATGCTCGCTGGACAGAAAGAGAAAACAGGAAAGAGAGAAAATGAGAGCTTGACCGGGAGGTTTTCTCACACTGCGTCCGCTGTGAGACCCAATACTCACTGGACGGAAGAGAAAAGGTAAGTGCTCTACCAGGAAAGTTCTCGCTGCCTCCGCTGTGAGACCAAATGCTCGCTGGACAGAAAGAGAAAATGGGAAAGAGGGAACTGAAAGCTTGAACGGGAGATTTCTCACACTGTGTCCGCTGAGAGACCCAATGCTCACTGGACAAAAGAGAAAACGTAAGAGCTCTACTAGAACAGTTCTCGCTGCAATACCAAATGCGGGAGATGCAGAAAAGGCTCCTGCGGGAGTGGACACTGTTGCGGCAGTGGGGAGATACAAAAAAGGCTCCTGCAGGAGCAGACATTGCTGAGGCAGTGAGGAGGTACAGGAAAGGCTCCTGCGGGAGCAGACACTGCTGCGGCAGTGGGGAGATACGGGAAAGGCTCCTGCGGGAGCAGACGCTGCTGCGGCAGTGAGGAGGTACGGGAAAGGCTCCTGCGGGAGCAGACACTGCTGCGGCAGTGGGGAGATACGGGAAAGGCTCCTGCGGGAGCAGACGCTGCTGTGGCAGTGGGGAGATACGGAAAAAGCTCCTGCATGAGCAGATACTGCAGTGAGGAGGTAGAGGAAAGGCTCCTGCGGGAGCAGACGCTGCTGCGGCAGTGGGGAGATATGGGAAAGGCTCCTGCGGGAGCAGACACTGCTGCGGCAGTGAGGAGGTACAGGAAAGGCTACTTGCTTTCAGCTGCTGTAGATATTGGCTGCGGGAAGAGTAAAAAGGGTTAGTAACGTTTGATGGGGCAAGCAAAAAATGAATGGGTAGCCTACTGTGTTACCAGCTTAGCAATTGGTTGCCTGATTTGACAATTCCTCAAGCCTTGTCCACATTATTATGTTACTGTTGGAAAAGCATCTTTTCCTCTCATTTGGCCTCCGGGCTCTTAGGCGGTCTCCAGGGCGGATACGTTTGGAAGGCTGTTTTCACGTTGTTGTATGGACTGTGGAAAAAGAGGGTTTTGGAAACGATGAAGCATGTTTAGTCTTGCAAGACATTATACCTGAGGACATGATTATAGCAGTAACGTACCAGTCACCCCCATTTTGACTAGATACATTATCAACGTTTGTCCACGAGCTGACACTTCGACGTTTTACCGTTCAGGAATAGGAATCGTATTCCTGATACAATTTACTAAATAACTGTCACTGAAAAGATGTTTTATCGAAATATTGGTCAAATATCGAAGCCAGAGTCTTTAGACTTTCAATTGATGCACGGTTTATCCATATCAAGTCAGAGTGAAGTTTAACGTGCTGTGGAAGTTAAATGATAATAAACTGGGGCCGTAGGCGATGCTTGCAAGCAAATGGGTTAATAGCAGTTATGTGCTATTCGCTTCTAAGTGGTTTCTAAAGATATTTACTTGCCTGTTTTTCATATTAAGGTTCCTGAAAAGGCAACAGTAATTTTACTCCCACTTGCTGTCCTGCGTCAAAACACGAGGGCAGATGCGTTTTACAATGGATTTTGAGTGATCACTAAATAAGTCCCTAAATAATTTGGTCCTGCCAGAAAAATGCATGGAGATAAAAATTTAAAATTGAATTATGCATTTAGCCGATGGTTTAATCCAGCGACTTATGTTGCATTCAGGCATTTTTATTTATTTTTTTTTACTTATCATGGAACATTATTGTATCATTTCAATGAGGTTTAAACATGCGCGGTAAGGCAAATGTACTGTCTTGGACATTTCAGTGTGGATGACGACTGGAAATAATGCCTTTGTTCGTGGTTAAATGTGGCATCATCATCTGACGGATCTACGTTTGTATCTGTAGTCCAAATCTATGCGCACTCCACACTCCAGATCAGCAGGTGGCGGTAATGCATCTTTACGCTGGTTTGCCAAAACCGCCACAAAACACTAGTAGAAGACAGAACTGCGTCATGACGCCATTTAACAAACTTTAGCCACGAACCTGCTTTTAGATGCAACACTTTGGATGCCAACTGCCATAAAATCCAATGAAGAAGAACCTGCTTTTAGAGTTTTCACCTGAAAATGTGTTGGTTAACATCGCGCGGTCTGCGCCCCTAGAAGAAGCGGCCTCAAACTGCAACTCGGCCGGAATGCCGGTGTGAAAGGCTGAGCCGCGACGGGAAGTGAGCTTGCACGGTCTATTGGCCACGACTTGTGGCTTGACGGGGAGAGCAGCTGTCGCGATGACGCTTAATGCTGCTCAATGGTCGTGTTTGACTGGGTAGGAAAGATCGCGGGTCCGGCAAAAACAACAGGTCTTATAAATCCCCGGTGAAGCTCTCTTCGTTGGTACGAAAAATGGGTCCGTGGTAAGGTGACAGACGAAGCGAACCGGCATGCTGATAAACCGTCAATGGAGACAGGTAGGCTGATTCAGCTGTATTTATACCCTAAGGTTGATTTTCTTGAGTGGTTCCACCTGTGCTAATTAGGTTAAGTATCTGACGTGCTTCTCCTGAACCTTGTTATGAAACTACATTTAAAATAAAGGAGGACTTTTGATAGACTCCATATCCTGTAAGTCTTCCCAGGACACTTTGTGCTGCCTGACCTTTGAACACACCCTGAAATTAGGGTATGGAGTCCAGATGCTGATCCCCCTGGTAGTGGTCTCCACTGCACAGCTGCAAGACCAGCAGACATCATGGGTCTGACTAATCGGTAAACAGGACCACAAGTAGATGTGAATTGAATACTGAATTTTGACCAGAAACATAACCAAAGGTCATGTTTGATCAACAAAAAGGAAGCTGTAATTAGACTAAATAAATTAACACAACTTTTCTGGAAGTAAAAAAAAATAAAAAATAAAAAAAAAATAATAATAATAAAAAATAATTAAACATTTGCCATATTTCCTGGGGATCAAATGTGACATGTAATTATACATTAAAATGCCAACACTATTGCCATTATTTTCTATCAACTCTAGAGCTGAGCAGTAAAAATCACTTTAAAATCCCCATGAAATCAAAATTCACATTTAGGAGATATAAGGAGATATTCAAAACGTACAGTCTCTCACTTCCGCTAAAATGGATCACGGATTTTCATGACATCATATCGCACTTCATCTTCTCATCAAATCTTCCATCCAATCAAATGCTCTCTAGAATCCAAAGCGCCCGCCCCCTACACTTTAAACAGTTGCTGAAGCCGAAGCTGTAATCAGTCACTTGTTTACAGAATTAGTATTTTCTGTATGGTGAATGGCGCGTAGTGCACTAAATAGGGGACATGGAACGATTCAGACAGTGTAAATTCTTAACATTTTTTAACATAAAAAAAAATGATGATGAATGAATAATTACAATGTTTAAGGAGGGGTGTAAACATGCAATGGGATGTATGTGTGTGTGTTTGTGTGTGTGTACTGCCTAAAATGTCACAGATACAGGGAGGTTATGGGAACTAAACCGTAGAATAAGAGCTGTGATGAGCAAAGACCTCGACTACTTCATCAAGACTTTTTCTCAGGAAACAGATTGGCCTACAAAAGCAACCTGACCCTGTCAAGACCACTTCCTCTGACCTCTGCTAGCACACACCACCACATATGTCAATATGAGGTTATGCAATCCATCCCATGGTGCTCTTCTTCGGTTCAAACCTCCAGACAAAACAACACTCTACTGGTTGAATTTTCTCATAGACGGGAAAATGTTTTAAAAATAACAGATGAAAGAAACAACAGTTAATTGCTTTAAAATAATAAGTGTAATAAATTTTGATTAATTGCAATTAACATGAAGTTATGTATCACACTTATGTATCGTCTATTAAATTATATTTTCCCTTTACTCTTTTTAAAAGTATGCTTCTTTAAAATGTTCTTTTTCACAAGATTATTTTATCTTTCACAAGATAAAATAATATTTTCCCTAGCTATTTCTTAATGTTGCTTTCCACATGCTGTGGCTACTACCATTTAGCAGATGCTTTGTCAGAAAAGCATGGCTTTACTGCCAGTTCTGAAGGCTTCTCTACATTACAGCTCTACCGGAAGGTCATTACAAGCAAGAATCTCATTATGATCACTAAAATGATAATTTCCACTAATTTGTAACATATGGATGACTTCAGCAGCCATTACACCACCAGCCCATTAACCAACTGCTAAATGACCTCAAAAGTGCTTTTTCGAGACTGAACTCATGTAGAGCCTACTTGTCACTGTTTCACTTGATGAAGATTTTTAATCTTCAGAAAAGGCCCAATAATGTTGAATAATTACTTCTGCAAGCTTCTGCACATTTAAATTCCTTCTTTGCAAATACGTGTAGATCTCAAAATGGAAACATTAGAAAGTTTCTGTACCCTTTCAAATAAAGACATTATCTTTTAATTATTTTTTTATTTTTTTACTGTGCACAATTGATTAAGATTAGCTTAGAACTTTCTAATGCATACTGCACAGTGTTTGTGATATAGAGGAAGTCGATTCTGAAAGAAAAGCAAGTAATTTAGTTGCTAAAAGAAAAGAGTATGGAAAAATCAAGAGTATGGAAACTACCGGCGACATCAGCAACCAACGATGACCTGACCGGCTGAGAAAAACAACAGTAGTTGATGACAGACAAATCATAAAAGCTGTGAAAATGAACCCTAAAATACATGTCTGTAAAATCACCAACAACCTCCAAAAAGCTGGGGTAATGCTTTGTCAATCTACAGTCCGCAGGAGAATTTGACACAGAATTGCAGAAGCTACACTGCAAGATGCAAGCCTCTGATCAGCTCCAAAAATAGAAAGGTAAGATTCTTCACAAATGGGAGTCAGTGTGAGTTGATGGACCGATGAGACAACGATTAACCTTTGTCTAAGTGATTGGAAAGCAAAAGTGTGGAGAGAAAAAAAGGGAACTGCAAATGATCATAAGCATACAACCTCATCTGTAAAGCTTGGTGGAGGTGGTGTCATGGCATGGGCATGCATGGCTGTCTCTAGAACAGGACCTCTTCATTTTAACGATGACTAAATGAAAGATGGCAGTAGCAGAATGAATTTAAAAGGGTACAAAATCATCTATGCTATCAATATTCAAGAAAATGCCACCAAACTCATTAGAAAGCACTTCATATTGGATCAGGACTATGACCCAAAACACCCTGCCAAGGACTTTATCAGGAAAAAGAAATGTAAAGTCTTAGATTGCTAAGTAAATGTTAAACTTTTGAAATTCAGAAAAAAAGAACCACATATTGATGAATCAATACATGAAAATTATGTATCTGTGTCCTGTTATTTATCTTTTGGTATGCATTTCAGAAAAAAATAAATGGTTAGGATTCAGGTGTAATTGCAAATAGTGATTAATCCTGATTAATCCACTGAAAATTCTGATTAATTTGATTAAAAATTGTAATCATTTGACAGCCCTAGTTTTTTTATAAATCGTCCAGACAAAAAGAAAATTTGTTAACCCAACAAATTGTTTGTTTTACAGTGCTGAACATATGCATGTTTTTACCCACTTAAGTATACATAAGTAGATCTAAATTATACTTCTCATTTCTCTTGAAACTTTTATTTAAATTTATTTTAATTACACATTTGAGGAAGTTGCAAATTAATACATTTCAAATATATAAAATCTTAAGTATTTTTAAGAACATTTAATAATAAATGACACATTATGGTTAAAATAATCAAATACTACATGTTCTTTAGTATGTTGGTCATCTTTAAAGCACAACATTTGTAAAACTTTTCATTTGACCTTATCACAAAGTGCACTTTTTAAAAATATATGCATGAGTGTTAAGAAACAGCCATGAAAGTGTAAAAGTGGCCTTTTACTTCATTAAAATTATATTATGTGAAAGTACAGTTTTTAAAAATAGGTGACCCTTGACCACAAAACCAGTCTTAAAGGGGGGGGGGGGGGTGAAATGCTCGTTTTCACTCAATATCATGTTAATCTTGAGTACCTATAGAGTAGTACTGCATCCTTCATAACTCCAAAAAGTATTTAGTTTTATTATATTCATAAGAGAAAGATAGTCTGAACCGATTTTTCCCGGAAAAACACGAGCGCCTGGAGGCGTGACGTGTGGGCGGAGCTAAAGAATCACGAGCGCCAGTTGCGTTGAGAGCGTTTGGAAGCTGTGACAGCTGTGAGGGCTGAAACTGAACGAGAGCAGCAGCAGCAAGGACTCGCTCCGAGCGGGGCTCAAACCCGGGTCTCCGATGGGAGGCGGACGCACTAACAGGAGGCAGAGATATTTTAAGCAGTTTTACTCACCGCCTGTGGTTCCAACACACAATCGTGACCCTTTTTTGTTGGGATTGCATCATCCTTAAGAAATAAACCATACGCAAATCCGTTGTCAAACTGGGCTTTGTTTGTAAAACAAGCATTTTAGAAATGCAGGGAACAAACACAAACACTTGCACAACTCCGTTGATGCTCTGTAAAAATAAACTCCATCCACTGGTCCCTTAATGCTGTTTTTTCTTTGGTAATCTGTGCAGGGTTGTCTTGCCCTGGCAACCAAAAACACACTCCTTTTGTGACATTTCGCGACGCTCTCGCTCTGATCAGTGATTGTCTGTGCAGCCTCTCTCTGCTCTGCTATATGGGAGCGTGCGCTCTTCCGGCAAACGTGCCCTCAGGACCCATATAAGGAAATTAGGATTGGACAATATTTGGCAGAGATACAACTATTTAAAAATCTGGAATCTGAAGGTGCAAAAAAATCTAAATACTGAGAAAATCACCTTTAAATTTGTCCTAATGAATTCTTAGCAATGCATATTACGAATCAAAACTTACGTTTTGAAATATTTATGGTAGGAATTTAACTAAACATCTTCATGTAACATGATCTTTACTTAATATCCTAATGGATTTTGGCATAAAAGAAAAATCTATAATTTTGACCAATGCAGTGTTTTTTTGGCTATTGCAAAAAATATAGCCCAGCAACTTAAGACTGGTTTTGTGATCCAGGGTCATATATATATATATATATATATATATATATATATATATATATATATATATATATATATATATATATATATATAATATTACAGAATAATAAATACAATATCATTCTTAAAACACTCTGAGATTCTCTATTGATCTTGAATTTCCTCTTCTAGTGCTAATGCATTCACTAATACTGCTAATGCAGTGGACTTTGCTGACAACTTTACTGATCAGGAAACAGTTTAATGACCACTGTTGTGTCACTGTTAATTTAACACACTGTGTACCTTCAGAGGTGCCAATCAGTCTTTTGACTGGCCTTGGGCAGAGAAGCCAACGAAGCATTTAGTGTCTTCTAGGGTTACATGCAGTACGTGTGGTCATAAGTGTGTCAGGTTAGAAAAACAGGCATATCCTTGGAGGGTTTATTTTAAAGGAAATGCCTCAGAGCTGCAGGTGTTCGTCTGTATTGTGAAATTATTTTGCTTTCAACATTCAGGCAAGTATACCCCTGACTCACATTAGACATGAATATGCTGTGTGCAATTAAGGTTTTTTGACCATGATGTTTACAAGTTAGCAAAGGAAAACTCTAAACTGTTCATAAAGGAAACCATATGAATAGTAAAAGAATGTGATTGCTGGATCTTGTTAGAGTTGTAAAGGTTTTATGGAGAGATGTTATAGTGTGCGATAGCTGCCCATCCTCGCACAAATAAACACCCCATACCAAATGCTTTCTGCTAAAAACACTGACCTCATTCCCAGGAGGGACAAAGACAGATTAGCAGAGTTGGGGGGGTGGTGTCAAAAAGAAACACGTTAGCAACATTACCTGTTTTCATCAAGATGATCTGTTAGGAAATAGTATGCGTCTGAAGGAGGAGTGAGTGTTAAAGAGTTAGTTCACCGAAAAATGAAAATTATGTCATTACGTCCCCTTGGAATTATAAGGTTCTATCTGACATTTTTGTCAAAATTTAGTTATTCACATATTCTTATTCTGTGACTACTTATTTACATTATGTGATGTTTTTTTTGAAGTTGTGACCCCTCTGTCACTACCCGTTCTGGTTTCTCTGTCTCGAGCAGAGGACCGCCGGCTAGTGCTCTGGGAGATTTGAAGGTGACAGTGAGAGCTTCTCCGCCGGGCCACGCCCCACGGACCTCTTACCCCTTCCGCAGTGTTTGTCCTGTGCTGCTGCTGGGTGATTTTGCTGGGCTGTCTTATGGCAGTCCCAACGGGTCATTCAGTTTGCCGCCGGAGATCAGATGTCGATTGCAGCATCGGGGATGGGCTGTTGACCTCTGTGGATGAAGATTCGGCGGGGCTGCCCCCCTCGGGTGTTGTCGCCACTGCCGAATTGGACCCAGAGTTGACAGCCGTGCTTGCCCGGGCAGCTGTGAGCATCAGGATGGAGGTGAATGCACCGCCCAGCCCTGAGTGCTCATGGCTGTTTGATTGGTTCTCGGTGTGGAGCGCGACTCACAACCGCGTTTTACTCTGGTTCCTTTCTTCCCGGATGTGCATGGGGAAGTGATGTAGTCGTGGATGGCCCCTTTTACGGCCGGAAGCAGCTCATTTCGTTCCTCCGTCCTCACTACCCTCGATGGCGGGGCAGCTAGGGGTGTGTTGACATTCCCCAGCAGGAGAGTGCAATTGCGGTGCACTTGTGTCCGCAAAACGCCGCCACTGGGAGGGATAGTCCGCGCCTCTCACCCAAGGCCTGTAAGCTGTCGGCCGCGTTAGCTACCAAGGCTTACAGTGCTGTGGGCCAAGCTGTCTCTGCTTTGCATGCCATGGCTATCCTGCAAACCCAACAAGCCAAGGCTTTAACATATGCACGAGGGTAGGACCAACCCGAGGTTGATGCAGGAGCTGTGCATGATGACTGACCTCCCCCTTCTGGGTGACGGAAGTCACAACGCAGTCCCTCGGGTAGGCGATATCCACTCTGGTGGTCCAGTAGTGCCGTTTCAGGTTCAGCCTGGTCTGTATGAGAGACATTGACAAAGTGCATTTTCTCGATGCTCCCATGTCCCAGGCTGTCCTGTGTGGCAACGCTGTCAGGGGCTGTGCCCAGTAGTTCCTGACAGAACAACAGCAGACTGAGGCCATACAGCACATCTCGCCACGACGTGATCCTCCGGTTGCCACCATTCCATCGCAGGCAGTGCCTCAGCCTGCTCGTCGCCGAGGGCGCCCCCCTGCGTCCTCCACACCAGCTCCGCCCCGTGCTGAGAGTTCTTTGGGGCCAGCGCGTCGAGCCCCGCGCAGGAGAGCGGCGCCCCCCGTGTCACTCCCGGCTGCGAAGTCCTCGAGGAAGTCGGCTAAGCGGCCCTGACACGGGCAACTCGGAGATGCGGAGAACTGCTCTTCAGGAGATGGCGAAGACAGTGCCACTCCTTCCCCCGGAGGAGGGCCGGGTGGAGAATCTTCTGGTTCTGTTCCGCCACTGGTCGAACGACAAGTGGCACCCACATTTTCATTGAAAGAGCAATTTCTCCTTCCTCCGAGTTGCAAGGCTCGTGGGCTGACAATGAGCGATGCACAGCTTCCTTATTCTCACCCACGACGCCCCCTTTCGCCAGCGGCCAAGAGGTCGCGGTTCGCAACACCTCTCCACGCGTCTCTGGCCAGTTCCTCCGGGAACACGGGGAGTGTGGTTGTGATGACCCAGGAGGCAGAGCCTTCTGGGCCTTCCGGCACGTCTCCCCATCGCTGCACCACTGCGGGTATGTCGACTGTCCCTTTGGTGCCACTTGTACAGAGTCTGGGAGCGTGGCTTGCGCTACCCAACCCGTCACGCTGGCTCATCCGGATGATCCGACTCGGCTATGCGATTCAGTTCGCCCGGCGACCCCCCAAGTTCAATGCCGTGCTCGAAACTTCGGGGGCAGTCCGGGACACCCCTGTCTTGCGCGAGGAGATTGCTGTCCTGCTGGCGAAGGATGCAATCGAGCCGGTCCCTCCAGCCGAGATGAGGACGGGGTTTTACAGCCCTTACTTCATCGTGCCCAAGAAAAGCGGTGGCCTTCGACCTATCCTGGATCTGCGAGTCTTGAATCGGGCCCTACACAAGCTCCCGTTCAGGATGTTGATGCAGAAACGCATTATCAAATGCGTCCAGTACCAGGACTGGTTTGCAGCGATCGACCTGAAAGACGCGTACTTTCATGTCTCTATCCTCCCTCGTCACAGACCTTTTCTGCGCTTTGCTTTCGAGGGTCAGGCATGGCAGTACAAGGTCCTCCCCTTCGGGCTCTCCCTGTCCCCCCGTGTCTTCACGAAGGTCGCGGAGGGCGCCCTTGCCCCACTCTGGGAAGTGGGCATCAGGATCCTCAACTATCTCAACAACTGGCTCATTATGGCCCGGTCCCGAGAAGAGTTGTGCGATCACAGGGACTTTGTGCTCCGCCACCTCAGTCAGTTGGGGCTTCGGGTCAACCGGGAGAAGAGCAAGCTCTCCCCTGTGCAGAGAATCTCTTATCTCGGTATGGAGTTAGACTCGGTGAGTATGACGCCACGTCTCACCAGCGAGCGTGCCCAGTCAGTGCTGAACTGCCTGAGTTCCTTCAGAGGCAGGACAGTGGTACCACTGAAACACTTTCAGAGGCTCCTGGGGCATATGGCATCCGCAGCCGCAGTCACGCCGCTCGGGTTGCTTCATATGAGACCACTTCAGCACTGGTTACACTCCCGAGTCCTGAGATGGGCACGGCGCCGCGGTACACATCGTGTCACCGTCACACTGATGTGTCACCGCCTATTCAGCCCCTGGTCGGACCTTGCTTTTCTACGGGCCGGCGTGCCCTTAGAACAAGTGTCCCGGCTCGTTGTTGTCACAACAGATGCCTCCAACTCGGGCTGGGGCGCGACATGCAACGGGCAGGCAGCTTCAGGTCCTGGACAGGACCTCGACTGCTTTGGCACATCAACTGCCTGGAGTTGCTGGCAGTGCATCTAGCTTTGTGACGGTTTCATCCGCTAGTGCTGGACAAGCACGTGTTGGTCCGCACGGACAACACTGCGGCTGTTTCGTACATCAACCAACAGGGCGGTCTACGATCACGTTGCATGTCTCAACTCGCCCGCCATCTCCTCCTCTGGAGTCAGACGTGGCTCAAGTCGCTGCGCGCTGTCCACATCCCAGGGGAGCTCAATCGTGCAGCCGACGCGCTCTCACGACAGCTCACTTTCCCTGGGGAATGGCGACTCCATCCCTAGACGGTCCAGCTGATCTGGAGTCGATTCGGGGAAGCCCAGGTAGACCTGTTTGCTTCCCACGAGTCCTCCCACTGCCAGCTGTACTATTCCCTGTCCCAGGCCCCCCTGGGCACAGATGCACTGGCACACAGCTGGCCTCGGGCTTACGCAAGTATGCGTTTCCCCCAGTGAGCCTGCTCGCACAGACACTGTGCAAGGTCAGGGAGGACAAGGAACAGGTCCTGTTGGTTGCGCCTTACTGGCCCACCCGGACCTTGTTTTCGGAACTCATGCTCCTCATGACAGCCCCTCCCTGGCGCATCCCCCTGAGGAGAGACCTTCTCTCTCAGGGGCTTGGCACCATTTGGCACCCGCGTCCAGATCTCTGGAACCTCCACGTGTGGATTCTAGACGGGACGCGGCAGACCTAAGTGATCTGCCCCCAGCGGTGGTAGACACTATCACTCAGGCTAGAGCCCCTTCTACGAGGCAGGCCTATGCTCTGAAGTGGAGTCTGTTCACGAATTGGTGTTCTTCTCACCGAGAAGACCCCCGGAGATGCTCGGTCAGTGTCGTGCTTTCTTTCCTGCAAGAAAGGCTGGAGCGTGGGCTGTCACCCTCCACCCTGAAGGTGTATGTGGCCAAGCACTTCAGAGGGGTCCCTTTGAGCCGCTGGATTCAGTCGAGCTGAAGTTCCTGTCTCTCAAGACAGCGCTCCTGATCGCGCTCACTTCCATCAAGAGGGTCGGGGACCTCCAAGCATTTTCGGTAAGTGAAGAGTGCCTTGTGTTCGGGCCGGCCTACTCTCACGTTGTCCTGAGACCCCGGCCTGGATACATGCCCAAGGTTCTCACCACTCCCTTCCGAGACCAGGTGGTGAACCTGCAAGCGCTGCCCCTGGAGGAGGCAGATCCAGCCTTGTCGTTGCAGTGTCCCGTAAGAGCGCTTCGCATATACGTGGACTGCACCCAGAGCTTAGAAGCTCTGAGCAGCTCCTGGTCTGCTTTGGAGGTCAGCAGAAGGGGAAGGCTGTCTCTAAGCAGAGGTTGGCCCACTGGATAGTGGACGCCATTGCTTTGGCTTACCATTCCCAAGGCGAGCCGTGCCCCCTGGGGGTGAGGGCCCACTCCACACGGAGTGTGGCCTCCTCCTATGCGTTGGCGCACGGCGCCTCTCTGGCAGACATCTGTCGAGCTGTGGGCGGGGCGACACCTAACACCTTTGCGAGGTTTTACAACCTCCGTGTAGAGCCAGTTTCTTCCCGTGTGTTGGGTAACAGGTAATTGGGAAGGGCTGGCTGGGTGTCTCGCTTGCTGCGCCATTCCCCCTAACACGGGGATGTGAGGGCCTTCTTCTCCCAGTAGAGTTCCCCGGTGGGCGTACCCTGGTCGAGCATCCTCCAGCACCCTCGGCGTCAGACTTGGCGGAGCAGTCTGTCGCCAGGCCCAGTATTGGCGTTAGCATGCCCGGAACCGGTCAGCCCCTGTACTGGGCTAGGTGTCCATATGGCTGGGTTCCCTACGGGTAATCCCATATGTGTATTCTTCCATGGTAAGGTTTCCCTCTTGGCAAACCCGTGTCTTCCCTTGACAGACCGTTCTGTCAGTCTCTTCTGGCAGCCGTTCCATCCCTACTCCAAGGTAGGACCTGCCTCAGAGACCCCTTCCATATGTAGTACTGCCCCCTGGGTCAGTCCATATCGGTATATCCACATGTCACCTCCCTACGGGTAGGATGTGGTCTCCGTAGCGGCCTTTCCTAAAGGCTCGCTTCCCCATTGTCTTGCCAGCTGAAAGAACAAATAGGGAAGATTTGAAGCAATCTTTCACCGAAGGTTGAAATCCCTTCCATTTACTTATGTGGGCGGAACAGCAGCATGGCCTTCTCCAGCAGCGATGTACTCACCCTTTGGCCCCTTCGGTACCAAGGTCAGTGAATTTGCGCTGGGGCTTTCGGAAGGTTACGAC
Source organism: Carassius gibelio (assembly GCF_023724105.1). Taxonomy (NCBI): domain Eukaryota; kingdom Metazoa; phylum Chordata; class Actinopteri; order Cypriniformes; family Cyprinidae; genus Carassius; species Carassius gibelio. Next base: position 7,064,553 of record NC_068377.1, on the reverse strand, counting down.
CTTAAGCATAGCTTTTGTGGCACGCCAGGGCTTGTCAACAATTGCAGCGCCACAGGGTTGTGACAAGGTTCAGGTTGTGGCGTTTTCCATAGGACCCCATTTGTCGGTCGACATAACTCGTAGTGACCGACAGATAGGGAACGTCTCGGTTATGTACGTAACCCTCGTTCCCTGATGGAGGGAACGGAGACGTTATGTCCCCATGCCACAACCTTAAACCATTCGCTGTTGCCGGGACACGTTCTCGGCTCCTCAGCGTAAAACCTAATGAGTGGATGCACCTGTCGCCCTATTTATACCCGTCGGCACGGGAGTGGCTCAGGTATGTTAATCCACTAGCCAATTTTCATTGGTGTTTTCTCTTAAATTCAGAGATGATTGGCCTCCCAAGTGAGACCCCATTTGTCGGTTGACATAACGTCTCCGTTCCCTCCATCAGGGAACGAGGGTTACGTACGAAACCGAGACGTTCAGTGATTTAAAAAATGAGTCTGACATTTTTTTGTGATTTATATATAGTCAGTGAATCATTTTTCAATGATTATTAAACTTTATGAATTAATTTGCTGAAACATGTCTTTTTTTTTTTTTTTTTTGCAGTTTTTAAAGTCTTAAAATGTCAATATTAAGCCTTAAAGGTCAAATAGTTAACAATTTAATTGATTGGGTCTTAATTACAACAATAAACATTAGCATGTTATTTCAGCCATACTTATGTCTAGAGAGAAAGCCATTTTACCTGGCCCACTCTAGGTGGAATAAAGTCCTGCTCAGATGCATTACTGTAGTTTCTTTCTGTCTAAACAAAAGAAAGATTAAAGTAACAACTTCTGCAATAATGTGTTTAATTAACCACCAAATTGTTACTAAAAATTTACATCTGCATTCGACAAAATATTTAGACCTACCTTGCTTAATTTGAAATGTCCTAAATACATGGAAGTGCTAAAAATATAAAATAAATGTCATAGAAAGGATACAATTTTACTTTCTAACACATGTTGAGACATTGTTAGAAGATTAAGTTTATATTTATTGTTCAAATAATGTTTTGGCAGATAGAACCTTATAATTCTAAGTGAAAAGTGTTTTTTTAGAATTAGAAGGTTCTTTTTGCATTTGACCCATTCCAAAAATCCCCATTTACAAATTTGAGAGGATTTTGATATTGTATATTTAGAACACTTTTAGGGTCCCTGTTAATTTCATGTTTGAAAGAAACTTGTTCCCCATATAAATTTTCCTATATGTAATGCAAAAACTTTGAAGCTCAATATCTCAAAACTGCTCAGAACGCAGATAGAACCTTATAATTCCAAGGGGACGATTAATAACTAACTGTCATACTAATAACTTCATGTCCAGAAAGGTAAGAAAAACATCATCAAAGTAGTCCATGTGACATGCTTATGCTGCGTACGACTGTGCACGACTTTGTAGCATTCCAGGCAAGTCACGGCAAACTTCCTGAGCGCAAGGAATTGTAGCTAGATTATTAATTTTATTGCAAAGTTATATTGTACTACAATCATTTTTTCAACGTGTACCAGTTACATAAACACTGCATCCGTAGGCAGTATTATCCGTAGAGGCTGCCATTGTTGTTTCATGGGCAATGTGACGTCAGAGCTCGGGACCGGGAGTACATCGATCTAGTATTAGTTCACGGGTGGGAAGTCACGGGTAAGTCTGCTGTTCCAGTGCACTTTCACAGGTAGAAGGTTGGAAAAACACAGGTTATGGGTTGCCTGGAACGCGGCATTACCCAGATAGCACACGTACTGTACATCTGCAAGATGTCTGTTAAAGTTCGCTTCATCTGGAAAGCATCTGCTGTGTATAAACATATGATAGATATCTTTAAGATTTCAGTTTTACATATATTCTGAATAATAAACATATTAAAGACATCTTCAAAACGTCTATTTGACATCTGATAGGAAACTTCCTATAGACATATTGCAGTCGAGCAAACACAGATGTCAAATGCAGATGTCAAACAGACGTCTCCTAGATGTACGTGTGCTATCAGGGTCCCGAAACTGATTTCAGACAGACTTCTGAGGCAGCTTAATAGCTTAAAGGGCTCCTATTACAGTCTTTTACAAAGTCTTGATTTTGTTTTGGGGTGTACTAGAACAGGCTCTCAAACTAGGTTGCACATTTTATATTATAACAATACCTCTCTCCCAAGTCATGAAAGGCTCAGATAGTTACTGTATCAAATTAAGGTCTGTCTTCAGATATACAAAATGTGCGGAGATTGGTTAGCTAGGGCCAGTCTGTGTTGTGATTGGCTCCACTCAGCACCTGGTCGGGAAATGTCATGCCCCTTACCATGGCTGCCTGCAAACTTCAGTGTAAATATTCGGTCAAAATCAAATAAATTTAAGTGCGATTTAAAACCAGATGATTGTAACCACTCTAAGTTCGTCTGCCATGGGAAAGCTTGCATGTCTCCAACATTGTGATAACACTCGTTGACTTCTCTAGTGCAGCTCACCCAGGTCTCCTCCTATTCATTGATATTTGTGATATCACAAATCCTGGATAATATGCAATTTTGTAGTCCAAACAAATCGTTTATTGTGGTTTTGAAAAGTGATTATGTTATGATCATGTTTGGCTGTGTCCGAAATTACTTTTTCAAATGTCTTTGTGAACACAAAAAGAGTGTTCTATTTAGTATGACTGCATGTATTATAAATATAATCTATACATACTATATTTGCCCATGGTGTCATTATCATGTAACCTACCAGCATCACTTGTGTTGCATCCATAGACTGTAAAAAAATATGGACATAGTATCCGTGACGTCACCCATAGACTCCTCAATAGCGGTTTTGAACATAGACAGTAAAATAAATGGACACAGCGACCCCATTGGAACTCAATTGAGACAAATGAAGCCCATTTTTAGCGGTTTTTAGCACTTCCGTTTCTGACGCGCAGACTCAAACGAAGCTTGACGACGTCAGCAACCTGTCTGGCAGATGTAAATCTTCTAAGTGGCTGTGCGTGCAAACTGCCATCGTTAATCTTGCAGAGATGGCGAGCTTGAGCGAGGAGTTCTTTGTCGTGAGTGAGCAGGAGTAAGTATTCTGATTAATTATTTTGTATAGTATTTTAAAATGTAACGCCAGTACACCATATTAAGTTAATTGCCTGCGAGCTTCTCCTCCTGTCTGTACGGTAATGCGACAGAGAATGAGTGGTTATGACGCAATCGTTAGCCTATTTTTTTACAAAAACTGTTTATACGGGGCCATAATGTAACATAGAAGGTAATGGAGCCCTTTATACATTGTCGTGTATCTTTAGAAATAAATAATGGACAAACTGAGTCTTTAAACGCCTCAGATGTAAAGTTATTCGCTGTCAAAGTGACGCCAAAATGAATGGGAGTCAATGGGAATGCTAACGCAAGTGAAGTTCTGCTAAAAGATGGCAGCCCCCACCCGACTTCAACTTCCGGTCGAGTTCCTTGCCCCCTGGTTTTGAAGCCTAAAGTGTGCAGAGCGGGCCGTCGCCATCTTGGCAGCGCGTCACCGTGCAACTCTCCCGGATAATCGAAAATGGGCAAAAAGGCGGGAGCTGATTGTTGAAGCCACGCCCACCTAGCGCGATGGCATTGTCAGCAGCGGCAATCCACCTGTCACTCAAGTGGCCACGCCCTTAATTATGCAGAACTTTAAGGCTTAATATAATTTAAACGGATGAGTTATAAAAATAAAAAAAATGCACCCCCTCACAGTTGCAAACTGGGCAAAAATTTGCAATATAGACCAAAATCATTTTTTGAACCAGGCTGTAAACGTTTTTTTTATTGCTGTAAAGTTGGGCATTTTAACATGGGAAGTCTACGGGACTGACTCTCTTCTGCAGCCAGCCTCAAGCGGCCAGTCGATGAATTGCAGTTTTAGTCACTTCTTTATTGGCTTCACGAGAGAGAGTGCGAGGTTGCCGATAGCTCACATCGCAGATATAGCTCAAATTTTTTCAATGGGAGTTCATCAAAAAAAAAAATTATTATTTTTTGAGAACTCAGGTTAAAAAACTGACCTAAATTTTTCATTTAAACATGCAACACACTACATTTATGAAGTGGAATGGTAGAAATAGTGTTTCTCTGAGGAACAGTCAGGCAGTGTTGCTGAAAAACGTTTTGTAATCAAACTGTAGTATTGTGAAGTGCCATTGGTTTACCATTTAGTTGTCAGAAAGTAAAGTTGGCAGTGATCCATAAAGCTTCCTTCACAGATGACAATAATTAAAACTGTTTAAAAAATTAACCGCACATTCAGGATATACGGTTTCCACTTGGATTCCCGCAGTCCACTTTGTGGCACCTGTTCTTCATGCTTTGATCACTTGTTTCTCTTCTTTTCTCTTTGTGTTTCAGCAGACCTCTATAAATATCCCACCCACTCTCCCATGGCCCATGCGGCCTTGATCTTTCCTGAGGGAGAGGAAATGTTGGCTGATTCAGGGACCCAATCTTTGAAGAGAGGAGCCCAGCATTGGAGGTTGGGAAGGATATGGCTTGTTTACAGTGGAGATCTCTGGTGGTTTGCAATGTACAGTTCAGTGTGGACAAAATAGGGGCAATCATGAAAGGTAAGCACAACAATGAACATCAGATTAAAGCAAAACACCACTTTTTCATGCATACTCAAAAGTGATTGGTTAATGATATAAGGATTTAAAGTCAGCATGACACTGTTTGCAACCCATTTTACTTGTGAAATACATTGTTGAATTGTGCACAAGACCAAGAAATCGGTTTTATGCAAGTAAATTATGTCAGTTTTGAATTCATGTTAACGTTGAAGACACGTTTGCATGTCTGTTAAAAAGGTCTATTTTTTTATTTAAGTAACTTGCACTTTCTTGATCCAACAGAAAATGGAGACTTAATTCTTTAACATCTTTTTTTTTATTTTTTATTATTGTTTACATGTCCAGCATGGATTGTTAAACACACTCAGAAGATGTGAACAAACACAAATGTATAAAATCCTCAGTTTCTACATAAGAAAAAAAAATCAAAAACACAAATTGGAATGTTATTAACAGGGTAAAAATCTAAAAAAAAAAAGTTGAAAAGATACTATTTACAATTTTAAAATGACCAAATTTAAGGTATTATTAAGAAAAAAATATTAACTGACAATACAATTAAACTAAATCTCATTTTACCATCATTAATGAAGATAAGGAGGTGTTTAAGAAAATAATGCAGCACAACTTTGTGCACATTAACAGCATTGCTTTAAATGTTAGTAATTTGCCACAATATTTTGTCTGAAAATGCTTTGTCAAACAGCACTTTTTTTGTAAGGCTCATTCAGATTCCCTTCAGGACTGTGTGCAAGCCTAGATGCATTGTTGCACAACAGGCTGATTTGATATTGATTCTACCCTTGACACAGAACACTGCAGACAAAAGCAAATACACGGTCTCATTCTACTCAGCTGATTCCACAAAGGTGAAGTCAACATATTGTCTCAACCTTTTTTTGGCTACTTATTTAGTAAATCAATAACTGCAACTGGTTAACAAATGGTGTGGAAGGATGTTCTTAGAGGCACCTCTGATTAGAGCTCAAGTTTATATCAGGAGAATATACATACACACAGAAGTCACCCTCTGCATATGTAGCGTCACTGTACGGTCCACTTGGGTGGTCAGAAAAATTAGCAGTGGTCCTGAGCTGCGTTTATGAGAACGGTGTGAGCAAAACTGTCAACGTCCATGATTCACACCGAAAGCCCTCTAAACAAAGGCTGTTAGTATGCAATGCTAGTGTGAGGACTGGTGGGAGGAAGCTTTCTAACCCTGGCTGAGGGCCCAGTCTATCTTCCTGTTGGCCAGAAGCAATGTGCAGGACAATAATGAAGCAAGAGAGAGGGGCCATTGTTACAAGAGCAAGTCCTAAACTTGGCCAAGAGATGATTTGAGATGGCGGAGAAAATGTTAGATCTATGAACCTACAGAATCCCATACTAACAGATAAACAGACTGTTTTTAATATTCATCAGTCACTGTTCACCTTATCTCTGAAAATGAAATAAATCTTTGTAGAAACAAAGATACTAAGTAGTCCTCTTATGCATTCTAAAATATTGCCCTTGCCACCTTATTGTGATGGTACAGTGAACAAAAAAAATAAAAATAATAATAATATGTATTATATACACACAGTTTGGACACACATTCTCATTCAAAGAGTTTTCTTTATTTTCATGACTATGAAAATTATAGAGTCACACTGAATGCCAGAGACCTTAGACTGCCATGGCCATCAAAGCCTAAGACCATCCAAAGACTGCTTAAAGGACTGCCTAGGATACAAACTGACCACATCAACTACATCAGGGCCCTGGGGGCACACAATGAGACATGACCTCTAGGTGCCTGGGCCTTCCCATTACATACAGTGGGACATAACCACTAGGATAATGGACTGCCCAGCATATACAGTGGGGCATTACCAATATGGCCGCAGTCTACAGTGGGATTTTACCACTATTTAAATGGAAAATCCAGCACATACAGTGGGACATGAGCATTGGGGCCCCAGCCCCCTTGGTGCACACTCTACTGCCATGACCTGCCCAGCCCATACATTGCAAAGGCACCAGGCCCCATAATGCATCCTGTGGGATGCTACTACTAGTGCCACAGTCTAGACAGTCCTCACACTGGGACATGACCACTACAGTTCTAGGTATCTCCAGGCACATGCAACAAGACATTATCACTAGGGCCCTCGGCCACTCAGTACATCAGTGGTACATGACTACTAGGGCACCAATATGCTTACAGTGGGACCAATGGAGCCCCTAGCCCCTTGAATAAATAATTGAGCTGACTACTAGGGGCCCTGTCCCCTCACTGCATACAGAATAGACTGACCACTATGTGCACTCAGTGGCTAGGGCTACTTTTGTTTGCCACCTAAAATTATCCTTGCAAAACGTGTTCTCTAAATAGTTGCCTGATGCAGGATAAGAGGTTAACCACTAGTAGTGGAACTAGGAGGGAAGGCTCCAAAGATGCTTGCCCAGGGGCCCTAAGGAACCATGATCTGGTCCTGAATGCAATGCTGCATGATGCTGTACTGTAGATCATTTTGGGTTAGTCCAAAAAATGGTATTACCATGGTACTACAGTATGTACAAAATACAATGCAAATAGCATGTAAAAGTTGCTGATTACGGAAAAAAATGCCATAAAGGTGTGTGAAAATCAGACAAAGAATGGGCTATGGTGGGAAAAGGATAAGGCCTGGGTGAGCCCCTGAGAGTGAGTGTTTCAGATATACTTCAGGCTTGTTTATGTATTCCTCTATTGATCTGGGCGCCTGGAGAAGGTAGAGGGTGTTGGGGGAGGGACGGAAGAGCTTTTATGTCTTATTAACTCTCCTCCAAATCTCCTCGGACGACAGGAGCACTGTGAGGAGGGGCAGATTGCCTGGCAATGATTTTCGGTGGGATTCATCAGTGACAGCATTCCGATCATGACTGTCCTGTGTCTCCTCTACTCTTCCAATGATATTTATCAAAGTGCTTTCTGCTCTACCTTGTCTGGCAAGACAATATTTATAATAGCACTCACTTTCGTTCTCCGCCTCTCCCACTGTGAAATAAGAAACTCTCTTGCTGATTGTGAATAGTAAATGACTGAGATTTTGTCAGAGGCACTTTAAAAGTGGTGGCAGTTTGTTTCTTAATGCTTTCCGTGTCCGAGTATACTAGCTGAGTTTATGTAGGTTAGACACTAGACTAAGCAAACACCACAAAAAGCAGACACAGACCTACCTGACAGCAGTTATATCTTACAATATTAGGAAACTTGCCTAATTTGTCTACTTTGCCTAGTAGATATCATCAGCATGAATAAGTCGTGTATGAAACAGGGATTCTGTTTCCGCTGCTGGTCAAGAAATGCGCTCCAAAAATAACTGGCAGTGGACTCTTGCAATGTGGGCCATGGGATTGTGTGCCAGCAAGCTCTCAGATAGGGATGATATTGCTACACACACACTATCTAACAAACATCTCAAGCTTGGGCCAAATATATACTCTACGCAAGTATACTAACGCAGATGTGAATGCTAGGCCAATGCACTGCAAGTGGGCTGTCTCATCAGACATACTTAATGTGCGTTCAAATTCAAACCTCAGTACTCAAGGAGAGGTGGATTTACCTTAAAACGTCAAGTATCAGTGAAAGTTTTATTCAGGTAGCTTGCTAGAAACATGTCAAAAGTTTAACCTTAACTTGATCAGAAAGATTCTCTATTGTTGCATAACAGAAGAACATCTATCCCCAGAAGAAATTCATTCCTGTTTGGAAATTAATTCCCTTTTACGTTTATACGAATATATGCAATAGCACTCCTTGTGGCAATGCTGAGAATGCAACATAAAATTGAGGTAGCTAAATAAACACGTTCACATACTTGCGTAGGAGTATGTTTCAGCCCGAGAGTGAGCTTGATGTGGGTTTATCCCACTTCTGTTTGTTTATTACAACCCCACCTATAAAGTATTCCCATCCCTGTAATACAATCCAGTTCATACTATTACTAACACACCATAAGCCCTTTCACAAAGACTTAAGATAGAACATTTCTGCATCTAAACCCTTTCATTTAAACTCACAGTTGTCCCTGATTCTTTCCCTCTTTTCTCAGCCCACTTTGGTCAATGTGAGTATTATTTCTTAGGTAGGGAGAGCTTTGGGTTGGAGTAGAAAGAGGTTAGCAATGGCTTCCACCTCCTGCTGTTTTTAAAATTAGACTGTTACCTAACATTCCCTACAACAGTGGACCCCTACTAATGCTTTTATTTATAACTGTGCCTGAGAAGTTTTCTCAAGTGTATTTTACAGAGTTTTAAATTGGTATACACTAGTGGTATTCATTTTATAGCTCTTTTGTTCAAATTAAAATATGAAAATGCTATTATATAAATATACACTCAGCAAATGGCTTCAGCATCAGCAAAATCTTGCTTAAAGCTTCCTAACCTAACCTAAGTGTTATGTTCCTCAGACAATGAAATTTATAATTGCCACAGTGTCATGGGATTTTTGAGAGATAAAAACACAGCTTGCAAGAAAGAAATCGGTAAGGCTCTACAAATATGGATAGAACCACATAAAACATGTTTGGCTGGCACGATCAAGGCACAGTTGATAAAAACAGGCAGGTAATAAAATCGGACTTTTTGTTATGATTGCACTAGGTAAGCAAATTTTAAAGGAAAGTCCCTATTTTTATGACATCAAAACAAATAGCAGGCGAAATTTAGTCAAATGCAGCTGGACATAGTTAATGATTGAATAACCAGGTCCAGTTGTTTGTGAATTAACTCTAACATTTTCAACTACAGTTCTCTTTTCGACCCTCCTTTTTAATGTAGTGATTTTTTTTATGGAATAAATGCTTTATAAATTAAAATATTATTAGCATAACAATTTGAGCTGAAAAATGTACATGAATTTCTTCACGCAAACTGCATGATCAAAAAAAAGATATATAATAATTAATTTTTTTTAAAGTAAATCCTAAAACTCTCAGACACTTGGACCACACTGTATATCAACACATTATTAACAAGTTATGATGCAAATGGCCACAGTCCTTACAGTCTTTATGATGATATATTATGACTTGCCCAGTCAGTTGGGAAACCACAGCTGAAAGTCCTGAGAAAAGGTGAATGGATCCAGAAATATTCCTAACAGATATTTCCTTTCTCCGCTTTCCTATTCCTCTCTTTTTGCTCTGCAAGACTTCCCCCTTCATCATTTATGCTGTGATTGCAGATGACTAATTGTGACATCCTAAAAATAGAAATGTAGAGAAACCCACAAACGACAGATTCATTAGAAAATAAAATTATGAAAAGAAAAACCGAACAACAAAATCAATGTGCAAACTTTCTGATATAAATATACTAGTCAACGTGTTAGGAGAGCACCATGGGAAAGGAAAAAAAGGGTGAACATGAATGTGTGTGTCAATATCTGCAAGCATGTTTATGGTGGTGTTGTCTGTGTGCAAGTTTTTGACGTGTGAAATGAAAGGGCAGAAGAGAGATCGAGGGTCATTCTGAGAGGTTAAACCCAGTCCTGCAGTGAACGTCTGCAGTGAACTAAATACTTGGGTGCTCCTTTCCTCTGCAATGTGTTAATGATAGCATAGATCAATCCCAAGATGCACAGCACCAGGACCAGGGGTACCGTCACCATTATGATGTTCATGGTACGCTCGGTCTCGTCTATCTTCAGAACTACATCCACCTCGTTTGTTTTCTCTTCCGTCTCCTCTTTAGAGTCAGCATCATTGGTTTTGTCTCTCTCTTTGTCCTTTTCCTTGTCTTTGTCTCGGCCAGCATCGGGGTTGAAGGGTGGTCTGTCAGGCGCCTTGCGACCCGGATCCACATCGGTTTCTCTGTCAGGATCGAGGTCCACATTACAGCCCATGAAGTCTCTAAGAATGGATTTTGGGTAGCCTGGCTCGCTCTTCATTCTGTGGTTGTCAAATTTCCAGTACTTTGTACCTTTGTAGAAGTATGTATAAGCTGTATGAGAGACAAACAAGAATTTATTTGTGCATCACTGACATTATATAAAAACTAAAGCTTATCTACCAGATAGCTTATCTGCTCATTATTTGCTGACTGAAATAACAATAAACTACAAAAAAGAATAACAACAACAATCTGGCCAAAATACATTTTAAATGTATGCTAAATATATGTTGTAAAATGTGAATATGAATAAAATATATTTATGAAATTGAAAATATATTTGGTTTCAACCTTCATATACCAGAATGTATTAAAAAAGGTATTATACAAATATTATTATTTATGTTGCACTTTTTTGGAAAATTGTAAACTATGTTCCTGGCAGAATTGTATTTAAATGGCTTATATGTTCACACGCTATATAGACAACAAATTAAGTTGTTCTTCAAATGTGACAAGAATGTATTTTCTTGGACTGAAATATATGGAGAAAAAAATATATTTGTAAATGGCGCACACACACACACACACACAATTATAATTTTTTTAAATATAGACAAGACATAACCAAAATATGTCTTGACTTCCATAAATGTATATTATATATATATATATATATATATATATATATATATATATATATATATATATATATATATATATATATATATATATATATATATATGTTAATATACACACTTGACCTATTTACATCAGTCATCTCATGATTCTTCATCAATCAGATGCCATCTCAGGTTAGATTTACAACTGACCATGTAAATATGTACAGTATAACAAATATAAATCCAAACTACTATTTTTTTTTTTGGCATATGCAACATATTTAACTTCCATGCAATGGCAGACAGCTGAGGTAGTCCTGAGATGGTCTGAGTAATCTGATAGCTTGCAGTCTCAAATTTTATCATAAAACTCCATACCTTTTGCACATTACCTTCAAGAATACCAGAATGGGACCAATGACATAAACAAATCAAGCCACTCGAATTGCATTAGTAACAAATAATTAGTACTCAATCTAAAACAAGGAAAATTTAGACAGGAATTTACAGCTCAAAAAACATTAACACATTTTTGCTTTAACAAAACTACAAGTGGCACATTTCTGCTTTTTAACTCATAAACTTACCATTACATGTGCATTACTTAACTTTTTTTTTCATACTAGGGGCTTTCAAAATTAAGTCAAAATTATATTCTGTGGTATTACATTTATTCGTTTAGCAGACGCTTTTATCCAAAATGACTTTCAGTTGAGGAACATAAGCAAATCATACTAGCACGCCACAGAATATTCCTTTGAATGGGAAAGCTTTCAGTGATATAAGTGTTTCCCAGTAATATCACATTATTTCCACAAATCACATTTCATACATTACATTATCTCACTTCCTTGGTTTCACCGCCTGAGTGATTTGATTGTTCTGTGTCCATCCTGTACATTAAGGTGACAGGCACTGGGTGACCGCTCAACCCCACACACCATTTCACTCACTCACCTCCATCATCGCTGAGGAAGGCCCCCTTGGGGGAAGACGGCACAGAAGTGCCCCACACACTGATTGGCTTAGGGTAGTCCTGATCTGCAGCTCTGGAGTGCTCATTAAAGCGCCAGTACCTGTAGTTTATCAATCATACCTCAGTGAGAATAATTCTGCCTTTTCTTGATGCAGTTATTTAAGTAACAGCACAGTGAGACCATTTACACATGCTAATAACATTCAACACAGATGACCGGATCACAAGGACACAGCACTAAAACCACTAACCATATTCAGTCTGGTCACTTATCATAAATTATTATAAATGCTGATGCAAAACAAACATTTTATCATTGTGCCAAATCAAAGGGATTCAAACTTTGTTAAATGCATGGCTTAAAAAATGAAAAAATAAAATAAAATAAAAACATGATCAAGAATGACATTGTCTATATTTATTCAGATTTTTTAAGAGACTTGCTGACATTAACACTCTGGAGAACAGGTCTGCAAGTCTTCTCTCTATGACATCATTTCCTGTTAAATTTCCCTGTCACCCGAGGCTGATGTTAACACCAGGTGTAAACAACTCAAGGGAATGATTAGACAATAAACATTAGAGGCAGTATTATTTGTGGAACTTAAAAATAAGACTATCCCCTCACCAGTCTCCTTTGAAGTAGTAAGTGAAGCCTGAAGGTTCCCACCAAATGGCTGTCTCTATCTTGTCATATGGGATGTCTCTGCCATAGCTCATCAGTTCTTGAGGGTAACCGGGCTCCAGGTTGGCTTCTCTGAACAACCAATACTGACTCCCTACAGGTGGATGGACACGAGAGAGAGAGGTGGAAGTAGTGATAATTTTATATATATATATATATATATTTTTTTTTTTTTTTGCATTCAGAACTGCCTTAATTCTTCATGGCATATATTCAAAATAGTGTTACAAACATGCTCAGAGATTTTGGTCCATACTGACATGATAGCATTACGCAGTTGCTGCAGATTTGTCGGCTGCACATCCATGATGCAAATCTCCCGCTCTATTGGATTAGAGCTTTGTGAATTCCTTTAACAATGCTTGGTTCGCCTTCTCTGATTTTATAGAGTGGCCTTCGAAGTCTACATCCTTTGAAGGATACAACCCCTGAATTGAGACACAGCTTTTGTCTCATTTGCCATCATACAGGTTTATATATCAGCCATCCGTTTAAAAAAACCTCAAAGTTCAAAAATGGACATCGAGAGAGAGAGGGGAGGTTGAAAACAATGGCAAGCAAACAGAAAAGACAAGAAAGCGGAGGCAGCAACACTCAGCTGGTAACCGGATTTCACAGTCCATGTAGAGGGACTTTCCAACCTTACAGTAGAATAAAATCCAAAACTCATTTGTGTTTACTCTCTATTATAACACAAATAACTGCATTACAACACTGCAAGAGATGCACCAACAATGCGGGTTTGGTATGAATCCCACATTTTAGGGATTCAAGTGATGACAAAGCATTGCATGGAGCTGATACAGAAACACTGGGATAATGCTTATATTTTATTATTTTACAGTATGGCAGACACTGAGGCACCATCCTCATGGACCCGTTAGATTCAGTGGGCCTATATCCAAGTCCAACCGTTGCTGTCAGTATCTGGTAAAACTGCTAGCTGACGCAATGGCCTTGCCTCACTGAAAACAGATGTTCTTCCCAAAAAATGTTGGTCTCCCAGGTTTCTCCAAAGGCAGAAATACAAATTTTAAAAGGGCCTTGCCAATGACATCACTTGCTCAACACGGTTTCCTTATGGGAGTTCCTCAAGTCTAACATATTTGCATTCATCTACACAGAAATCCTCCCCAGAGAGTTATTAGATGTCTGTTAATAATTACAACTAATGTAGGAAACCTCACTGTGGTTTGAGCAGGTGTTTTTTTTTTGTTAGTCTGGATGTTAATGAAACTGCATAAATGACCTTTATAGGTTCTGGAAGCCCCAGTAACAATGCATTAGGCAAAAAGCAAAGTATGTTTATGAATGTGTATGTGTAATGGAGATAAATGATTGTGCTTTTAAAAAAATAATATAAAATAATAATAAGTGTTTTAATTTTTTGAATGTACAGATATAATTTATATTTTTTTAATAAATTAATTTTGACAATAGGACAGTTTTCATTGAGAAATTAAATGTTTTAATGAAAAAAAATATATATAATGACAAATTTAAATGCTAAAAATATATTTTTCAGTAGCTGAAAAAAAACAAAACCTTATTGTTAAGCCCTGATTGAAGCAAAACAACTACGTGTTAAAGCATTTACTGAGTTTTGCTTCCTTTGCTAAATTTGTGGCCAATCTCCGGAATTATACAGCTCCAAAATCTAATTTTTCCATTCACCTCAAACTCATATATAAACCCAAAAGTCATGTCTACCTGTAAAATCCATCAGACTAACACATACGTGGTTGATGGAAACTAAGGGCTCTTCCTGTACTAAATGACAAACATCAAAATCAATGGTTTGTTCTAATGTAAAGCACTTCAATGCGATGTAATTCTACCAGCCTGGGTAATCATTTCTCTCAAAAATATAACATTTTTATGGTCTATATTAACTTAAGAGCACAGAGCAATATAAATTTTCAAGTGCAGTTGGAAAGAGAAAATACCTTTGAAAAACACAAATCGCCCATCATGCCTTTCATATGCAGCGTCGATGTCTCCCGGCAGACCCCTCCAGAAGTGTCCAATAGGCATTGGGTAGTTATCCAGCACTCTGTTCCTCCTCACTCTCCAGAACCATCGGCCCTGAGGAGGCAATAAGACATGAATCAGAGACCACATGATGATGGTTGTGTATTTCTGTCCTAATAGTGGTCAGGTTTATTAGCAGTCCCAGATCCCTCAGTTAAAATATGCACTGCTTAGCATAGGAGGGTTTCTGGTTCTCCTCCAGACCAAGAAGTCTTCTCAGACTTCTAGGCCTACAACCTGTCCTGTACATCCTCCAAATAATTTTCCATTAAAGGGATAGCTCTTTTTAAAACATTTTATAGATTATATAAACAATAAAAAGAAATATCTGTCCTCATATACTCTCCCTCCAGTTGTTCCAAACCTGTATTCGTTTATTTGTTTTATTGAGCACAAAAAAAAAGAAGATCTTTTAAAGAATGTAGGCAAATCAAACAGTTGACGGTAGCCACTGACTTCCATATGGGAAAAAATATATATATTAGTGAAAGTGACATGACATGACATTCAGCCAAGTATGGTGACCCATACTCAGAATTTGTGCTCTGCATTTAACCCATCCGAAGTGCACACACACAGAGCAGTGAACACACACACACTGTGAACACACACCCAGAGCAGTGGGCAGCCATTTATGCTGCGGCACCCGGGGAGCAGTTGGGGGTTCAATGCCTTGCTCAAGGGCACCTAAGTCGTGGTATTGTAGGTGGAGAGAGAACTGTACATGCACTCCCCCCACCCATAATTCCTGCCGGCCCGGGAATCGAACTCACAACCTTGCGATTGGGAGTCCGACTCTCTAACCATTAGGCCATGACTTCCCTGACTTATTGAAGTCAATGGCTATCAGCAACTTCAAAATAGCTTATTTTATGTTCAACAGAAGAAAGAAACTCATAAATGTTTAGAGCAACATCAGGGTAAGTAAATGATGACAACTTAACCTATATGAACTGTCTGACCAAACAATCAAATTGCTAATTATGCAAGAAAACCTTGTGCTTTGTTCATCTTAACAACTTATTTAGACTTTATTTATTTAATGCGATTATGCACACATTTTAAAAAAGCCAAATCAGTTTCTGTAACACGTGAATACATTGGTTGACTTTTCTGGTGTATTTGTGTATAATGAAGAAATGGTCACTGAATGAATCAGTAAACAAATCTTAATGAATCATTTTGGTGAACGAACTGAAAATGATCGAATCTCTTGAAAGAATCAACATTTCCACCACTAGTAAAGACAAACACATCAGGTACATGTACATACACTCATTGTATCATTTACACTTCAGGCTTTCCACTGGGACCTTCAGTTGGTTTCAAACCAAGCCCAGATTAAAACCAGAGCCGAGTCTGCGGCCAACACATTATTAATTTATCCTGCTTTCTCCCTACACACTCCTCAACCCCAACACCTCATCACAAACACACACACCTTGTTCTCGCATGAAGGAACACAATCCTGTGGGGCTGTGTTACAAGGGGAATGGCCTTTATTCAGAAACCTGCCTCTTTAAGCATGGAAAATGCAGATTACTATTGGGTGGTCCTTTCCTCAAGGCCATCTGATTGTTGTCCAATGGATAACTTAACTAGTGTGGTCGGTTAAACAGTAACACCTGTAACAAAAACGCATGCATATTTGCCAACAAACTATGCTCGTCCAGTAAGTTCTGCCCCTGGCTCACCACATCTACAGATAAGATGGCTAACAATACTTTGAACTGAAATAGAATGTTTCACGATAAAATTACAATACAATTTTTATATTAAAAATTTTTTTTAAAAAAAGAATTATATAGAATTAAAATAATAATAATAATAATAATAATTATTATTATTATTATTCAAATATTTAAAAAAAGAATTATATAGAATTAAAATAATAATAACAATTATTATAATAATTATTATTATTATTATTATATAAAAAATTATTTTACAATAAAAAAGGAAAACATTTAAAAAACACAAATGTAAAATTCATAATTTATTCATTGGTCAAAACAAGTGTCCATGCTCTTTTTGGTCCCTAAATATCTATCTGCAGTAAGGTTAACTATGGCTGCTCAATGACATCATGGGGATTTTTTAAATAACCTAGTGTAGCATGTTTTGTCAAGCATTTCCAAGTACAAACATCTTTTCATTCTTTTAGATACTGTAACATTCCTTCTAATTTCACCAACATCAAGACAAAAGCCTTTTTCATCTAATGGAAAGAAAGCGAAAGATCAGATGATGCAGATTCCAGATAAAATGAGAGATGAATTAAAGACACTCTGCCACAGAGAGTACTTCTTCCATCCAGAAAAAAAGAAAAGAAAAACAAAATCACATGACGTGACCACAAAACCACAACTCAAGCAAACGGGCTGATGCATTCACTGATCAACTCCAGATTTCAAACAGACGACTCCTTTCCTCTTTATGGAGCTCTGCCCCATAACAAAGACCAGCACTGGGGTTTTTACGGCCCATTGCCTAACAAAGCCTGATTGAGAGCAGGCCGACCTCAGCAGGACTCCACCTGGAACATTGCACTGTTATAGTTTCAGCGCTTGACCTGATCTGATTCAGAAAGCTGAGTGAATCTCACGAAGCCTGTCAAAAATATGCCTGGGACACATTTAATCCAATGGGGGATTTTTAGTGGTTTTATCATTATAAAGATTTTTAAAATGTAATTCTCATTACCATAACGCAGAAAAAAACTTGTGGATATGCAGGGTCTTTAGCTTACCTTAAAAACAAACATTTCTCCCCTGAGCATGGTGACTGTGTCAAAATTGCCCTCGCAGATGTTGGGGCCGTAGTGATCTGGGCGATCGGTAGTGCGAGGCCTGTCCGGCCGGCGAGGGGGCGCTCCGGGAGGGTTCTTAGGAGGATGGGGTGCCCTGGGGTCTGGAGGGGCTGGTCGCCGGGGGTTCACAGTCGGGAGAGCCTGAGTGGGAGAACTGCTAGGGGGCCCTGCAAGAAACCAACAAATACAAATACTTATAGAATTTGTATATAATAATATAGAATTTGTGGCAATAAGTTCAGTCTATGATAAATATAATATGGAGAACTACATTTTATGTGAATCTACAAAACACCTCCTGGTCATAAAATAAGAAAATATATTATAATTAAAATAAATTAAGCTTATTTTCTGACCATAATAATCATGTGACATTATTTCCCCTTACATTTGTCATAAATAAATAAATTGTAATATTTATTCATACCATTCATTCATACCAGTATTTGTTGTACTGTCTTTATGTAGATTTTAAAAAAGTAAATCGTATTACAATCATTAGTTTATGCAATGCATAATGACAATACAGAGAAACACTACTTGAAAATCGGGGGATTCGCTTATATGTCATGAAAACAAATGTCACAAAACTTTAAATCCTATTGGTCCAAAAACTAGACTTCATTTTCTGCATGCAAAATAGAAAATATTTTCTTCTATTTTTATTGTGTGAGCAATAAGGGATGCTGGCCTTCGCAAACTCCAAAAACAAATTAAATGAATAATTTATTTGCCATGACATAACCAAAATAACTTAAAGTGGGTATTATGCCTACAGTTTTCCCAAAGCTGAATCTCCCTCATGCAAAATTAAAACAAACATTTCTTAAGTGGTATTCAAGTGTATGGGGTAAAATTTCTAATATTAGTTTTTTGCATTAAGTTGGTTTACTTTGCATTTGGCCAGCCTGTGTTTCTCTGAAATACTCTGGTCTTTGCGGACATAAACTACTTACTGTAACAAACACAATTCTACAGCACCATGTTTATAATAACTCTGCTCCAGACTGAACCAGGAAACTAACAGCTAACAAAACTTAATCTAAAGCTGTAAATCTATAAAGTGCCTATAAACATTTTCTGCACTTTTTCCTCATAGGAGAACAACAGATAACAGGATCCGGACATGAAATGCATCAGACCTGAACAAAGCGATATGCCATAACTTCAACTAAAAAGTTCTGTTTTAAACTGCGCAGTTGATTAATATGGAAGATAATAAATTAATTTGCAATTCAGACATTTTCCCTTACAATTCTGAGTTTATATTTCACAATTTAGACACTTTCCCCCTCAAAATTCTGACTCAAAAAAAATCATATAAAATCAAACACACAATTGAAAAAACAACAACATAGGAATAAAAAATTGTAGTTTCAACTTTTTCTCTCATATATTCCAACTTTTTAATTTCTCACAATGTAGACTTTTGTTTTCAGAATTCCAATATTATAAAATATTTAAAGAGGTAATTGCAACTTTCGCACATTTCTGACTTTTTCTTTAAATTCTGATAACAATTTTGAGGGAAATTGTCAAAGTCACAATTAACCTTTTTATACCTTGGTGGAAACAAGCTTTTTTTATATAAGTGAGTTTATAAGTGAGAGTTGCAAGAAAATAAGTAATGAATTTGTAGTACATACATTTGTAATTCTAACTCTAAAAATTAGAGAGTTTATATCTTGCATATTGGCAATAAAAAAATTGGGATATGTGGGATATAAAGTCGCAATTACTTTTTTTTTACTTTTCATGTCATGCCATGTTTAAGACATCACTGTTGTCAGGTTACCGTAAATCTGCTGAACTCCACGGAGATCATCCTCAGGCAGCTCAAAGTTTTCGGTGTCCATCCACTGATAGAAAGGAGCCATAATAGCCAAAGGATTATTGGAGTGTTCCAGTCCAAGGGCATGACCCAGCTCATGTACGGCTACCAGGAACAGATCATTGCCTACGGGGAGACACATATTAAATATCACAGGCTGTGGAATAAGAGCGATCTGATGGTCAGCAATGAGAATAAAAACTGATTTACTGAGGTCACTAGTAAAGAATGTCTGATACAACAGCTTATTAATCTTCATTCGCTCTGGGAGATCACAGCTGCATTTTATATGAGCACTCTGACTTAAGGACACATGATATACTGAGAATCAACTAGAACATTACATTAGCTGCAATTAAGTGTGCACATTACACAAATTTGCTACTAGTCTTGCAGAAGATATAGAAGTGCAGCTATATTTAGTTGACTGGGTAAATAAGACATGAGTGAAGAGGAGAGTGTGGAGCATTTTAGGGGAAGCTGGGAAAGGGTTCCTTCTGTTAGTTCTTGCTCAGTGCTGAGAAGATGTGCACTTTAAAGGGGCATGAAATAAAAATGGACTATCCTGATCTTAATACATCTTTCTGACCTAAACAGTTCATCGGTGCATGCTATTCCACGTAGAAGGATCCTGGTACTGAAATGGCCAGCCTGCAGTCCAGATCTTTCACCCATAGAAAACACTTGGCGCATAATAAAGAGGAAGATTGAAAGTTGAGCAACTAGAAGCCTGTATTAGACAAGAATGGGACAACGTTCCTATTCCTAAACTTGAGCAACATGTCTCCTCAGTTCCCAGACGTTTGCAGACTGTTATAAAAAGAAGAGGGGATGCCACACAGTGGTAAACATGGCCTTGTCCCAACTTTTTTGAGCTGTGTTGATGCCATGAAATTTAAAATCAACTTATTTTCCCTTAAAATGATACATTGTCTCAGTTTAAACATGTGATATGTCATCTACAGTATTTTGTATTCTGAATAAAATACTGAAATGTGAAACTTCCACATCATTGCATTCTGTTTTTATTCACAATTTGTACAGTGTCACAACTTTTTTGTAATCAGGTTTGTATATATACTTTTACTTTTCTAACATTTAATTAAATGATAATTAATTAAAGCTGCAGTCTGTAACTTTTGATGCTCTAGCGGTTAATAAACAGAACTGCTTGCGTCTTGTGGAAGAACATCGTAGCCGGAACTACTTCTCTCTGTTTATGTGATTCAGGACAAGCTAAAAACACGGTTTGGAAAATGGATTCATGGTGTACTCACTTATTATATAAATATTTCTACATTTTGAACACAAACAAAGTTACGGACCACAGCTCTGATTGGTTGTTTCTTTACGGGAGCGATGGATTTCTGCAAATGGCAATAGGACCACTGGGAGGAGCCAGAGGAGCTTGATTTTTTTCACAGATTATCTGTCTCATATTCTACTGTCAGGACATAATGACAGGTTTAACAAATATGTTAAAAAATATATTTTTACAAAAGTTACCTACTGCAGCTTTAAATGAAAATCTCTTTTAATTTACATCAAAGGCAATTTGTTAAATTTGATTCACTTACAGTAAGTGCATATATTTCATAATTACTATTGTCTTCTGTTATCAACATGGTAAACGTACTGTACTACCAAATGTACTAATATTTGTCATTTTTGTACTAAAAGTTGCAACTGAGTGCATTCATAATAAATTAAATGTAAAATTGAATAACGCACTACAGTTAAAATTATAAATAAAATTTTTTGAAGGCCTACACTTAATTTTTGTTAAGCAGAAGTAAATAATAATAATTAAAAAAAATTACAATGAAGTACTTTAATATAAAACTCTAAATTTGAGACTATACTTTTAAAAAGTGCACTTTTGTAATACTGAAGTGTGTTAAGAAACAGTTGTGAAAGTGTACACTCTTTTAATATACATATAGCCAGATTAACTAAACATGGCAAATTAGTATGAGAGTACAATCCCATAAAAGCGCGGATGGGAGCAGAGAGTTCTGAAGCTGATCTACTGAAAGATCATGAGATTAGCGTATGGTTTAAGACATGCTTGTTTGGGCGGTAAATAATGGCGCAAATACCAGTTAACTCTCTACCACAAACCTTAAATCATGTTGCGCGATTCACTTCAATACTTTAAATTTATTACTTTTAAAGCTGCAGTAGGTAACTTTTGTAAAAATATATTTTTTTACATATTTGTTAAACCTGTCATTATGTCCTGACAGTAGAATATGAGACAGATAATCTGTGAAAAAAATCAAGCTCCTCTGGCTCCTCCCAGTGGTCCTATTGCCAGAAATTAAGCAGAAATTCATCCGCTCCCGGTAAGAAACAACCAATCAGAGCTGCGGTCCGTAACTTTGTTTGTGTTCAAAATGTAGAAAAATGTATATAATAAGCGAGTACACCATGAATCCATTTTCCAAACCGTGTTTTTGGCTTGTCCTGAATCACTAGGGTGCACCTATAATAAGTGTTTATATTCAGACTATTTTAGATTGCTTCGGGGGTACCGCGGCGGAGTAACCCAGTACATTTGTGATTCTTCATAGACATAAACAGAGAGAAGTAGTTCCGGCTACGATGTTCTTCCACAAGACGCAAGCAGTTCTGTTTATTAACCGCTAGAGCGTCAAAAGTTACCGACTGCAGCTTTAAATTTTGTGTCTTAAAAGGGACACTCCTACAAATGCATATGCAATAAGATCAGCCACAAAAATGACCGTCCATGCTTTTTCAGCAATAATTTTTCAATGCGCATAAATCCTTTTTTTAAATGGCAAAAGACTGTTTGCGCTGGCGCAATTGCTAGTAAATCTGATCCTTACTGTAAGCAGCCTTTCATTTAATTAATATTACATTATCTGCAGTACATTTTAAGAAAAATAAGTGCACACTCAATACATATTCATATGAAAGTAGTTTTTGTATCAGTGACAGTGCAGAACATTTGCAATTATCTGCACACTACAGAGATTTATTGAAATGCTCACAGTGACAGTGCATTCAGTTGGTGACTAATTTTAATCATGTTCCATCTCAATTTTCCAGCTGTCACAATGATCTGTGACTCTGCGGGTGTAAATGGCTCTATGCAATTCTTGAATCCTGATTGACTGCTTCCTTTTAATACTGACCGTATCCATTATTATCTAGTGTGGACAATCCAATTCATCCATGCAGGATGTCTGAAGTCATCAAACAGTAATGTTGCTTGTTCAGAGATTCTTTTCAGAGAGGCAACATCATTAGGGCTAATAACTGTGCAGATAAGAGAAGTACTGAACGTGCTGTCCTAATGCTTTCCGACAGTTCAGTCAATAACGGCTTTTACAGACAAACACAGTCGTCATTCAAAGCTAATCTTGTGTGAGAGTCACGACTGTTAGAAGATGCAACTTCAGGGCAATAGGAGACATCTCTCCTCACAGCTGTGTCATTGTGACCGAGACTTCAACTATTGCTAACAATGATGATCCTGTAGCCAGACATTAGAAACCTATGGAAATAGGCTCTGGAAAATCCTAGAGATTCCTTTTGAAGTTGCATTATGCACTTCCTCAGTGAACGCTGCAGTCAGTGTGTCTGTAATTAATCAAAAGTTTCACAATGTCATAATTCATTAAAGCATTTGAAAAACTAGACATCCCCTGATTAACTTTGACCCTTTTATAGACCAAGAGGCCTTTCAGAGTTATTTTCAAAATCAGGAGCCATATTACTGCATCTTCTCATCTTAAGGCCATGACACACCAAGATGACTCTGGGGGATTCAACTATTTGAAAATCTGGAATCTTAAGTTGCAAAAATAATAATAATAATATTGAGAAAATCGCCTTTAAAGTTGTCCAAATAAAGTTCTTAGAAATGTATATTACTAATCAAAAAAGTAGTTTTTATATATTTACAGTAGAAAATTTACAAAATATCTTCATGAAACATGATCTTTACCTAATGGCCTAATGATTTTTGGCATAAAAGAAAAATCTATAATTTTGGCCCATAGAATGTATTTTTGGATAATGCTACAAATATATCCCAGCGACTTAAGACTGGTTTTGTGGTCCAGGGTCACATATGATTTATAAAAGGAGATGTTAGGCAGAATTATGTAATTCAGTTACTTTTTCATATAGCTAATTAAATGGTGAATGAGAGAGTTTCTCTTTCTGTCATCATATTTTGTGTGCCAAATATTTTTATTTTCCATTTATTAATTGCTTTTATTGTATAATATTTGTTATTACATAAGATTTTCTAAAATTGAAGTTTTAAATAAATCTCAAAAGCTGAATAATCAAAGTCTACCGATTAATCAGTGAAATAATCAATGATTTATCGATTAATCGTTGTAATAATCATTAGATTAATTGATTATCAAAATAATCATTTGTTGCATCCCTCTTTGACACCATCGTTGCTAGTCGGACATTGTTGAATGTTGAAACAGCATTCTGTTTATTATAAGCATGCAGCTTTAAATGCTTGAGCTCTTTAAAGTAGGGTGGATTCTGATTGGCTGTCAATGTTAGAACCTGAGTTAAGATGAATGTCCCTTAAGACAAGTCATTTTACTCTCCGGTCATCTTTGAAATGCCTCTCGAGCATTCAAGTGCAGCTCTTCTATTTTTGAATGGGAAAACATCAAATTCTCCAAAACTGTTTGCCAAGGATATTATTAAATTTAATATTTGAAATCACCAATGCAATCTGACAACAGCCATCTCATAAATGTTGTTTCTTTGGATCAAATACCATCTCCAAATGCTAACTGTTTGTATAGAAACTGGGACTTTTAATGGCAGCTGCAGTAATGGGAGGATTTTACAGATTAGCAATTGGCTATTTTACTCAGAAGGCTTCATTCAATAGAGCGGCCATATGGAGTTTGGCATTCCCCCCCTTAAAACTATTCGAGTGACACGTCTTGGGTATTCTATAGTCTTCGGTTAAGATCGAAGAAGGCAATGTTCTATATTAGATCCTTGACTGAAATCAACATAGTTACTGTACAGACATGCAAAGTTAAGATATTTCTGTAATATGGCCTCAGGTTTTAAACTTCTGATCTTTGTACATAGGTTCAAATGGTCTATTTCACAAAGTTTCCCTTCCATTTTTTTCAGAATCCTAAATCATCAGAAGTATGTTTTCTCAGACTTTGGACCCCACTGTACCTCATTGTTTACTACATACTTTACAGTTCTCTAACTGCAAAGTGCAAGAGTCTCTGGGAATGTGTGACCTTCTAAATACATCAACATGCTGCTCACTGGCTCACATAGTCACTCATCTGTCTCAAATGATGTCACCCGCCTCCACAGGACCATGAAAACCTCACAATAGCAAATACAAAACAGCCATTTAGTATTAGAGTGAACACAAAAATGTAGGCTTGCAAAGTGACCTTTTTCTTTTTGTTTGCCCTAGATTTTGCAGAATAACTTGGGTTTACACAGGTTTAATCATTAAACTCGAAAATCAGATGTGACACTGAAGACTGGAGTAAAACCTGCTGAAAATTCAGTTTTCCCATCACTTTAATAAATTACATTTAAAAAGTAAAAAAAAAAAAAACTGATATGTTAAAATGTTTTCATATATTTCAATAATGCTATTTTACTAAATTTTCGAACAAATAAATGCAGCCCTGATAAGCATACGAGACTTCTTTCAAAGATTTTAAAAAAGCTTAGCAGTGGCAGTGTATGAATGTAGTTTTACGTATATGTTTATTAGATATTATGCAATATAAAATGCTTGGGTCCTTTTAACTCACCTTGTAGGTTTTCTGAACCGACGGTCCAAGGCTCATCTGAGTCAAAATGAGTATCTCCACCCATTCCTGGACCAGGGAAGTAAGCATGTGCCAGAAAGCCCCCCTCTCCGTCAAACGGGGAGCTGTCACCATGAAAACCAGATGCAAAGAAGATCATAATATCAGGTTCCTTCCGACGGCCGTATTTGACCTCATGGAAAGGGATCTCATCAAATGTCAGGGGCGTCACTTTCTCCCACACTTTGAAGGCCCGTCGGATGGCTTCATATGAGTTGTACTCCCCAACTTTAGGCGTGTAGTTCTGAATACTGCAGCCATGGCAGACACAAGACGAATAGTGTTACAATTACAAATCAAAACCACTGGAAATGGTGATTATATGGACCGAAGAATCAGATCCAAACCCACCTGAAAGTTATGTGGCTCTTGTCCCACTTGTGGGCAGTGAGGGCATAACGTTTCCGTCGTACATTGGTCTTGATCTGACCCCCAAACTTGTCTGGGACGCCACAGCGGGGTCTCTTCATGGCCCTAAAAAGAAAGGATAAGTTGAAGTGTAGAAAAGGAACCTTAATAGGCAAGCACAAAATAATGGCATGTTAAGAAAGCTGAACAAATGGAAGCCCCTTTATATCCATCAATGTGAAGCGTGGTGGACTTTTACTATAATTACTATGGCAAACATCTGAGATATGTTGTCTATTATCATAGACAATATGTATTTATAAATTTGCCTAGCCTCCATCCAAAATGTAAATGAGCTTGTTTCTTCATCTGAACATATTTGGAGAAATTTAGCATTACATCACTTGCTCACCAATGGATCCGCTGCAGTGAATGGGTGCCGTCAGAATGAGAGTACAAAAAAACTGATAAAAACCATCACCATAATCCACAAGTA
Organism: Carassius gibelio; assembly: GCF_023724105.1. NCBI lineage: Eukaryota > Metazoa > Chordata > Actinopteri > Cypriniformes > Cyprinidae > Carassius > Carassius gibelio. Next base: position 7,038,408 of record NC_068377.1, on the reverse strand, counting down.
AACCACAATAATCCTGTTGAAAGTGAAAAGCTGCATGTTTGTAATAAACAAACTAAACCATACTTTAAACCTTTAGTCCATAATCAATAAGATTTCCTCCAGTGAAAAGTCCTTACCCTGTTGTCCTTTCTCATCAACATTCACTGACATCTTTGTTAAGAGCCATTTTGGACTGTTTTGGCTTTTAAACTGTGCTTGATCTGTGCATATTGCTCTGCTTATTCAGTTTTCTTTTTTTTTTTTTTTTTTACTACAGAAAGCAATATTTTGGTTTGTTGCTGGAAGTTAAATTTAACTTGATAGACAGTATTTCACTTCACAAGACTTGAATTGGAGTAAAGTGGACTATTTATGGACTGTTTGAACTCTCATTCTGACGGCACCCATTCACTGTAAATGATCCATTGCTGAGCAAGGGATGTAAAACTAGATTTCTCCAAATCTGTTCTAATGAAGAAACAAACTCATCTACATCTTAGATGGAGGGTAAATTTTAAGCAACATTTTCAGCAAACTTAGATTTTTAGGTGAACAATTCCTTTAAATAGGCAAATATCACACTGTTTTGAAAGTGTAACAAAAACATTTCAACATTGTGTGTGATGCGTTAGTATTGGGTGTTTTCATAAATCGGTGCAATAGAACCGCTTGTAAACCCCTGTCTATGGAAATTTTAAATCAAACTCATGTCATGACCAGCTAAATGTTAACAGTGATAATGCATGACCACATGATCCTCCACCTAGAAAAGTAGTTCCATAGACATTAAATAACCTGCAGTATTCCTTCAAGGTTCTTCTCAATAAGGTGACCTTAATTTTTCTGTTCAATTACAGGTTTAGCAGGATATAAGTACTTCATGAAAATATGTATTCTTTAATTAAGATGAATATGAATTGTTAGTAGCTCTAACAGTTTAGCTGATACATTAGATCATGTGATGGAGTGAGTGTCCTACTCGATGGTGGCGGGGTCCAACACTCCTGTGATCTCCAGCCCGTAAAAGCGTTGCATGTCGCTGATGGCGTTCAACCGGATTTGAGCTGAGCGCATGGTAGACATCTGCTTGCTGGCCTGCGGGAGGTAGCCGTACTGCCGTAGCCATGACTGAATGTAAATCAAAGACAAAAGGAATTAAATAAGTGATCTCATTGGAAATAAAATTTTCTTTTATCTTTTGTGATCAGGGATGTTCATGGTTATTGTTATTATTTATTTTGTCAAAAATGTATATTAATACATACTTCACAATCTTAAAAGTTAAGTTTCAATGTAGAATGAGTATTTTCTGTGCATGTTATTATTAACAGTAATAGTTTAAATAAACTGCTAATTAAACTGACTAATTAAATACACTGCAGTTAAAATGAATTTCTTATGTATTTAAATTATAAGTAAACAGTAATATTACTGCATGAGATTTGATTAATTGATTATGAAAATTCCTGAAAATTGACTTTCCTATTTGAAATATTTATAACATGTATTCAGCAAACAGATTAATAAATTAGCACAGAGTGGGTATGAGTATGCAGTAGGAGCACAAAAAAAACAAAAACAAAGGAGAAATGGGATGTGACATTCCCTTTGACCAAAAACATGAGCACCCGTAACGCACTTGATTTTTGCACTGCCCTTCTGTTGATTTGACGGTCTATAAACTGGAATACAAAAATACAGAAGTTTGATCGGTTTTAACGAAAGCTTTAAAAGTCTGCCAAAAGGCAAGAAATGACATGACATGACATGACATGCGGCTGACTAACACAGACAAATAAATTGGGATAACATGCATTACAGAAACTGTAAAAATACAAAGCTGGTTAAAGATCTGCAAACTTATTCGTTAAGGTTATAAAAAAAACTAAATTAAGCCCCCCAAAAAACAAAAGTGGCATAAAAAATGATTTGCTATGCTATAAAGTAGATCACGTCATCAGTCCGTCACTGCCATGAAAATGAAGAAGAAAGAAGATATTGTCACAGACCGGAAGACCGTCACACCTGTTATATGTGACATCTAATACTGGTCCAGACTGTGTGAGAACACTTAAGGCTGTGACCACAGATTGAGGGGTGACGGCACCAGCTGGGCAAGCCAATTTATCAGGCTTTAGCAGCAGAGAGCAGACAGTCTACCCTCACTGCTGGGGGACTTTCCTCAGGGCAGAGACATGCATGGAGGCACAGCTCCAGCCCCATCTGGCTCTCGCGTCGGATCCAGTGGGCGATTCCAAAAGGCCAGAGGGTCCATTAAAGAGGATAAAAGCTTGACATGAAAGCTCTGATTTGAATTAAATGTGGTTAAACCTACTGCTCATCATCATTAGTCAGGTAATTGGCACAAATTATGTAATTAAACATCCCCATTATTAAGCCCAGCCTGTGGCAAAAGTAAACAGGCCATCCTTCGCAGTGTTACCACTGAGATTTTAATTTTAGCTCTAGTTTGAGTTGCTGCGTTTTGCTTTTTTAAATGTCTATGCATGTATGTCTACGTTTTTTTTTTAATTCATTTTTGTTTCAGCCATTTTTGTACATCAACAAACGAAATTAAAAAAATGTTGCCTTGGAAACACACACACACAACACACATAAATGTATATGTATATAATTTCGGGGGGTTGTAGCGAAAACGTTTTTTTATGGTTTTAGATTTGGGTACATATAATAACCCTGGTCCTAAACCAGCAAAAACCTCTAATATAGAAAACCAGATCGATTTATCTCAATTGTCTCTCCTGGACAGTAATAAGAACAAATAGAGAGCAGATGGAGAAATCTCTAGCTTCACAGCTTTATCTGAAGAGTTTCAAATAGTATGAATATCACAAATTGTTCTCAGATTTGTAAAGATACCAAAGTCTGCAAATGTCACATTCTTTTCAAATACTGATTTTACTTACAATATATTTTATAGCTATATACTCTTACTTTGTCAACAATTATCTAATTATTTCCATTTTATTAGATTTTTTTCTAAATAGAACCATCTGAAACAACTTATTTGAAGCATCATTCATATCTGTAGCATGGATGTAGCAGAATGACTTAGGTGTAAAAGTTTAATACTTATGGTATAAGGCATTTGTTCTAAAACCTTAAGTACATAGAAATAGTTATGCATGTTGGGCTATAGTGACTTTTCACTTCTACACAGTATCAGAAGGGCACAAAGCCCTGTGCTTTCTCTGATTTTTGAAACTTAAACCACATAAACACCTTGCATTACACTAAATACATAAAATAATGTTATTTTTAGCAACGTCATATGACCCCTTTGTACCGAAGTTCACTTGAACCGTATCCCAGACCACGTCATAGTTTGGTAAGTTTGACTGATGTGAACGCTGTCTTTCGAAACTCTGGTGCGCACCCATGAACTGAACCAGAGTTTGAAAGACAGCGTTTACATCATCCAAACTTACCGAACTATGACGTCAGTCGAACCTGACTGTGCTCCAAAAGTGCTAGATTTGAAAGCACCTTTAGCTGGATTTTATAGAGTGAAATGTTTCAATGTGTTCCTTTATACGCGAGCAGCTCATGATCCAGTGTTTTCAGTGTAGCTCATTTCACATATGGTCCTCAACATGAACTCATTGCTGCAAGTGCTAGAAGTTTGGGTTGATTATAATGTGCATTTGTTATCAACAATAGTAATATTTCTTATTTTATTTAGTGAATAAACTTTTTTTACTTAGTAGTATTCACATAGAATAAGTCAATAAATGTATTAATTATTTACTATTAGTAGTAGTAACGCCTAAAAAAGGACTTGATCCAATAACCACAACTGAAGAGACTTGGGCATGGACTCTTTGAATTTGGGCCAGTAAACAAAGTGATTACAAAAAAAAAAACCTGATGATCACTTACGGTATCTAAAATCTACACTTTTTCTACAATCATTTACATTTATTAAATAAAAAGTGTTATTATCCACCACATCATGTCAACTTGTATTTCCATAACAAATCAAATAATTCCCAGCTTTCTTACCCCCCCTGAACACAGTCCTGTTTGTGTCTGCCAAAGGGCTATGAGAGAGGGAGGTGCTAAAGGGCTACGCAGGGCAGGACACACCTTACCCCCACAGATAAGACTGCCTCACTTTCAGTCGCTCAGAGCCCTGAGGCTTTTAGCAGGGAGAAAGGTGGGAGGGTGTATGTCCTCCCACTAGAGAAAGACATTACCCTAGTGTTCTGCTTCTGCTTACTGGCTCATAAAGGACAACAACGTTCTTGCTTTCATGCTTTATATGTTCCTTCTTTAGGTCAAGGGCACCTGGAATAATTCTGCTAGACATACGTCGCAGGTTATCGAAATGGATGAGATAAATTAAGCTTTTAAAGACTGAAGTGTTATAGCATCCATTCCAGCACCACAACATCCCATGTCATGCATACAGAGTAAGGCTTTGCAGAGAACCGAAGCAAGGAGAGCCATCTTTCTCTCCCATCAGCCCCTGTGCCAGCTCTGGCTCAAAGGGACCTTGAGAGCCGCTGCCAACAGCACGTCCTCCAGGAACCTGTGATTCACAGCGCGTCGTGAAAAGACTTGGGTTTAGTGTGTGTGTGTGAGAAATACACTATGTGTCCAGAACAATGTCAGCCAAGAATCTAACGACTAGAGAGTGCCATTATTCCTGGGCCTTGGGTGCATGCCATTTTTTGGTCATTAAGTGAGAGGGAAGGGAGAGACACCGAACAAGATCAAGTTAAAAATATTAAGAGGAAGACAGAACATGGAGGAGGGGAGGAGTGAAAGGTTAAGCCAAACTGGGGTTTTGGCATGATTCTGGCTCTGATATATCAGGTAACTGGTTTGGGGAATAATGCAACAACAAATTTCATTTAAACTCCATGTGGTCTTCTCTCTCTGCAGCTCTGCACATCCAGTCTACTGGGCCACAGGGAGCTGTGTCACTGCAGAAAATACAATAAATAGATTTAAAAATATATATTCAGGTTATATCCTTAATGGCAGGCAATTGGGTAATGAGACTCAAAGCAAGGTCAAAGGACAAAGCACATAAATCATTTGTCAGTTTCATTTTCAAGCTGTGTAAATCAATAACATTAAATCAATGATAACAGAGATGCCAAACTAAATTAAAATGGACAAATGTGGAGTTATTGGAAAGAGGTGGAAGTATCACCAAAAGAGATTATTTAGAAAAATAAAACTATTCAGCAACTAACTACTAGCTATGTGTAGCTCTAAAAGTTAGAAAGCATTATTAAATGCACAGTGTGTCTGTATCACATCAGCTATCGGTCAATATTAGTGTTTTAGATATTTTTTTACATTAATATTGAATATATACTGTTTTAGGCAAATATATAACATTTCATTGTGGATGCTAATCTTAAAGCATAAAACAATTAAAACCATAAAAAATACAGTAGATTCTAAGTAGATAAAAATAATCATTAACAGGACTACAATAAAAAAAAAAAAAAAAAACTTCAACATTTCACACAAACACACACACAAATAAAATTAAAAAAGAAAGAGATACTAAAATAAATGATTATGATAAATACACCTATTTAAAGCATTTAATTTTTTCCAATTATAATTATTTATATATTATATTTATTTAATTTTCATATTAGTACACCATCAGCGTCATTGCGGGTGTCATTGAAGCAAATAATGCAAAATAACAATAAAATTATGAAGTTATAGTATAATTTTTAGAACTATATTTGATTAAATACTCCTTTTCTTGGGGCAACATGCACCAAACATTGGATTTTCCAACGTTTATGAAAAGTATTTCAAATCAATCACTTATGATGGTCCATTTCTGTGTGGACAAAGCAGCTGCCTATGTGCAAAGGAGGCCTAGCAAATCTGGCTCTATCCCCTCATGACCGTACAGTAATTGAGCTGGTGAATGTGGCGCTGGTTCTTAATAAGAGGAAATAGACCGACCAGTCAGAAGTACAAGTCATCCACTGAGACATGGACATAATTAGCAGTTAATGCGGTTCCACGGTCCAATCACATCTCATTATCCCTCTCAGTCACAGTGAGGCAGCCCACACAAATAGCACGCCACGAGTTTGTGGGAAATCACAAGGATCCGACCCTCCACGGATACAAAGAGAGCGGAAAAAAGAACACAAGGAAAATGTGGGACTCCAGGGTTTAAATGTAGGATAGAGATATGGTCGCAGGAAGTGATACAGTCTGCTCCCTATGAAGTACAGTTCTCATAAACCCCTCCTCTCCCTGCTCCTTGAGCTCTTCCGGTCTCTCTATCTCCCCACACCTCTGAATAAAGTCAGCTGAACACAAGAAGTCTCATTGTTGTGCCTCAGCTGCCTGAGAACCCTGCAGTCCTAAACATCTCATTGTGGCCTATTTAGAAAACAGCTGTTACATTCACCGATCACATGCAGCACAGAAGAGCAGGCCAACACCTCTACACCCTCCATGCAACACTTCTCATAGCTTTTCTTTATAGACATGGCATATCCAGAAATAACTTTTTAAATTGCCAAGATAAAGCTAGCTGAAAAGGAAGATTATCTCTGAGGGAAAAGACAATGGCCAGATCCCTACTCCAGGAAGTACACATTCATAAGACACCACTTTGAAATCATATATTTGTTTGAGAAAGCAAATGCTTTTCTATGAAGCATTGTATTGTAAAGAACTGAATGACAAAAGGCTCTGAGAGCAACACCCACACAGAAACTCACAACACTCCCTATTCTCACTCAAGCGTCTGCATTGTCTGTGCTAAGGGTGAATTGACACAAGCTTTGAGTTTGCACTTTTTCTCACCCCTAACATGTAACTCTATATTCAGACTTTTTTTTAACTGGTTTTGAAGATGATACACATGTCATTGCTTGAGGATCTTGCTGCTCAAGCTCTCTCGGACAGGAGTGTCATATGTTTGCTCATAGTGATGAAAGGCTATAAGAGAACAGTTGTGTGGAAAGCCCTTAAATGGAGAAAGTTTGGGTGTGTTTTATGCAAACTACTAACCTCAGGCACGTGGACGCTCATTTATAAACCTCAGATTCATTAAGGTTGAGAACAAGTACATCCCCTAGGCTACTGTGTTTATAAAAAATGAATAGTCCGTGAATTTTGAATGAGACCCTTTTTTTATATAACATTCATATCCTTCAATGAAAACCTTGAATGCAAATTGTAGGTACAACACCTATGTTCTTAAATCCAAAACAACGTTTATTGACTTTGAGTGCTAGATGAAGGGTCAGCTTTATAATCACAACCATTAAAGCTGATGCACTGTAGTAAGAGAATGCATGCATACTAAACTTTCCTCTAAGGTTTAAGAACTGCATTTGAGCCTTTGTCCCCACAGTTGTCTCACCACACCCCAGTCAGTCAGTCATACAGCTTTAACACATAATCCCCCCAAAAATCCATCTACCACTAAGGCATGTGCAGTCCTATCTGCTGTCATTCAACATTTGTGACTAGTAGAAACCGCTTCTTTCTAAAAGGGTTTGGGTCAGCTGTGGGATTAAAGAAAGCCCAGCCTAGAGATCAGAACAGTGATGCAGAAACACAGATCTTTCGAGAAGTGCACTGTTAGATGAATAAACTGAATTTAATTGTTTAAAGAGTACATCCTCAGAAAAAGGTACCTTTTCAAAAGGCACAACTTAGTACTTAAAGGGTGCATATTGAGACCATAAAATATATATTAGTACATAAAAGGTACAAAGGTGAGCCTTTTGAAAAAGTACCGCCCCAGTGAAAGTTTTTATACCTTCTAAGAGTGTTCTTATACAAGACTGTGGAAGTGTTTGGCCATCACAGCAAAAGTTGGCTGTATCACAAAAGTTGTTGGGCGATAGTATAGGGAATTTGATAGCCAGGTGTGTGGGAACTGCAGGTTGCATCTGCCTATTTTGAGGTCAGCCCAGAGGAGCACATCTAGTTATTGTTCATGTTATTCCAGATGAGTCAGGTTAATCTGGGTCAGGACTGATGTAAAAGATTAACAAGGCAACAGATACCTGAAAGGATCAATATGAGGCTCCCTGCCAGATGTGTGAAACTGATAAGTAAAATAATCAATTCAGAGAGAGAGAGTCTAGATCTTTGGCTTCTGTTAGTCTCTTTGCTGAGTGCCAGACCACCAATAACAGAGTTTGTGCCACTGCAGCACTGCATACATGGAGTGGCACACCACTAACAAACCTCAAACCACACAGACTACAAACTCCCCATACAGTAACCAAACTAAATACCACTTCAAACTAAAGACATCCCAAATTTTGGCTACAAGAATTCAAGAGGTAAAAAAATAGTTCCAAGTTAAATAACTTTCTAATTTGCTCTCTGATATCACTGCCATTCACATGCTGAGTTACAAGCGTTCAGCTGAAATCAGCTGTCATATAAAAACCAGACCTGATACTCTGACTGTTCAGTGCATTAAACCTAAATGAGAAACAGACCAAATAGCCTATATGACTGACACTTGTTCCAAACACATTCAGTAGAGAGAAAAAGCATTGTTTATGCTATTGTGTGATTGGATCAGTGTAACTGTGTACAGCACTTTGGTATACTAAGGTTGTTTTAAAGTGCTTTATAAATAAATTGAACATTAAAATCAACATCAAAACAAAATTATTTATGAATATTTAGTTGAACAGCCCCATATATAATTTATCTCTCTTCCTACATATAAGCCATCAGATGTAGTGGTATACATGTAGTGACCAAAACATTTTCTCACCCAACTTTTAACAGTATGAGTTCTATAATATGATCGATTTGTGATACAAAAATGTGCAGTACATTGATCATTATTGAAAAACATGAACTATTTACCTCTCCGTTAAAGGTTTCATCTCCAAAGGTGCGCGCTCCACTCATCAAGAGCATCAGAAGAGAATAAATTACAGTTCGTCTCCACAGCAACCTGAACGGGTCATCCCATAATACTGCCATCATTCTCGTCATTGGGATCGGTGATAGCAGCTAAAACTCTTCAAAAGTGTAATCAAACAGGTTAAAATCAAACTGTCCGCGACTAAAAACCCAAAACGTCCAATGCACTCAGATTGAAAACAACATCATTCTGGGCTCTCGTGTAGTGTGTCCTTTCTGCAGAAGCGCGCGGCTCTTCAGCGCTACAATCATTCAGTCCCAGGCGCAGGACCAAGAGGCGAAGAGGTCCGAAGCCCTGTCCGAAGTTTCTGAGTGTGTTAGGTAGGCAGCTATCATATCCAGCGGGTGTGCCCACTTAATAGTCTTTTAATTCCACTCACGTGGTGCCTATAAATAAATTACAGCTACAAACCTACTTCAAAGCAGAAGCTGTGCCAACTTACATTGCAATTTCCTCTTGTAGTATGACTCGGTAAACGCAACATGAATAACAGCTGGTGTTACTGTAATGTAACTGAGATTTGGCTTTTCCTGAGACAGAAAGTCGCTCGCGAACGGTGCCCTCGGTTCTCGAGAGCGCTCAAATGATCAGCAGATGACTGACGTGCTCTGACACTTGTCTCTCCGCCCTGCTTGTAAATATTTAATATGATAGTTACTTCTCGGTCAAATCAACGTTTTCTTTCAGGTTTCTTGGGCTGGTTCCAAGTCGTATCCGCCGCGTGCTTAGCTTGTTGTGACGCGCCTCGTGTGCAGCGAGTGACTCGGACTTTGTGCCGAATCCTGCGGCGTGTCCCGCTGCCTTGTAAAGCTGGAGGAGGGGCACAAGAAGACTGACACCAGTACAGTATCCAGTGCCACCTCCAGTCTGGATACAAAGAAATGTAGTCCTGCTTTGCAGTGTTTTTGAGCTCTGTAATTTAAAAAGTACCCATATGCGTTTAGCTCACTTTGGAAAGTAGGCTATTTCTATAAAACTATCGAAAAAGCATTCAGAAATATGCTCTGGTCAAGCTCAGACAGGTAAAAACTATTAATTATTAATTATTTATTTACAAAGTGCACGAAATAAACAGGATTCCATTATATGTATCGAATTTATTCTACACCATTGTGACTGAGACAACTGTTTGCTTATGTGACTACTTGAATGAGATTGTGTAGCCCACTGAAAACAGTCAAATAGTGTGACACAGCGTCTCCTACAGGACAGTTTTGTAGATTGTAGTGCATCCCAAAGCAAAGCATTTGATTCATTTAATAATAGGATACTTATATGGCAGTGGTTCCCAACCTTTTTCAACTCGCGGCCCACACAACCAAACACATATGTTTGCGCGGCCCACTTCAAAAAAATTAACTGACCCCGCTATTGTTGGGTTAATAACTTAGTACTCAGAAGCTAGATTTTAAACTATATTTATTGAATAAACTAGGGCTGTGCGATATGGACAAAAAAAAAAAAAACTATCGCGATTTTTTTGATCAATTTTGCAATTGTGCTTTTACAGTCATAAATGCATTCAGGATTAATTTGAAACATATTTCCAAAGGAAAACCAATCAGAGCTTTATCAAAAAGTTGTAACATCTCTAGAACAGACATAAGTCAAAATTATCACTATAGTGAAGATGTAAAAAAATGTATAGACTTGTGGCAAAATAAATAAATAAAAAAAAAATCCTGTATACAGGGACTTTTTTTTCTTTTTTGCCATAAATTGTTCATAGAGCTCATTAATTGTAGCGGTGCCTCAGGTGTTTGCAGTGTGTATACAGTATGTGTATGCGGTCAGCAGTGAGAGCGCATAAATATAACGCGAAAGCACATTAAAATAATGCACGAGTGCGAATCTCTCTGTTCGCAGCAGATTTCCTTTGTCACAAAACCGGTCGTGCTTGCTCAGATACACGCTGCTTTGCGAGGAGAGAGTGTGCACACTTAAAACGTGTCTCCTCTCACTTAAACTGCATCCTGTTCACTAACAAATTCACTCTATGCTCATGTGTTAGACATGAATTATTTTCGCACGTTTTTATTTCTAGCCTTTTACCGCAGTGAGAACGCTCTGATCCGTCAACATTGGCTCAGAAAAAAGGCGCATCACAGACAGTGTGTGAACCTGGAGTTAGGCATATGCGCACGTTCAAATCGTGATTTTTGGACGTTTTCTTTTAATGGCACAGCCCTAGAATGGACTGGAAATGAACAGAAAATAATTGGCGGCCCACAGGTTGAAAACCACTGTTATATGGTAATACAGAGACGTAACGAACGTGTGCTCAATCAAAGGCCGAATTTGAATATTTACATTTAGTCGTTTAGCAGACGCTTTTAGACTAAGCGATTTACAAATAAAAACAATAGATGCACATGCAATCAAACCAACAAAAGCTCAACAATATATAAGTGCTGTGACAAGTCCCGAGGCCCGTTTCAGAAAGGAGGTTGTGAAAAAGGAGTGTGTTTAATTGTATTGAAAGTGTACTTGTTGTGTACTTCCAATCTTAAAAGTATACTTTTTTAAAAGTGGATTTGCAGATAATATCATATCATTTAAATTAAAGGCCACTTAAGTGTACTTAAATAGATTGATCGGAATGTGATCGCGTATGTGGACTAAAAAAATTGGCAATCAAAATACAATGTTTTATTTGAACTAAACGATTTTAAATTTAACTCTGCTGAAGAAAATTCATTAATATTCCATTAATACTCAATATATCAGCCACCTCTAGAAATAATGCTATTTTTTCGTTTTCTTTTTGCATTTTATGTTCACATGTTCACTTTATGCTTCCATCTGTTGACAAGGTTTATGGAGATGCTGATTTCATTTTGCAGTAGGACTTCAGCGCCTGGCCACAGGGCCAAAACCACTTCCATATGGCTTGTGGACCATGATATTACTGTGCTTGATTGACCAGCCAACTCACCTGACCTGATCCTCACAGAGACTCTATGGGGTATTGTGAAGAGGAAGATAATTAACATCTGATAAACATTACAGAGGAGCTGAAGGCTGCTTTCGAAGCAACCTGGGCTTCAGTAAGGCCTCAGCAGTGCCACAGACTGATCGCCTCCCATGCTGCATTGAAGCAGTAATTCATGCCAAAGGAGCTCCAAACATGTATGGCAACACCTGCTTTGGAGATCTTGAACATTTCTGTTTTGTAAATCTTTTTCTGATTGATCTTTGAGAAAATGTTCACATTTTTTGAGAGACTGATTTTCTTTTCTTCCTGAGCTGCAAGTCATAACCATCAGAATTAAAAAAAAACTCCTGAAATATTTCAATTTGTGTGCGATGCATTTCGAATATAAGAAAGTTTGCTGTTTTGAATTAAGTTACAAAAAATAAAAAAACTTTTCCATGATATTCAAATTTTTTGAGATGCACTTTGATGACAATGCTTGTCATTATTCTCTATCAACAGTATTTTCCAAGTAGCGTGTCAACAGTAGAGTTCACTGAGTTTGACTGAAGCCACAAAATTTGATTTTGGCTATTCATTTCTTGGTGTGTGAACTGCAAACTTTCCACAGAACTGTCACAACTTCATCCTTGATGACTAGTTAAACATTAAGGTAAGAGAAGAAAGAACAAATATAGGTTATGTATTATACATAATTATTAAAATGTTTGTGATTATTTATGTTTTTATTATACATATATATATATATATATATATATATATA